>NC_091261.1:20000-323030 GCF_042477335.2 Ovis canadensis | reverse complement strand
CGGCTTCCAGGTGGGGGCGCTCTGCGCCTCCTGCAGGTCTTGGCTCAGGGGCTGCTTGCCCTGAGCTGGGGCTGTGGGCGGGAACCCAGGCACGCAGGGGCAGGCCCCAACCAGCTGCACACGTCTCTGCTGGGGAGGAGAGCGCTAGGGAAGCTACGTGTGTGAGGCAGCTGCTGGGCGCCCAGGGAGTCAGCCTCCGGGTGTGCGGGGCTGCAGACCCCAGCCAGGTGCCCTGGGAGCCTGGTGCACTCCGTGCCGAGCTGAGTCTGGGCGGCCAAGCAACCGCTGGAGGAGCCCTGCACTAGCCCTTCCCTTCCCTCGCACAGAGCTCTTCCTGCTGGAGCCCTTGGCAGTGTGCAAGCCACTGGCCCCTAAGCCCTCCCCAAGGACGCCTGGGGCTTAGGTGCAAAGACAAGGCAGGAGCGGAGCTGAGGTCAGGAAGGCGCCAGTGGCCTCTACCAGCCTCGCGCAGTCTGCTCCTTCCTGGGCAGGAAGCCTAGCAGCGAGGCAAGTCTGGGCAAGGCTCGCCCAGGGCAGAGCAGCCTCGCGCCAGCAACTCTGCCAGATCGGGCCTCTGAGCAGAGCTGTAGCTCTGCCGTCCTGGAGGCGCACTCGGCTCCAGCCAAGTAGGGCTTGAGCCAAACGAGGCTGGGCTGCCTCTTCTTCCCTCGAGGAGGCTCGCCTTCCCGCCAGCTGTTCACTCGGCTTCCAGGTGGGGGCGCTCTGCGCCTCCAGCAGGTCTTGGCTCAGGGGCTGCTTGCCCTGAGCTGGGGCTGTGGGCGGGACCCCAGGCCCGCAGGGGCAGGCCCAACCAGCTGCACACGTCTCTGCTGGGGAGGAGAGCGCTAGGGAAGCTACGTGTGTGAGGCAGCTGCTGGGCGCCCAGGGAGTCAGCCTCCGGGTGTGCGGGGCTGCAGACCCCAGCCAGGGGCCCTGGGAGCCTGGTGCACTCCGTGCCGAGCTGAGTCTGGGCGGCCAAGCAACAGCTGGAGGAGCCCTGCACTAGCCCTTCCCTTCCCTCGCACAGAGCTCTTCCTGCTGGAGCCCTTGGCAGTGTGCAAGCCACCGTCCCATAAGCCATCCCCAAGGACGCCTGTGGCCTAAGTGCAATGGCAAGGCAGGAGCGGAGCTGAGGCCAGGACGGCGCCAGTGGCGTCTCCCAGCCTCGCGCAGCCTGCTCCTTCCTGGGCAGGAAGCCTAGCAGCGAGGCAAGTCTGGGCAAGGCTCGCCCAGGGCAGAGCAGCTTCGCGCCAGCATCTCTGCCAGATCGGGCCTCTGAGCAGAGCTGGAGCTCTGCCGTCCTGGAGGCGCACTCGGATCCAGCCAAGTAGGGCTTGAGCCAAACGAGGCTGTGCTGCCTCTTCTTCCCTCGAGGAGGCTCGCCTCCCCGCCAGCTGTTCACTCGGCTTCCAGTTGGGGGCGCTCTTCGCCTCCTGCAGGTCTTGGGTCAGGGGCTGCTTGCCCTGAGCTGGGGCTGTGGGCGGGAGCCCAGGCACGCAGGGGCAGGCCCCAACCAGCTGCACACGTCTCTGCTGGGGAGGAGAGCGCTAGGGAAGCTACGTGTGTGAGGCATCTGCTGGGCGCCCAGAGAGTCAGCCTCCGGGTGTGTGGGGCTGCAGACCCCAGCCATGGCCCTGGGAGCCTGGGGCACTCCGTGCGGGGCTGAGTCTGGGCGGCCAAGCAACCACTGGAGGAGCCCTGCACTGGCCCTTCCCTTCCCTCGCACAGAGCTCTTCCTCCTGGAGCCCTTGGCACTCTGCAAGCCACCGGCCCCTAAGCCATCCCCAAGGACGCCTGGGGCCTAGGTGCAAAGGCAAGGCAGGAGCGGAGCTGAGGCCAGGAAGGCGCCAGTGGCGTCTCCCAGCCTCGCGCAGCCTGCTCCTTCCTGGGCAGGAAGCCTAGCAGCGAGGCAAGTCAGGGCAAGGCTCGCCCAGGGCAGAGCAGCCTCGCGCCAGCAACTCTGCCAGAACGGGCCTCTGAGCAGAGCTGGAGCTCTGCCGTCCTGGAGGCGCACTCGGCTCCAGCCAAGTAGGGCTTGAGCCAAACGAGGCTGGGCTGCCTCTTCTTCCCTCGAGGAGGCTCGCCTCCGCGCCAGCTGTTCACTCGGCTTCCAGGTGGGGGCGCTCTGCGCCTCCTGCAGGTCTTGGCTCAGGGGCTGCTTGCCCTGAGCTGGGGCTGTGCGCGGGAGCCCAGGCACGCAGGGGCAGGCCCCAACCAGCTGCACACGTCTCTGCTGGGGAGGAGAGCGTTAGGGAAGCTACGTGTGTGAGGCAGCTGCTGGACTCCCAGGGAGTCAGCCTCCGGGTGTGCGGGGCTGCAGACCCCAGCCAGGGGCCCTGGGAGCCTGGTGCACTCCGTGCGGCGCTGAGCCTGGGCGGCCAAGCAACCGCTGGAGGAGCCCTGCACTGGCCCTTCTCTTCCCTCGCACAGAGCTCTTCCTGCTGGAGCCCTTGGCAGTGTGCAAGCCACCGGCCCCTAAGCCCTCCCCAAGGACGCCTGGGGCCTAGGTGCAAAGGCAAGGCAGGAGCGGAGCTGAGGCCAGGAAGGCGCCAGTGGCATCTCCCAGCCTCGCGCAGCCTGCTCCTTCCTGGGCAGGAAGCCTAGCAGCGAGGCAAGTCTGGGCAAGGCTCGCCCAGGGCAGAGCAGCCTCGCGCCAGCAACTCTGTCAGAACGGGCCTCTGAGCAGAGCTGGAGCTCTGCCGTCCTGGAGGTGCACTCGGCTCCAGCCAAGTAGGGCTTGAGCCAAACGAGGCTGTGCTGCCTCTTCTTCCCTCGAGGAGGCTCGCCTCCGCGCCAGCTGTTCACTCGGCTTCCAGTTGGGGGCGCTGTTCGCCTCCTGTAGGTCTTGGCTCAGGGGCTGCTTGCCCTGAGCTGGGGCTGTGCGCAGGAGCCCAGGCACGCAGGGGCAGGCCCCAACCAGCTGCACACGTCTCTGCTGGGGAGGAGAGCGCTAGGGAAGCTACGTGTGTGAGGCAGCAGCTGGGCGCCCAGGGAGTCAGCCTCTGGGTGTGCGGGGCTGCAGAACCCAGCCAGGGCCCTGGGAGCCTGGTGCACTCCGTGCGGCGCTGAGCCTGGGCGGCCAAGCAACCGCTGGAGGAGCCCTGCACTGGCCCTTCCCTTCCCTCGCACAGAGCTCTTCCTGCTGGAGCCCTTGGCACTCTGCAAGCCACCGGACCCTAAGCCCTCCCCAAGGACGCCTGGGGCCTAGGTGCAAAGGCAAGGCAGGAGCGGAGCTGAGGCCAGGAAGGCGCCAGTGGCGTCTCCCAGCCTCGCGCAGCCTGCTCCTTCCTGGGCAGGAAGCCTAGCAGCGAGGCAAGTCTGGGCAAGGCTCGCCCAGGGCAGAGCAGCCTCGCGCCAGCAACTCTGCCAGATCGGGCCTCTGAGCAGAGCTGGAGCTCTGCGCCCTGGAGGCGCACTCGGCTCCAGCCAAGTAGGGCTTGAGCCAAACGAGGCTGGGCTGCCTCTTCTTCCCTCGAGGAGGCTGGCCTCCCCGCCAGCTGTTCACTCGGCTTCCAGGTGGGGGCGCTCTGCGCCTCCTGCAGGTCTTGGCTCAGGGGCTGCTTGCCCTGAGCTGGGGCTGTGCGCGGGAGCCCAGGCACGCAGGGGCAGGCCCCAACCAGCTGCACACGTCTCTGCTGGGGAGGAGAGCGCTAGGGAAGCTACGTGTGTGAGGCAGCTGCTGGACTCCCAGGGAGTCAGCCTCCGGGTGTGCGGGGCTGCAGACCCCAGCCAGGAGCCCTGGGAGCCTGGTGCACTCCGGGCGGCGCTGAGCCTGGGCGGCCAAGCAACCGCTGGAGGAGCCCTGCACTGGCCCTTCCCTTCCCTCGCACAGAGCTCTTCCTGCTGGAGCCCTTGGCACTGTGCAAGCCACCGAACCCTAAGCCCTCCCCAAGGACGCCTGGGGCCTAGGTGCAAAGGCAAGGCAGGAGCGGAGCTGAGGCCAGGATGGCACCAGTGGCGTCTCCCAGCCTCGCGCAGCCTGCTCCTTCCTGGGCAGGAAGCCTAGCAGCGAGGCAAGTCTGGGCAAGGCTCGCCCAGGGCAGAGCAGCCTCGCGCCAGAAACTCTGCCAGATCGGGCCTCTGAGCAGAGCTGGAGCTCTGCCGTCCTGGAGGCGCACTCGGCTCCAGCCAAGTAGGGCTTGAGCCAAACGAGGCTGTGCTGCCTCTTCTTCCCTCGAGGAGGCTCGCCTCCCCGCCAGCTGTTCACTCGGCTTCCAGTTGGGGGCGCTCTTCGCCTCCTGCAGGTCTTGGCTCAGGGGCTGCTTGCCCTGAGCTGGGGCTGTGCGCAGGAGCCCAGGCACGCAGGGGCAGGCCCCAACCAGCTGCACACGTCTCTGCTGGGGAGGAGAGCGCTAGGGAAGCTACGTGTGTGAGGCAGCTGCTGGGCGCCCAGGGAGTCAGCCTCCGGGTGTGCGGGGCTGCAGACCACAGCCAGGGGCACTGGGAGCCTGGTGCACTCCGTGCAGCGCTGAGTCTGGGCGGCCAAGCAACCGCTGGAGGAGCCCTGCACTAGCCCTTCCCTTCCCTCGCAAAGAGTTCTTCCTGCTGGAGCACTTGGCAGTGTGCAAGCCACTGGCCCCTAAGCCCTCCCCAAGGACGCCTGGGGCCTAGGTGCAAAGGCAAGGCAGGAGCGGAGCTGAGGCCAGGAAGGCGCCAGTGGCGTCTCCCAGCCTCGCGCAGCCTGCTCTTTCCTGGGTAGGAAGCCTAGCAGGGGGGCAAGTCTGGGCAAGGCTCGCCCAGGGCAGAGCAGCCTCGCGCCAGCAACTCTGCCAGATCGGGCCTCTGAGCAGAGCTGGAGCTCTGCCGTCCTGGAGGCGCACTCGGCTCCAGCCAAGTAGGGCTTGAGCCAAACGAGGCTGGGCTGCCTCTTCTTCCCTCGAGGAGGCTCGCCTTCCCGCCAGGTGTTCACTCGGCTTCCAGGTGGGGGCGCTCTGCGCCTCCTGCAGGTCTTGGCTCAGGGGCTGCTTGCCCTGAGCTGGGGCTGTGCACAGGAACCCAGGCACGCAGGGGCAGGCCCCAACCAGCTGCACACGTCTCTGCTGGGGAGGAGAGCGCTAGGGAAGCTACGTGTGTGAGGCAGCTGCTGGGCGCCCAGGGAGTCAGCCTCCGGGTGTGCAGGGCTGCAGACCCCAGCCAGGGGCCCTGGGAGGCTGGTGCACTCCGTGCCGAGCTGAGTCTGGGCGGACAAGCAACCGCTGGAGGAGCCCTGCACTAGCCCTTCCCTTCCCTCGCACAGAGCTCTTCCTGCTGGAGCCCTTGGCAGTGTGCAAGCCACCGGCCCCTCAGCCCTCCCCAAGGACGCCTGGGGCCTAGGTGCAAAGGCAAGGCAGGAGCGGAGCTGAGGCCAGGAAGGCGCCAGGGGCGTCTCCCAGCCTCGCGCAGCCTGCTCCTTCCTGGGCAGGAAGCCTAGCAGCGAGGCAAGTCTGGGCAAGGCTCGCCCAGGGCAGAGCAGCCTCGCGCCAGCAACTCTGCCAGATCGGGCCTCTAAGCAGAGCAGGAGCTCTGCCGTCCTGGAGGCGCACTCGGCTCCAGCCAAGTAGGGCTTGAGCCAAACGAGGCTGGGCTGCCTCTTCTTCCCTCGAGGAGGCTCGCCTCCCCGCCAGCTGTTCACTCGGCTTCCAGGTGGGGGCGCTCTGAGCCTCCTGCAGGTCTTGGCTCAGGGGCTGCTTGCCCTGAGCTGGGGCTGTGCGCAGGAACCCAGGCACGCAGGGGCAGGCCCCAACCAGCTGCACACCTCTCTGCTGGGGAGGAGAGCGCTAGGGAAGCTACGTGTGTGAGGCAGCTGCTGGGCGCCCAGGGAGTCAGCCTCCGGGTGTGCGGGGCTGCAGACCCCAGCCAGGGTCCCTGGGAGCCTGGTGCACTCCGTGCGGCGCTGAGTCTGGGCGGCCAAGCAACCGCTGGAGGAGCCCTGCACTAGCCCTTCCCTTCCCTCGCACAGAGCTCTTCCTGCTGGAGCCCTTGGAAGTGTGCAAGCCACTGGCCCCTAGGCCCTCCCCAAGGAAGCCTGGGGCCTTGGTGCAAAGGCAAGGCAGGAGCGGAGCTGAGGCCAGGAAGGCGCCAGTGGCGTCTCCCAGCCTCGCGCAGCCTGCTCCTTCCTGGGCAGGAAGCCTAGCAGCCAGGCAAGTCTGGGCAAGGCTCGCCCAGGGCAGAGCAGCCTCGCTCCAGCAACTCTCCCAGATCGGGCCTCTGAGCAGAGCCGGAGCTCTGCCGTCCTGGAGGCGCACTCGGCTCCAGCCAAGTAGGGCTTGAGCCAAACGAGGCTGGGCTGACTCTTCTTCCCTCGAGGAGGCTCGCCTCCCCGCCAGCTGTTCACTCGGCTTCCAGGTGGGGGCTCTCTGCGCCTCCTGCAGGTCTTGGCTCAGGGGCTGCTTGCCCTGAGCTGGGGCTGTGCGCGGGAGCTCAGGCACGCAGGGGCAGGCCCCAACCAGCTGCACACGTCTCTGCTGGGGAGGAGAGCGCTAGGGAAGTTACGTGTGTGAGGCAGCTGCTGGGTGCCCAGGGAGTCAGCCTCCGGGTGTGCGGGGCTGCAGACCCCAGCCAGGTGCCCTGGGAGCCTGGTGCACTCCGTGCCGAGCTGAGTCTGGGCGGCCAAGCAACCGCTGGAGGAGCCCTGCACTAGCCCTTCCCTTCCCTCGCACAGAGCTCTTCCTGCTGGAGCCCTTGGCAGTGTGCAAGCCACTGGCCCCTAAGCCCTCCCCAAGGACGCCTGGGGCCTAGGTGCAAAGACAAGGCAGGAGCGGAGCTGAGGTCAGGAAGGCGCCAGTGGCCTCTACCAGCCTCGCGCAGTCTGCTCCTTCCTGGGCAGGAAGCCTAGCAGCGAGGCAAGTCTGGGCAAGGCTCGCCCAGGGCAGAGCAGCCTCGCGCCAGCAACTCTGCCAGAACGGGCCTCTGAGCAGAGCTGGAGCTCTGCCGTCCTGGAGGTGCACTCGGCTCCAGCCAAGTAGGGCTTGAGCCAAACGAGGCTGTGCTGCCTCTTCTTCCCTCGAGGAGGCTCGCCTCCGCGCCAGCTGTTCACTCGGCTTCCAGTTGGGGGCGCTGTTCGCCTCCTGTAGGTCTTGGCTCAGGGGCTGCTTGCCCTGAGCTGGGGCTGTGCGCAGGAGCCCAGGCACGCAGGGGCAGGCCCCAACCAGCTGCACACGTCTCTGCTGGGGAGGAGAGCGCTAGGGAAGCTACGTGTGTGAGGCAGCAGCTGGGCGCCCAGGGAGTCAGCCTCTGGGTGTGCCGGGCTGCAGAACCCAGCCAGGGCCCTGGGAGCCTGGTGCACTCCGTGCGGCGCTGAGCCTGGGCGGCCAAGCAACCGCTGGAGGAGCCCTGCACTGGCCCTTCCCTTCCCTCGCACAGAGCTCTTCCTGCTGGAGCCCTTGGCACTCTGCAAGCCACCGGACCCTAAGCCCTCCCCAAGGACGCCTGGGGCCTAGGTGCAAAAGCAAGGCAGGAGCGGAGCTGAGGCCAGGAAGGCGCCAGTGGCGTCTCCCAGCCTCGCGCAGCCTGCTCCTTCCTGGGCAGGAAGCCTAGCAGCGAGGCAAGTCTGGGCAAGGCTCGCCCAGGGCAGAGCAGCCTCGCGCCGGCAACTCTGCCAGAACGGGCCTCTGAGGAGAGCTGGAGCTCTGCCGTCCTGGAGGCGCACTCGGCTCCAGCCAAGTAGGGCTTGAGCCAAACGAGGCTGGGCTGCCTCTTCTTCCCTCGAGGAGGCTCGCCTCCCCGCCAGCTGTTCACTCGGCTTCCAGGTGGGGGCGCTCTGCGCCTCCTGCAGGTCTTGGCTCAGGGGCTGCTTGCCCTGAGCTGGGGCTGTGCGCGGGAGCCCAGGCACGCAGGGGCAGGCCCCAACCAGCTGCACACGTCTCTGCTGGGGAGGAGAGCGCTAGGGAAGCTACGTGTGTGAGGCAGCTGCTGGGCGCCCAGGGAGTCAGCCTCCGGGTGTGCGGGGCTGCAGACCCCAGCCAGGGGCCCTGGGAGCCTGGTGCACTCCGTGTGGCTCTGAGCCTGGGCAGCCAAGCAACCGCTGGAGGAGCCCTGCACAGGCCCTTCCCTTCCCTCGCACAGAGCTCTTCCTGCTGGAGCCCTTGGCAGTGTGCAAGCCACCGGACCCTAAGCCCTCCCCAAGGACGCCTGGGGCCTAGGTGCAAAGGCAAGGCAGGAGCGGAGCTGAGGCCAGGAAGGCGCCAGTGGCGTCTCCCAGCCTCGCGCAGCCTGCTCCTTCCTGGGCAGGAAGCCGAGCAGCGAGGCAAGTCTGGGCAAGGCTCGCCCAGGGCAGAGCAGCCTCGCGCCAGCAACTCTGCCAGAACGGGCCTCTGAGCAGAGCTGGAGCTCTGCCGTCCTGGAGGCGCACTCGGCTCCAGCCAAGTAGGGCTTGAGCCAAACGAGGCTGGGCTGCCTCTTCTTCCCTCGAGGAGGCTCGCCTCCGCGCCAGCTGTTCACTCGGCTTCCAGGTGGGGGCGCTCTGCGCCTCCTGCAGGTCTTGGCTCAGTGGCTGCTTGCCCTGAGCTGGGGCTGTGGGCGGGAGCCCAGGCACGCAGGGGCAGGCCCCAACCAGCTGCACACGTCTCTGCTGGGGAGGAGAGCGCTAGGGAAGCTACGTGTGTGAGGCAGCTGCTGGACTCCCAGGGAGTCTGCCTCCGTGTGTGCGGGGCTGCAGACCCCAGCCAGGGGCCCTGGGAGCCTGGTGCACTCCGTGCGGCGCTGAGCCTGGGCGGCCAAGCAACCGCTGGAGGAGCCCTGCACTGGCCCTTCCCTTCACTCGCACAGAGCTCTTCCTGCTGGAGCCCTTGGCAGTGTGCAAGCCACCGGCCCCTAAGCCCTCCCCAAGGACGCCTGGGGCCTAGGTGCAAAGGCAAGGCAGGAGCGGAGCTGAGGCCAGGAAGGCGCCAGTGGCGTCTCCCAGCCTCGCGCAGCCTGCTCCTTCCTGGGCAGGAAGCCTAGCAGCGAGGCAAGTCTGAGCAAGGCTCGCCCAGGGCAGAGCAGCCTCGCGCCAGCAACTCTGCCAGATCGGGCCTCTGAGCAGAGCAGGAGCTCTGCCGTCCTGGAGGCGCACTCGGCTCCAGCCAAGTAGGGCTTGAGCCAAACGAGGCTGGGCTGCCTCTTCTTCCCTCGAGGAGGCTCGCCTCCCCGCCAGCTGTTCACTCGGCTTCCAGGTGGGGTCGCTCTGCGCCTCCTGCAGGTCTTGGCTCAGGGGCTGCTTGCCCTGAGCTGGGGCTGTGCGCGGGAGCCCAGGCACGCAGGGGCAGGCCCCAACCAGCTGCACACGTCTCTGCTGGTGAGGAGAGCGATAGGGAAGCTACGTGTGTGAGGCATCTGCTGGGCGCCCAGAGAGTCAGCCTCCGGGTGTGCGGGGCTGCAGACCCCAGCCAGGGCCCTGGGAGCCTGGGGCACTCCGTGCGGGGCTGAGTCTGGGCGGCCAAGCAACCGCTGGAGGAGCCCTGCACTGGCCCTTCCCTTCCCTCGCACAGAGCTCTTCCTGCTGGAGCCCTTGGCACTCTACAAGCCACCGGCCCCTAAGCCCTCCCCAAGGTCGCCTGGGGCCTAGGTGCAAAGGCAAGGCAGGTGCGGAGCTGAGGCCAGGAAGGCGCCAGTGGCGTCTCCCAGCCTCGCGCAGCCTGCTCCTTCCTGGGCAGGAAGCCTAGCAGCGAGGCAAGTCTGGGCAAGGCTCGCCCAGGGCAGAGCAGCCTCGCGCCAGCAACTCTGCCAGAACGGGCCTCTGAGCAGAGCTGGAGCTCTGCCGTCCTGGAGGCGCACTCGGCTCCAGCCAAGTAGGGCTTGAGCCAAACGAGGCTGGGCTGCCTCTTCTTCCCTTGAGGAGGCTCGCCTCCGCGCCAGCTGTTCACTCGGCTTCCAGGTGGGGGCGCTCTGCGCCTCCTGCAGGTCTTGGCTCAGGGGCTGCTTGCCCTGAGCTGGGGCTGTGCGCGGGAGCCCAGGCACGCAGGGGCAGGCCCCAACCAGCTGCACACGTCTCTGCTGGGGAGGAGAGCGCAAGGGAAGCTACGTGTGTGAGGCAGCTGCTGGACTCCCAGGGAGTCAGCCTCCGGTTGTGCGGGGCTGCAGACCCCAGCCAGGGGCCCTGGGAGCCTGGTGCACTCCGTGCGGCGCTGAGCCTGGGCGGCCAAGCAACCGCTGGAGGAGCCCTGCAATGGCCCTTCCCTTCCCTCGCACAGAGCTCTTCCTGCTGGAGCCCTTGGCAGTGTGCAAGCCACCGGCCCCTAAGCCCTCCCCAAGGACGCCTGGGGCCTAGGTGCAAAGGCAAGGCAGGAGCGGAACTGAGGCCAGGAAGGCGCCAGTGGCGTCTCCCAGCCTCGCGCAGCCTGCTCCTTCCTGGGCAGGAAGCCTAGCAGCGAGGCAAGTCTGGGCAAGGCTCGCCCAGGGCAGAGCAGCTTCGCGCCAGCAACTCTGCCAGAACGGGCCTCTGAGCAGAGCTGGAGCTCTGCCGTCCTGGAGGCGCACTCGGCTCCAGCCAAGTAGGGCTTGAGCCAAACGAGGCTGTGCTGCCTCTTCTTCCCTCGAGGAGGCTCGCCTCCCCGCCAGCTGTTCACTCGGCTTCCAGTTGGGGGCGCTCTTCGCCTCCTGCAGGTCTTGGCTCAGGGGCTGCTTGCCCTGAGCTGGGGCTGTGCGCAGGAGCCCAGTCACGCAGGGGCAGGCCCCAACCAGCTGCACACGTCTCTGCTGGGGAGGAGAGCGCTAGGGAAGCTACGTGTGTGAGGCATCTGCTGGGCGCCCAGAGAGTCAGCCTCCGGGTGTGCGGGGCTGCAGACCCCAGCCATGGCCCTGGGAGCCTGGGGCACTCCGTGCGGGGCTGAGTCTGGGCGGCCAAGCAACCGCTGGAGGAGCCCTGCACTGACCCTTCCCTTCCCTCGCACAGAGCTCTTCCTGCTGGAGCCCTTGGCACTCTGCAAGCCACCAGCCCCTAAGCCGTCCCCAAGGACGCCTGGGGCCTAGGTGCAAAGGCAAGGCAGGAGCGGAACTGAGGCCAGGAAGGCGCCAGTGGCGTCTCCCAGCCTCGCGCAGCCTGCTCCTTCCTGGGCAGGAAGCCTAGCAGCGAGGCAAGTTTGGGCAAGGCTCGCCCAGGGCAGAGCAGCATCGCGCCAGCAACTCTGCCAGATCGGGGCTCTGAGCAGAGCTGGAGCTCTGCCGTCCTGGAGGCGCACTCGGCTCCTGCCAAGTAGGGCTTGAGCCAAACGAGGCTGTGCTGCCTCTTCTTCCCTCGAGGAAGCTCGCCTCCCCGCCAGCTGTTCACTCGGCTTCCAGTTGGGGGCGCTCTTCGCCTCCTGCAGGTCTTGGCTCAGGGGCTGCTTGCCCTGAGCTGGGGCTGTGCGCAGGAGCCCAGGCACGCAGGGGCAGGCCCCAACCAGCTGCACACGTCTCTGCTGGGGAGGAGAGCGCTAGGGAAGCTACGTGTGTGAGGCAGCTGCTGGACTCCCAGGGAGTCAGCCTCCGGGTGTGCGGGGCTGCAGACCCCAGCCAGGGGCCCTGGGAGCCTGGTGCACTCCGTGCGGCGCTGAGCCTGGGCGGCCAAGCAACCGCTGGAGGAGCCCTGCACTGGCCCTTCTCTTCCCTCGCACAGAGCTCTTCCTGCTGGAGCCCTTGGCAGTGTGCAAGCCACCGGCCCCTAAGCCCTCCCCAAGGACGCCTGGGGCCTAGGTGCAAAGGCAAGGCAGGAGCGGAGCTGAGGCCAGGAAGGCGCCAGTGGCATCTCCCAGCCTCGCGCAGCCTGCTCCTTCCTGGGCAGGAAGCCTAGCAGTGAGGCAAGTCTGGGCAAGGCTCGCCCAGGGCAGAGCAGCCTCGCGCCTGCAACTCTGCCAGAACGGGCCTCTGAGCAGAGCTGGAGCTCTGCCGTCCTGGAGGTGCATTCGGCTCCAGCCAAGTAGGGCTTGAACCAAACGAGGCTGTGCTGCCTCTTCTTCCCTCGAGGAGGCTCGCCTCGCCGCCAGCTGTTCACTCGGCTTCCAGTTGGGGGCGCTCTTCGCCTCCTGCAGGTCTTGGCTCAGGGGCTGCTTGCCCTGAGCTGGGGCTGTGCGCAGGAGCCCAGGCACGCAGGGGCAGGCCCCAACCAGCTGCACACGTCTCTGCTGGGGAGGAGAGCGCTAGGGAAGCTACGTGTGTGAGGCAGCAGCTGGGCGCCCAGGGAGTCAGCCTCTGGGTGTGCGGGGCTGCAGAACCCAGCCAGGGCCCTGGGAGCCTGGTGCACTCCGTGCGGCGCTGAGCCTGGGCGGCCAAGCAACCGCTGGAGGAGCCCTGCACTTGCCCTTCCCTTCCCTCGCACAGAGCTCTTCCTGCTGGAGCCCTTGGCACTCTGCAAGCCACCGGCCCCTAAGCCCTCCCCAAGGACGCCTGGGGCCTAGGTGCAAAGGCAAGGCAGGAGCGGAGCTGAGGCCAGGAAGGCGCCAGTGGCGTCTCCCAGCCTCGCGCAGCCTGCTCCTTCCTGGGCAGGAAGCCTAGCAGCGAGGCAAGTCTGGGCAAGGCTCGCCCAGGGCAGAGCAGCCTCGCGCCAGCAACTCTGCCAGAACGGGCCTCTGAGCAGAGCTGGAGCTCTGCCGTCCTGGAGGCGCACTCGGCTCCAGCCAAGTAGGGCTTCAGCGAAACGAGGCTGGGCTGCCTCTTCTTCCCTCGAGGAGGCTCGCCTCCCCGCCAGCTGTTCACTCGGCTTCCAGGTGGGGTCGCTCTGCGCCTCCTGCAGGTCTTGGCTCAGGGGCTGCTTGCCCTGAGCTGGGGCTGTGCGCGGGAGCCCAGGCACGCAGGGGCAGGCCCCAACCAGCTGCACACGTCTCTGCTGGGGAGGAGAGCGCTAGGGAAGCTACGTGTGTGAGGCATCTGCTGGGCGCCCAGAGAGTCAGCCTCCGGGTGTGCGGGGCTGCAGACCCCAGCCATGGCCCTGGGAGCCTGGGGCACTCCGTGCGGGGCTGAGTCTGGGCGGCCAAGCAACCGCTGGAGGAGCCCTGCACTGGCCCTTCCCTTCCCTCGCACAGAGCTCTTCCTGCTGGAGCCCTTGGCAGTGTGCAAGCCACCGGCCCCTAAGCCCTCCCCAAGGACGCCTGGGGCCTAGGTGCAAAGGCAAGGCAGGAGCGGAGCTGAGGCCAGGAAGGCGCCAGTGGCATCTCCCAGCCTTGCGCAGCCTGCTCCTTCCTGGGCAGGAAGCCTAGCAGCGAGGCAAGTCTGGGCAAGGCTCGCCCAGGGCAGAGCAGCCTCGCGCCAGCAACTCTGCCAGAACGGGCCTCTGAGCAGAGCTGGAGCTCTGCCGTCCTGGAGGTGCACTCGGCTCCAGCCAAGTAGGGCTTGAACCAAACGAGGCTGTGCTGCCTCTTCTTCCCTCGAGGAGGCTCGCCTCGCCGCCAGCTGTTCACTCGGCTTCCAGTTGGGGGCGCTCTTCGCCTCCTGCAGGTCTTGGCTCAGGGGCTGCTTGCCCTGAGCTGGGGCTGTGCGCAGGAGCCCAGGCACGCAGGGGCAGGCCCCAACCAGCTGCACACGTCTCTGCTGGGGAGGAGAGCGCTAGGGAAGCTACGTGTGTGAGGCAGCTGCTGGGCGCCCAGGGAGTCAGCCTCCGGGTGTGCGGGGCTGCAGACCCCAGCCAGGGGCCCTGGGAGCCTGGTGCACTCTGTGCGGCGCTGAGCCTGGGCGGCCAAGCAACCGCTGGAGGAGCCCTGCACTGGCCCTTCCCTTCACTCGCACAGAGCTCTTCCTGCTGGAGCCCTTGGCACTCTGCAAGCCACCGGCCACTAAGCCCTCCCCAAGGACGCCTGGGGCCTAGGTGCAAAGGCAAGGCAGGAGCGGAGCTGAGGCCAGGAAGGCGCCAGTGGCGTCTCCCAGCCTCGCGCAGCCTGCTCCTTCCTGGGCAGGAAGCCTAGCAGCGAGGCAAGTCTGGGCAAGGCTCGCCCAGGGCAGAGCAGCCTCGCGCCAGCAACTCTGCCAGAACGGGCCTCTGAGCAGAGCTGGAGCTCTGCCGTCCTGGAGGCGCACTCGGCTCCAGCCAAGTAGGGCTTGAGCCAAACGAGGCTGGGCTGCCTCTTCTTCCCTCGAGGAGGCTCGCCTCCGCGCCAGCTGTTCACTCGGCTTCCAGGTGGGGGCGCTCTGCGCCTCCTGCAGGTCTTGGCTCAGGGGCTGCTTGCCCTGAGCTGGGGCTGTGCGCGGGAGCCCAGGCACGCAGGGGCAGGCCCCAACCAGCTGCACACGTCTCTGCTGGGGAGGAGAGCGCAAGGGAAGCTACGTGTGTGAGGCAGCTGCTGGACTCCCAGGGAGTCAGCCTCCGGGTGTGCGGGGCTGCAGACCCCAGCCAGGGGCCCTGGGAGCCTGGTGCACTCCGTGCGGCGCTGAGCCTGGGCGGCCAAGCAACCGCTGGAGGAGCCCTGCACTGGCCCTTCCCTTCCCTCGCACAGAGCTCTTCCTGCTGGAGCCCTTGGCAGTGTGCAAGCCACCGGCCCCTAAGCCCTCCCCAAGGACGCCTGGGGCCTAGGTGCAAAGGCAAGGCAGGAGCGGAACTGAGGCCAGGAAGGCGCCAGTGGCGTCTCCCAGCCTCGCGCAGCCTGCTCCTTCCTGGGCAGGAAGCCTAGCAGCGAGGCAAGTCTGGGCAAGGCTCGCCCAGGGCAGAGCAGCTTCGCGCCAGCAACTCTGCCAGAACGGGCCTCTGAGCAGAGCTGGAGCTCTGCCGTCCTGGAGGCGCACTCGGCTCCAGCCAAGTAGGGCTTGAGCCAAACGAGGCTGGGCTGCCTCTTCTTCCCTCGAGGAGGCTCGCCTCCGCGCCAGCTGTTCACTCGGCTTCCAGGTGGGGGCGCTCTGCGCCTCCTGCAGGTCTTGGCTCAGGGGCTGCTTGCCCTGAGCTGGGGCTGTGCGCAGGAGCCCAGGCACGCAGGGGCAGGCCCCAACCAGCTGCACACGTCTCTGCTGGGGAGGAGAGCGCTAGGAAAGCTACGTGTGTGAGGCAGCTGCTGGGCGCCCAGGGAGTCAGCCTCCGGGTGTGCGGGGCTGCAGACCCCAGCCAGGGGCCCTGGGAGCCTGGTGCACTCCGTGCGGCGCTGAGCCTGGGCGGCCAAGCAACCGCTGGAGGAGCCCTGCACTGGCCCTTCCCTTCCCTCGCACAGAGCTCTTCCTGCTGGAGCCCTTGGCACTCTGCAAGCCACCGGCCCCTAAGCCCTCCCCAAGGACGCCTGGGGCCTAGGTGCAAAGGCAAGGCAGGAGCGGAGCTGAGGCCAGGAAGGCGCCAGTGGCGTCTCCCAGCCTCGCGCAGCCTGCTCCTTCCTGGACAGGAAGCCTAGCAGCGAGGCAAGTCTGGGCAAGGCTCGCCCAGGGCAGAGCAGCCTCGCGCCAGCAACTCTGCCAGAACGGGCCTCTGAGCAGAGCTGGAGCTCTGCCGTCCTGGAGGCGCACTCGGCTCCAGCCAAGTAGGGCTTGAGCCAAACGAGGCTGGGCTGCCTCTTCTTCCCTCGAGGAGGCTCGCCTCCCCGCCAGCTGTTCACTCGGCTTCCAGGTGGGGGCGCTCTGCGCCTCCTGCAGGTCTTGGCTCAGGGGCTGCTTGCCCTGAGCTGGGGCTGTGGGCGGGAGCCCAGGCACGCAGGGGCAGGCCCCAACTAGCTGCACACGTCTCTGCTGGGGAGGAGAGCGCTAGGGAAGCTACGTGTGTGAGGCAGCAGCTGGGCGCCCAGGGAGTCAGCCTCCGGGTGTGCGGGGCTGCAGACCCCAGCCAGGGGCCCTGGGAGCCTGGTGCACTCCGTGAGGCGCTGAGCCTGGGCGGCCAAGCAACCGCTGGAGGAGCCCTGCACTGGCCCTTCCCTTCACTCGCACAGAGCTCTTCCTGCTGGAGCCCTTGGCAGTGTGCAAGCCACCGGCCCCTAAGCCCTCCCCAAGGACGCCTGGGGCCTAGGTGCAAAGGCAAGGCAGGAGCGGAGCTGAGGCCAGGAAGGCGCCAGTGGCGTCTCCCAGCCTCGCGCAGCCTGCTCCTTCCTGGGCAGGAAGCCTAGCAGCGAGGCAAGTCTGGGCAAGGCTCGCCCAGGGCAGAGCAGCCTCGCGCCAGCAACTCTGCCAGAACGGGCCTCTGAGCAGAGCTGGAGCTCTGCCGTCCTGGAGGTGCATTCGGCTCCAGCCAAGTAGGGCTTGAACCAAACGAGGCTGTGCTGCCTCTTCTTCCCTCGAGGAGGCTCGCCTCGCCGCCAGCTGTTCACTCGGCTTCCAGTTGGGGGCGCTCTTCGCCTCCTGCAGGTCTTGGCTCAGGGGCTGCTTGCCCTGAGCTGGGGCTGTGCGCAGGAGCCCAGGCACGCAGGGGCAGGCCCCAACCAGCTGCACACGTCTCTGCTGGGGAGGAGAGCGCTAGGGAAGCTACGTGTGTGAGGCAGCAGCTGGGCGCCCAGGGAGTCAGCCTCTGGGTGTGCGGGGCTGCAGAACCCAGCCAGGGCCCTGGGAGCCTGGTGCACTCCGTGCGGCGCTGAGCCTGGGCGGCCAAGCAACCGCTGGAGGAGCCCTGCACTTGCCCTTCCCTTCCCTCGCACAGAGCTCTTCCTGCTGGAGCCCTTGGCACTCTGCAAGCCACCGGCCCCTAAGCCCTCCCCAAGGACGCCTGGGGCCTAGGTGCAAAGGCAAGGCAGGAGCGGAGCTGAGGCCAGGAAGGCGCCAGTGGCGTCTCCCAGCCTCGCGCAGCCTGCTCCTTCCTGGGCAGGAAGCCTAGCAGCGAGGCAAGTCTGGGCAAGGCTCGCCCAGGGCAGAGCAGCCTCGCGCCAGCAACTCTGCCAGAACGGGCCTCTGAGCAGAGCTGGAGCTCTGCCGTCCTGGAGGCGCACTCGGCTCCAGCCAAGTAGGGCTTCAGCGAAACGAGGCTGGGCTGCCTCTTCTTCCCTCGAGGAGGCTCGCCTCCCCGCCAGCTGTTCACTCGGCTTCCAGGTGGGGTCGCTCTGCGCCTCCTGCAGGTCTTGGCTCAGGGGCTGCTTGCCCTGAGCTGGGGCTGTGCGCGGGAGCCCAGGCACGCAGGGGCAGGCCCCAACCAGCTGCACACGTCTCTGCTGGGGAGGAGAGCGCTAGGGAAGCTACGTGTGTGAGGCATCTGCTGGGCGCCCAGAGAGTCAGCCTCCGGGTGTGCGGGGCTGCAGACCCCAGCCAGGGCCCTGGGAGCCTGGGGCACTCCGTGCGGGGCTGAGTCTGGGCGGCCAAGCAACCGCTGGAGGAGCCCTGCACTGGCCCTTCCCTTCCCTCGCACAGAGCTCTTCCTGCTGGAGCCCTTGGCAGTGTGCAAGCCACCGGCCCCTAAGCCCTCCCCAAGGACGCCTGGGGCCTAGGTGCAAAGGCAAGGCAGGAGCGGAGCTGAGGCCAGGAAGGCGCCAGTGGCATCTCCCAGCCTTGCGCAGCCTGCTCCTTCCTGGGCAGGAAGCCTAGCAGCGAGGCAAGTCTGGGCAAGGCTCGCCCAGGGCAGAGCAGCCTCGCGCCAGCAACTCTGCCAGAACGGGCCTCTGAGCAGAGCTGGAGCTCTGCCGTCCTGGAGGTGCACTCGGCTCCAGCCAAGTAGGGCTTGAACCAAACGAGGCTGTGCTGCCTCTTCTTCCCTCGAGGAGGCTCGCCTCGCCGCCAGCTGTTCACTCGGCTTCCAGTTGGGGGCGCTCTTCGCCTCCTGCAGGTCTTGGCTCAGGGGCTGCTTGCCCTGAGCTGGGGCTGTGCGCAGGAGCCCAGGCACGCAGGGGCAGGCCCCAACCAGCTGCACACGTCTCTGCTGGGGAGGAGAGCGCTAGGGAAGCTACGTGTGTGAGGCAGCTGCTGGGCGCCCAGGGAGTCAGCCTCCGGGTGTGCGGGGCTGCAGACCCCAGCCAGGGGCCCTGGGAGCCTGGTGCACTCTGTGCGGCGCTGAGCCTGGGCGGCCAAGCAACCGCTGGAGGAGCCCTGCACTGGCCCTTCCCTTCACTCGCACAGAGCTCTTCCTGCTGGAGCCCTTGGCACTCTGCAAGCCACCGGCCACTAAGCCCTCCCCAAGGACGCCTGGGGCCTAGGTGCAAAGGCAAGGCAGGAGCGGAGCTGAGGCCAGGAAGGCGCCAGTGGCGTCTCCCAGCCTCGCGCAGCCTGCTCCTTCCTGGGCAGGAAGCCTAGCAGCGAGGCAAGTCTGGGCAAGGCTCGCCCAGGGCAGAGCAGCCTCGCGCCAGCAACTCTGCCAGAACGGGCCTCTGAGCAGAGCTGGAGCTCTGCCGTCCTGGAGGCGCACTCGGCTCCAGCCAAGTAGGGCTTGAGCCAAACGAGGCTGGGCTGCCTCTTCTTCCCTCGAGGAGGCTCGCCTCCGCGCCAGCTGTTCACTCGGCTTCCAGGTGGGGGCGCTCTGCGCCTCCTGCAGGTCTTGGCTCAGGGGCTGCTTGCCCTGAGCTGGGGCTGTGCGCGGGAGCCCAGGCACGCAGGGGCAGGCCCCAACCAGCTGCACACGTCTCTGCTGGGGAGGAGAGCGCAAGGGAAGCTACGTGTGTGAGGCAGCTGCTGGACTCCCAGGGAGTCAGCCTCCGGGTGTGCGGGGCTGCAGACCCCAGCCAGGGGCCCTGGGAGCCTGGTGCACTCCGTGCGGCGCTGAGCCTGGGCGGCCAAGCAACCGCTGGAGGAGCCCTGCACTGGCCCTTCCCTTCCCTCGCACAGAGCTCTTCCTGCTGGAGCCCTTGGCAGTGTGCAAGCCACCGGCCCCTAAGCCCTCCCCAAGGACGCCTGGGGCCTAGGTGCAAAGGCAAGGCAGGAGCGGAACTGAGGCCAGGAAGGCGCCAGTGGCGTCTCCCAGCCTCGCGCAGCCTGCTCCTTCCTGGGCAGGAAGCCTAGCAGCGAGGCAAGTCTGGGCAAGGCTCGCCCAGGGCAGAGCAGCTTCGCGCCAGCAACTCTGCCAGAACGGGCCTCTGAGCAGAGCTGGAGCTCTGCCGTCCTGGAGGCGCACTCGGCTCCAGCCAAGTAGGGCTTGAGCCAAACGAGGCTGTGCTGCCTCTTCTTCCCTCGAGGAGGCTCGCCTCCCCGCCAGCTGTTCACTCGGCTTCCAGTTGGGGGCGCTCTTCGCCTCCTGCAGGTCTTGGCTCAGGGGCTGCTTGCCCTGAGCTGGGGCTGTGCGCAGGAGCCCAGGCACGCAGGGGCAGGCCCCAACCAGCTGCACACGTCTCTGCTGGGGAGGAGAGCGCTAGGGAAGCTACGTGTGTGAGGCATCTGCTGGGCGCCCAGAGAGTCAGCCTCCGGGTGTGCGGGGCTGCAGACCCCAGCCATGGCCCTGGGAGCCTGGGGCACTCCGTGCGGGGCTGAGTCTGGGCGGCCAAGCAACCGCTGGAGGAGCCCTGCACTGACCCTTCCCTTCCCTCGCACAGAGCTCTTCCTGCTGGAGCCCTTGGCACTCTGCAAGCCACCAGCCCCTAAGCCCTCCCCAAGGACGCCTGGGGCCTAGGTGCAAAGGCAAGGCAGGAGCGGAGCTGAGGCCAGGAAGGCGCCAGTGGCATCTCCCAGCCTCGCGCAGCCTGCTCCTTCCTGGGCAGGAAGCCTAGCAGCGAGGCAAGTCTGGGCAAGGCTCGCCCAGGGCAGAGCAGCCTCGCGCCAGCAACTCTGCCAGAACGGGCCTCTGAGCAGAGCTGGAGCTCTGCCGTCCTGGAGGCACACTCGGCTCCAGCCAAGTAGGGCTTGAGCCAAACGAGGCTGGGCTGCCTCTTCTTCCCTCGAGGAGGCTCGCCTCCGCGCCAGCTGTTCACTCGGCTTCCAGGTGGGGGCGCTCTGCGCCTCCTGCAGGTCTTGGCTCAGGGGCTGCTTGCCCTGAGCTGGGGCTGTGCGCGGGAGCCCAGGCACGCAGGGGCAGGCCCCAACCAGCTGCACACGTCTCTGCTGGGGAGGAGAGCGCTAGGGAAGCTACGTGTGTGAGGCAGCTGCTGGACTCCCAGGGAGTCAGCCTCCGGGTGTGCGGGGCTGCAGACCCCAGCCAGGTGCCCTGGGAGCCTGGTGCACTCCGTGCGGCGCTGAGCCTGGGCGGCCAAGCAACCGCTGGAGGAGCCCTGCACTGGCCCTTCCCTTCCCTCGCACAGAGCTCTTCCTGCTGGAGCCCTTGGCACTCTACAAGCCACCGGCCCCTAAGCCCTCCCCAAGGACGCCTGGGGCCTAGGTGCAAAGGCAAGGCAGGAGCGGAACTGAGGCCAGGAAGGCGCCAGTGGCATCTCCCAGCCTCGCGCAGCCTGCTCCTTCCTGGGCAGGAAGCCTAGCAGCGAGGCAAGTTTGGGCAAGGCTCGCCCAGGGCAGAGCAGCATCGCGCCAGCAACTCTGCCAGATCGGGGCTCTGAGCAGAGCTGGAGCTCTGCCGTCCTGGAGGCGCACTCGGCTCCTGCCAAGTAGGGCTTGAGCCAAACGAGGCTGTGCTGCCTCTTCTTCCCTCGAGGAAGCTCGCCTCCCCGCCAGCTGTTCACTCGGCTTCCAGTTGGGGGCGCTCTTCGCCTCCTGCAGGTCTTGGCTCAGGGGCTGCTTGCCCTGAGCTGGGGCTGTGCGCAGGAGCCCAGGCACGCAGGGGCAGGCCCCAACCAGCTGCACACGTCTCTGCTGGGGAGGAGAGCGCTAGGGAAGCTACGTGTGTGAGGCAGCTGCTGGACTCCCAGGGAGTCAGCCTCCGGGTGTGCGGGGCTGCAGACCCCAGCCAGGGGCCCTGGGAGCCTGGTGCACTCCGTGCGGCGCTGAGCCTGGGCGGCCAAGCAACCGCTGGAGGAGCCCTGCACTGGCCCTTCTCTTCCCTCGCACAGAGCTCTTCCTGCTGGAGCCCTTGGCAGTGTGCAAGCCACCGGCCCCTAAGCCCTCCCCAAGGACGCCTGGGGCCTAGGTGCAAAGGCAAGGCAGGAGCGGAGCTGAGGCCAGGAAGGCGCCAGTGGGATCTCCCAGCCTCGCGCAGCCTGCTCCTTCCTGGGCAGGAAGCCTAGCAGTGAGGCAAGTCTGGGCAAGGCTCGCCCAGGGCAGAGCAGCCTCGCGCCAGCAACTCTGCCAGAACGGGCCTCTGAGCAGAGCTGGAGCTCTGCCGTCCTGGAGGTGCATTCGGCTCCAGCCAAGTAGGGCTTGAACCAAACGAGGCTGTGCTGCCTCTTCTTCCCTCGAGGAGGCTCGCCTCGCCGCCAGCTGTTCACTCGGCTTCCAGTTGGGGGCGCTCTTCGCCTCCTGCAGGTCGTGGCTCAGGGGCTGCTTGCCCTGAGCTGGGGCTGTGCGCAGGAGCCCAGGCACGCAGGGGCAGGCCCCAACCAGCTGCACACGTCTCTGCTGGGGAGGAGAGCGCTAGGGAAGCTACGTGTGTGAGGCAGCAGCTGGGCGCCCAGGGAGTCAGCCTCTGGGTGTGCGGGGCTGCAGAACCCAGCCAGGGCCCTGGGAGCCTGGTGCACTCCGTGCGGCGCTGAGCCTGGGCGGCCAAGCAACCGCTGGAGGAGCCCTGCACTGGCCCTTCCCTTCCCTCGCACAGAGCTCTTCCTGCTGGAGCCCTTGGCACTCTGCAAGCCACCGGCCCCTAAGCCCTCCCCAAGGACGCCTGGGGCCTAGGTGCAAAGGCAAGGCAGGAGCGGAACTGAGGCCAGGAAGGCGCCAGTGGCGTCTCCCAGCCTCGCGCAGCCTGCTCCTTCCTGGGCAGGAAGCCTAGCAGCGAGGCAAGTTTGGGCAAGGCTCGCACAGGGCAGAGCAGCATCGCGCCAGCAACTCTGCCAGATCGGGGCTCTGAGCAGAGCTGGAGCTCTGCCGTCCTGGAGGCGCACTCGGCTCCTGCCAAGTAGGGCTTGAGCCAAACGAGGCTGTGCTGCCTCTTCTTCCCTCGAGGAAGCTCGCCTCCCCGCCAGCTGTTCACTCGGCTTCCAGTTGGGGGCGCTCTTCGCCTCCTGCAGGTCTTGGCTCAGGGGCTGCTTGCCCTGAGCTGGGGCTGTGCGCAGGAGCCCAGGCACGCAGGGGCAGGCCCCAACCAGCTGCACACGTCTCTGCTGGGGAGGAGAGCGCTAGGGAAGCTACGTGTGTGAGGCAGCTGCTGGACTCCCAGGGAGTCAGCCTCCGGGTGTGCGGGGCTGCAGACCCCAGCCCGGGGCCCTGGGAGCCTGGTGCACTCCGTGCGGCGCTGAGCCTGGGCGGCCAAGCAACCGCTGGAGGAGCCCTGCACTGGCCCTTCTCTTCCCTCGCACAGAGCTCTTCCTGCTGGAGCCCTTGGCAGTGTGCAAGCCACCGGCCCCTAAGCCCTCCCCAAGGACGCCTGGGGCCTAGGTGCAAAGGCAAGGCAGGAGCGGAGCTGAGGCCATGAAGGCGCCAGTGGCATCTCCCAGCCTCGCGCAGCCTGCTCCTTCCTGGGCAGGAAGCCTAGCAGTGAGGCAAGTCTGGGCAAGGCTCGCCCAGGGCAGAGCAGCCTCGCGCCAGCAACTCTGCCAGAACGGGCCTCTGAGCAGAGCTGGAGCTCTGCCGTCCTGGAGGTGCATTCGGCTCCAGCCAAGTAGGGCTTGAACCAAACGAGGCTGTGCTGCCTCTTCTTCCCTCGAGGAGGCTCGCCTCGCCGCCAGCTGTTCACTCGGCTTCCAGTTGGGGGCGCTCTTCGCCTCCTGCAGGTCGTGGCTCAGGGGCTGCTTGCCCTGAGCTGGGGCTGTGCGCAGGAGCCCAGGCACGCAGGGGCAGGCCCCAACCAGCTGCACACGTCTCTGCTGGGGAGGAGAGTGCTAGGGAAGCTACGTGTGTGAGGCAGCAGCTGGGCGCCCAGGGAGTCAGCCTCTGGGTGTGCGGGGCTGCAGAACCCAGCCAGGGCCCTGGGAGCCTGGTGCACTCCGTGCGGCGCTGAGCCTGGGCGGCCAAGCAACCGCTGGAGGAGCCCTGCACTGGCCCTTCCCTTCCCTCGCACAGAGCTCTTCCTGCTGGAGCCCTTGGCACTCTGCAAGCCACCGGCCCCTAAGCCCTCCCCAAGGACGCCTGGGGCCTAGGTGCAAAGGCAAGGCAGGAGCGGAGCTGAGGCCAGGAAGGCGCCAGTGGCGTCTCCCAGCCTCGCGCAGCCTGCTCCTTCCTGGGCAGGAAGCCTAGCAGCGAGGCAAGTCTGGGCAAGGCTCGCCCAGGGCAGAGCAGCCTCGCGCCAGCAACTCTGCCAGAACGGGCCTCTGAGCAGAGCTGGAGCTCTGCCGTCCTGGAGGCGCACTCGGCTCCAGCCAAGTAGGGCTTCAGCCAAACGAGGCTGGGCTGCCTCTTCTTCCCTCGAGGAGGCTCGCCTCCCCGCCAGCTGTTCACTCGGCTTCCAGGTGGGGTCGCTCTGCGCCTCCTGCAGGTCTTGGCTCAGGGGCTGCTTGCCCTGAGCTGGGGCTGTGCGCAGGAGCCCAGGCACGCAGGGGCAGGCCCCAACCAGCTGCACACGTCTCTGCTGGGGAGGAGAGCGCTAGGGAAGCTACGTGTGTGAGGCATCTGCTGGGCGCCCAGAGAGTCAGCCTCCGGGTGTGCGGGGCTGCAGACCCCAGCCAGGGCCCTGGGAGCCTGGGGCACTCCGTGCGGGGCTGAGTCTGGGCGGCCAAGCAACCGCTGGAGGAGCCCTGCACTGGCCCTTCCCTTCCCTCGCACAGAGCTCTTCCTGCTGGAGCCCTTGGCAGTGTGCAAGCCACCGGCCCCTAAGCCCTCCCCAAGGACGCCTGGGGCCTAGGTGCAAAGGCAAGGCAGGAGCGGAGCTGAGGCCAGGAAGGCGCCAGTGGCATCTCCCAGCCTTGCGCAGCCTGCTCCTTCCTGGGCAGGAAGCCTAGCAGCGAGGCAAGTCTGGGCAAGGCTCGCCCAGGGCAGAGCAGCCTCGCGCCAGCAACTCTGCCAGAACGGGCCTCTGAGCAGAGCTGGAGCTCTGCCGTCCTGGAGGTGCACTCGGCTCCAGCCAAGTAGGGCTTGAACCAAACGAGGCTGTGCTGCCTCTTCTTCCCTCGAGGAGGCTCGCCTCGCCGCCAGCTGTTCACTCGGCTTCCAGTTGGGGGCGCTCTTCGCCTCCTGCAGGTCTTGGCTCAGGGGCTGCTTGCCCTGAGCTGGGGCTGTGCGCAGGAGCCCAGGCACGCAGGGGCAGGCCCCAACCAGCTGCACACGTCTCTGCTGGGGAGGAGAGCGCTAGGGAAGCTACGTGTGTGAGGCAGCTGCTGGGCGCCCAGGGAGTCAGCCTCCGGGTGTGCGGGGCTGCAGACCCCAGCCAGGGGCCCTGGGAGCCTGGTGCACTCTGTGCGGCGCTGAGCCTGGGCGGCCAAGCAACCGCTGGAGGAGCCCTGCACTGGCCCTTCCCTTCCCTCGCACAGAGCTCTTCCTGCTGGAGCCCTTGGCACTCTGCAAGCCACCGGCCACTAAGCCCTCCCCAAGGACGCCTGGGGCCTATGTGCAAAGGCAAGGCAGGAGCGGAGCTGAGGCCAGGAAGGCGCCAGTGGCGTCTCCCAGCCTCGCGCAGCCTGCTCCTTCCTGGGCAGGAAGCCTAGCAGCGAGGCAAGTCTGGGCAAGGCTCGCCCAGGGCAGAGCAGCCTCGCGCCAGCAACTCTGCCAGAACGGGCCTCTGAGCAGAGCTGGAGCTCTGCCGTCCTGGAGGCGCACTCGGCTCCAGCCAAGTAGGGCTTGAGCCAAACGAGGCTGGGCTGCCTCTTCTTCCCTCGAGGAGGCTCGCCTCCCCGCCAGCTGTTCACTCGGCTTCCAGGTGGGGGCGCTCTGCGCCTCCTGCAGGTCTTGGCTCAGGGGCTGCTTGCCCTGAGCTGGGGCTGTGGGCGGGAGCCCAGGCACGCAGGGGCAGGCCCCAACCAGCTGCACACGTCTCTGCTGGGGAGGAGAGCGCTAGGGAAGCTACGTGTGTGAGGCAGCTGCTGGACTCCCAGGGAGTCAGCCTCCGGGTGTGCGGGGCTGCAGACCCCAGCCAGGGGCCCTGGGAGCCTGGTGCACTCCGTGCGGCGCTGAGCCTTGGCAGCCAAGCAACCGCTGGAGGAGCCCTGCACCGGCCCTTCCCTTCCCTCGCACAGAGCTCTTCCTGCTGGAGCCCTTGGCAGTGTGCAAGCCACCGGCCCCTAAGCCCTCCCCAAGGACGCCTGGGGCCTAGGTGCAAAGGCAAGGCAGGAGCGGAGCTGAGGCCAGGAAGGCGCCAGTGGCGTCTCCCAGCCTCGCGCAGCCTGCTCCTTCCTGGGCAGGAAGCCTAGCAGCGAGGCAAGTCTGGGCAAGGCTCGCCCAGGGCAGAGCAGCCTCGCGCCAGCAACTCTGCCAGAACGGGCCTCTGAGCAGAGCTGGAGCTCTGCCGTCCTGGAGGCGCACTCGGCACCAGCCAAGTAGGGCTTGAGCCAAACGAGGCTAGGCTGCCTCTTCTTCCCTCGAGGAGGCTCGCCTCCCCGCCAGCTGTTCACTCGGCTTCCAGGTGGGGTCGCTCTGCGCCTCCTGCAGGTCTTGGCTCAGGGGCTGCTTGCCCTGAGCTGGGGCTGTGCGCGGGAGCCCAGGCACGCAGGGGCAGGCCCCAACCAGCTGCACACGTCTCTGCTGGGGAGGAGAGCGCTAGGGGAGCTACGTGTGTGAGGCATCTGCTGGGCGCCCAGAGAGTCAGCCTCCGGGTGTGCGGGGCTGCAGACCCCAGCCAGGGCCCTGGGAGCCTGGGGCACTCCGTGCGGGGCTGAGTCTGGGCGGCCAAGCAACCGCTGGAGGAGCCCTGCACTGGCCCTTCCCTTCCCTCGCACAGAGCTCTTCCTGCTGGAGCCCTTGGCACTCTGCAAGCCACCAGCCCCTAAGCCCTCCCCAAGGACGCCTGGGGCCTAGGTGCAAAGGCAAGGCAGGAGCGGAGCTGAGGCCAGGAAGGCGCCAGTGGCATCTCCCAGCCTCGCGCAGCCTGCTCCTTCCTGGGCAGGAAGCCTAGCAGCGAGGCAAGTCTGGGCAAGGCTCGCCCAGGGCAGAGCAGCCTCGCGCCAGCAACTCTGCCAGAACGGGCCTCTGAGCAGAGCTGGAACTCTGCCGTCCTGGAGGCGCACTCGGCTCCAGCCAAGTAGGGCTTGAGCCAAACGAGGCTGGGCTGCCTCTTCTTCCCTCGAGGAGGCTCGCCTCCGCGCCAGCTGTTCACTCGGCTTCCAGGTGGGGGCGCTCTGCGCCTCCTGCAGGTCTTGGCTCAGGGGCTGCTTGCCCTGAGCTGGGGCTGTGGGCGGGAGCCCAGGCACGCAGGGGCAGGCCCCAACCAGCTGCACACGTCTCTGCTGGGGAGGAGAGCGCTAGGGAAGCTACGTGTGTGAGGCAGCTGCTGGACTCCCAGGGAGTCAGCCTCCGGGTGTGCGGGGCTGCAGACCCCAGCCAGGGGCTCTGGGAGCCTGGTGCACTCCATGCGGCGCTGAGCCTGGGCGGCCAAGCAACCGCTGGAGGAGCCCTGCACTGGCCCTTCCCTTCCCTCGCACAGAGCTCTTCCTGCTGGAGCCCTTGGCAGTGTGCAAGGCACCGGCCCCTAAGCCCTCCCCAAGGACGCCTGGGGCCTAGGTGCAAAGGCAAGGCAGGAGCGGAGCTGAGGCCAGGAAGGCGCCAGTGGCATCTCCCAGCCTTGCGCAGCCTGCTCCTTCCTGGGCAGGAAGCCTAGCAGCGAGGCAAGTCTGGGCAAGGCTCGCCCAGGGCAGAGCAGCCTCGCGCCAGCAACTCTGCCAGAACGGGCCTCTGAGCAGAGCTGGAGCTCTGCCGTCCTGGAGGTGCACTCGGCTCCAGCCAAGTATGGCTTGAACCAAACGAGGCTGTGCTGCCTCTTCTTCCCTCGAGGAGGCTCGCCTCGCCGCCAGCTGTTCACTCGGCTTCCAGTTGGGGGCGCTCTTCGCCTCCTGCAGGTCTTGGCTCAGGGGCTGCTTGCCCTGAGCTGGGGCTGTGCGCAGGAGCCCAGGCACGCAGGGGCAGGCCCCAACCAGCTGCACACGTCTCTGCTGGGGAGGAGAGCGCTAGGGAAGCTACGTGTGTGAGGCAGCTGCTGGGCGCCCAGGGAGTCAGCCTCCGGGTGTGCGGGGCTGCAGACCCCAGCCAGGGGCCCTGGGAGCCTGGTGCACTCTGTGCGGCGCTGAGCCTGGGCGGCCAAGCAACCGCTGGAGGAGCCCTGCACTGGCCCTTCCCTTCCCTCGCACAGAGCTCTTCCTGCTGGAGCCCTTGGCACTCTGCAAGCCACCGGCCACTAAGCCCTCCCCAAGGACGCCTGGGGCCTAGGTGCAAAGGCAAGGCAGGAGCGGAGCTGAGGCCAGGAAGGCGCCAGTGGCGTCTCCCAGCCTCGCGCAGCCTGCTCCTTCCTGGGCAGGAAGCCTAGCAGCGAGGCAAGTCTGGGCAAGGCTCGCCCAGGGCAGAGCAGCCTCGCGCCAGCAACTCTGCCAGAACGGGCCTCTGAGCAGAGCTGGAGCTCTGCCGTCCTGGAGGCGCACTCGGCTCCAGCCAAGTAGGGCTTGAGCCAAACGAGGCTGGGCTGCCTCTTCTTCCCTCGAGGAGGCTCGCCTCCCCGCCAGCTGTTCACTCGGCTTCCAGGTGGGGGCGCTCTGCGCCTCCTGCAGGTCTTGGCTCAGGGGCTGCTTGCCCTGAGCTGGGGCTGTGGGTGGAGCCCAGGCACGCAGGGGCAGGCCCCAACCAGCTGCACACGTCTCTGCTGGGGAGGAGAGCGCTAGGGAAGCTACGTGTGTGAGGCAGCTGCTGGGCGCCCAGGGAGTCAGCCTCCGGGTGTGCGGGGCTGCAGACCCAAGCCAGGGGCCCTGGGAGCCTGGTGCACTCCGTGCAGCGCTGAGCCTGGGCGGCCAAGCAACCGCTGGAGGAGCCCTGCACTGGCCCTTCCCTTCCCTCGCACAGAGCTCTTCCTGCTGGAGCCCTTGGGACTCTGCAAGCCAGCGGCCCCTAAGCCCTCCCCAAGGACGCCTGGGGCCTAGGTGCAAAGGCAAGGCAGGAGCGGAGCTGAGGCCAGGAGGGCGCCAGTGGCGTCTCCCAGCCTCGCGCAGCCTGCTCCTTCCTGGGCAGGAAGCCTAGCAGCGAGGCAAGTCTGGGCAAGGCTCGCCCAGGGCAGAGCAGCCTCGCGCCAGCAACTCTGCCAGAACGGGCCTCTGAGCAGAGCTGGAGCTCTGCCGTCCTGGAGGCGCACTCGGCTCCAGCCAAGTAGGGCTTGAGCCAAACGAGGCTGGGCTGCCTCTTCTTCCCTCGAGGAGGCTCGCCTCCCCGCCAGCTGTTCACTCGGCTTCCAGGTGGGGGCGCTCTGCGCCTCCTGCAGGTCTTGGCTCAGGGGCTGCTTGCCCTGAGCTGGGGCTGTGGGCGGGAGCCCAGGCACGCAGGGGCAGGCCCCAACCAGCTGCACACGTCTCTGCTGGGGAGGAGAGCGCTAGGGAAGCTACGTGTGTGAGGCAGCTGCTGAACTCCCAGGGAGTCAGCCTCCGGGTGTGCGGGGCTGCAGACCCCAGCCAGGGGCCCTGGGAGCCTGGTGCACTCCGTGCGGCGCTGAGCCTGGGCAGCCAAGCAACCGCTGGAGGAGCCCTGCACTGGCCCTTCCCTTCCCTCTCACAGAGCTCTTCCTGCTGGAGCCCTTGGCAGTGTGCAAGCCACCGGCCCCTAAGCCCTCCCCAAGGACGCCTGGGGCCTAGGTGCAAAGGCAAGGCAGGAGCGGAGCTGAGGCCAGGAAGGCGCCAGTGGCGTCTCCCAGCCTCGCGCAGCCTGCTCCTTCCTGGGCAGGAAGCCTAGCAGCGAGGCAAGTCTGGGCAAGGCTCGCCCAGGGCAGAGCAGCCTCGCGCCAGCAACTCTGCCAGAACGGGCCTCTGAGCAGAGCTGGAGCTCTGCCGTCCTGGAGGCGCACTCGGCACCAGCCAAGTAGGGCTTGAGCCAAACGAGGCTGGGCTGCCTCTTCTTCCCTCGAGGAGGCTCGCCTCCCCGCCAGCTGTTCACTCGGCTTCCAGGTGGGGGCGTTCTTCGCCTCCTGCAGGTCTTGGCTCAGGGGCTGCTTGCCCTGAGCTGGGGCTGTGCGCGGGAGCCCAGGCACGCAGGTGCAGGCCCCAACCAGCTGCACACGTCTCTGCTGGGGAGGAGAGCGCTAGGGAAGCTACGTGTGTGAGGCAGCTGCTGGGCGCCCAGGGAGTCAGCCTCCGGGTGTGCGGGGCTGCAGACCCCAGCCAGGGGCCCTGGGAGCCTGGTGCACTCCGGGCGGCGCTGAGCCTGGGCGGCCAAGCAACCGCTGGAGGAGCCCTGCACTGGCCCTTCCCTTCCCTCGCACAGAGCTCTTCCTGCTGGAGCCCTTGGCAGTGTGCAAGCCACCGGCCCCTAAGCCCTCCCCAAGGACGCCTGGGGCCTAGGTGCAAAGGCAAGGCAGGAGCGGAGCTGAGGCCAGGAAGGCGCCAGTGGCGTCTCCCAGCCTCGCGCAGCCTGCTCCTTCCTGGGCAGGAAGCCTAGCAGCGAGGCAAGTCTGGGCAAGGCTCGCCCAGGGCAGAGCAGCCTCGCGCCAGCAACTCTGCCAGAACGGGCCTCTGAGCAGAGCTGGAGCTCTGCCGTCCTGGAGGCGCACTCGGTTCCAGCCAAGTAGGGCTTGAGCCAAACGAGGCTGGGCTGCCTCTTCTTCCCTCGAGGAGGCTCGCCTCCCCGCCAGCTGTTCACTCGGCTTCCAGCTGGGGGCGCTCTGCTCCTCCTGCAGGTCTTGGCTCAGGGGCTGCTTGCCCTGAGCTGGGGCTGTGGGCGGGAGCCCAGGCACGCAGGGGCAGGCCACAACCAGCTGCACACGTCTCTGCTGGGGAGGAGAGCTCTAGGGAAGCTACGTGTGTGAGGCAGCTGCTGGACTCCCAGGGAGTCAGCCTCCGGGTGTGCGGGGCTGCAGACCCCAGCCACGGGCCCTGGGAGCCTGGTGCACTCCGTGCGGCGCTGAGCCTGGGCGGCCAAGCAACCGCTGGAGGAGCCCTGCACTGGCCCTTCCCTTCCCTCGCACAGAGCTCTTCCTGCTGGAGCCCTTGGCAGTGTGCAAGCCACCGGCCCCTAAGCCCTCCCCAAGGACGCCTGGGGCCTAGGTGCAAAGGCAAGGCAGGAGCGGAGCTGAGGCCAGGAAGGCGCCAGTGGCGTCTCCCAGCCTCGCGCAGCCTGCTCCTTCCTGGGCAGGAAGCCTAGCAGCCAGGCAAGTCTGGGCAAGGCTCGCCCAGGGCAGAGCAGCCTCGCGCCAGCAACTCTGCCAGAACGGGCGTCTGAGCAGAGCTGGAGCTCTGCCGTCCTGGAGGCGCACTCGGCTCCAGCCAAGTAGGGCTTGAGCCAAACGAGGCTGGGCTGCCTCTTCTTCCCTCGAGGAGGCTCGCCTCCCCGCCAGCTGTTCACTCGGCTTCCAGGTGGGGGCGCTCAGCGCCTCCTGCAGGTCTTGGCTCAGGGGCTGCTTGCCCTGAGCTGGGGCTGTGGGCGGGAGCCCAGGCACGCAGGGGCAGGCCCCAACCAGCTGCACACGTCTCTGCTGGGGAGGAGAGCGCTAGGGAAGCTACGTGTGTGAGGCAGCTGCTGGACTCCCAGGGAGTCAGCCTCCGGGTGTGCGGGGCTGCAGACCACAGCCAGGGGCCCTGGGAGCCTGGTGCACTCCGTGCGGCGCTGAGCCTGGGCGGCCAAGCAACCGCTGGAGGAGCCCTGCACTGGCCCTTCCCTTCCCTCGCACAGAGCTCTTCCTGCTGGAGCCCTTGGCAGTGTGCAAGCCACCGGCCCCTAAGCCCTCCCCAAGGACGCCTGGGGCCTAGGTGCAAAGGCAAGGCAGGAGCGGAGCTGAGGCCAGGAAGGCGCCAGTGGCGTCTCCCAGCCTCGCGCAGCCTGCTCCTTCCTGGGCAGGAAGCCTAGCAGCCAGGCAAGTCGGGGCAAGGCTCGCCCAGGGCAGAGCAGCCTCGCGCCAGCAACTCTGCCAGAACGGGCCTCTGAGCAGAGCTGGAGCTCTGCCGTCCTGGAGGCGCACTCGGCTCCAGCCAAGTAGGGCTTGAGCCAAACGAGGCTGGGCTGCCTCTTCTTCCCTCGAGGAGGCTCGCCTCCGCGCCAGCTGTTCACTCGGCTTCCAGGTGGGGGCGCTCTGCGCCTCCTGCAGGTCTTGGCTCAGGGGCTGCTTGCCCTGAGCTGGGGCTGTGCGCAGGAGCCCAGGCACGCAGGGGCAGGCCCCAACCAGCTGCACACGTCTCTGCTGGGGAGGAGAGCGCTAGGAAAGCTACGTGTGTGAGGCAGCTGCTGGGCGCCCAGGGAGTCAGCCTCCGGGTGTGCGGGGCTGCAGACCCCAGCCAGGGGCCCTGGGAGCCTGGTGCACTCCGTGCGGCGCTGAGCCTGGGCGGCCAAGCAACCGCTGGAGGAGCCCTGCACTGGCCCTTCCCTTCCCTCGCACAGAGCTCTTCCTGCTGGAGCCCTTGGCACTCTGCAAGCCACCGGCCCCTAAGCCCTCCCCAAGGACGCCTGGGGCCTAGGTGCAAAGGCAAGGCAGGAGCGGAGCTGAGGCCAGGAAGGCGCCAGTGGCGTCTCCCAGCCTCGCGCAGCCTGCTCCTTCCTGGACAGGAAGCCTAGCAGCGAGGCAAGTCTGGGCAAGGCTCGCCCAGGGCAGAGCAGCCTCGCGCCAGCAACTCTGCCAGAACGGGCCTCTGAGCAGAGCTGGAGCTCTGCCGTCCTGGAGGCGCACTCGGCTCCAGCCAAGTAGGGCTTGAGCCAAACGAGGCTGGGCTGCCTCTTCTTCCCTCGAGGAGGCTCGCCTCCCCGCCAGCTGTTCACTCGGCTTCCAGGTGGGGGCGCTCTGCGCCTCCTGCAGGTCTTGGCTCAGGGGCTGCTTGCCCTGAGCTGGGGCTGTGGGCGGGAGCCCAGGCACGCAGGGGCAGGCCCCAACTAGCTGCACACGTCTCTGCTGGGGAGGAGAGCGCTAGGGAAGCTACGTGTGTGAGGCAGCTGCTGGGCGCCCAGGGAGTCAGCCTCCGGGTGTGCGGGGCTGCAGACCCCAGCCAGGGGCCCTGGGAGCCTGGTGCACTCCGTGAGGCGCTGAGCCTGGGCGGCCAAGCAACCGCTGGAGGAGCCCTGCACTGGCCCTTCCCTTCACTCGCACAGAGCTCTTCCTGCTGGAGCCCTTGGCAGTGTGCAAGCCACCGGCCCCTAAGCCCTCCCCAAGGACGCCTGGGGCCTAGGTGCAAAGGCAAGGCAGGAGCGGAGCTGAGGCCAGGAAGGCGCCAGTGGCGTCTCCCAGCCTCGCGCAGCCTGCTCCTTCCTGGGCAGGAAGCCTAGCAGCGAGGCAAGTCTGGGCAAGGCTCGCCCAGGGCAGAGCAGCCTCGCGCCAGCAACTCTGCCAGAACGGGCCTCTGAGCAGAGCTGGAGCTCTGCCGTCCTGGAGGCGCACTCGGCTCCAGCCAAGTAGGGCTTGAGCCAAACGAGGCTGGGCTGCCTCTTCTTCCCTCGGGGAGGCTCGCCTCCCCGCCAGCTGTTCACTCGGCTTCCAGGTGGGGGCGTTCTGCGCCTCCTGCAGGTCTTGGCTCAGGGGCTGCTTGCCCTGAGCTGGGGCTGTGGGCGGGAGCCCAGGCACGCAGGGGCAGGCCCCAACTAGCTGCACATGTCTCTGCTGGGGAGGAGAGCGCTAGGGAAGCTACGTGTGTGAGGCAGCTGCTGGGCGCCCAGGGAGTCAGCCTCTGGGTGTGCGGGGCTGCAGACCCCAGCCAGGGGCCCTGGGAGCCTGGTGCACTCCGTGCGGCGCTGAGCCTGGGCCGCTAAGCAACCGCTGGAGGAGCCCTGCACTGGCCCTTCCCTTCACTCGCACAGAGCTCTTCCTGCTGGAGCCCTTGGCAGTGTGCAAGCCACCGTCCCCTAAGCCCTCCCCAAGGACGCCTGGGACCTAGGTGCAAAGGCAAGACAGGAGCGGGGCTGAGGCCAGGAAGGCGCCAGTGGCGTCTCCCAGCCTCGCGCAGCCTGCTCCTTCCTGGGCAGGAAGCCTAGCAGCGAGGCAAGTCTGGGCAAGGCTCGCCCAGGGCAGAGCAGCCTCGCGCCAGCCACTTTGCCAGATCGGGCCTCTGAGCAGAGCTCGAGCACTGCCGTCCTGGAGGCGCACTCGGCTCCAGCCAAGTCGGGCTTGAGCCAAACGAGGCTGTGCTGCCTCTTCTTCCCTCGAGGAGGCTCGCCTCCCCGCCAGCTGTTCACTCGGCTTCCAGTTGGGGGCGCTCTTCGCCTCCTGCAGGTCTTTGCTCAGGGGCTGCTTGCCCTGAGCTGGGGCTGTGCGCAGGAGCCCAGGCACGCAGGGGCAGGCCCTAACCAGCTGCACACGTCTCTGCTGGGGAGGAGAGCGCTAGGGAAGCTACGTGTGTGAGGCAGCTGCTGGGCGCCCAGGGAGTCAGCCTCCGGGTGTGCGGGGCTGCAGACCCCAGCCAGGGGCCCTGGGAGCCTGGTGCACTCTGTGCGGCGCTGAGCCTGGGCGGCCAAGCAACCGCTGGAGGAGCCCTGCACTGGCCCTTCCCTTCCCTCGCACAGAGCTCTTCCTGCTGGAGCCCTTGGCACTCTGCAAGCCACCGGCCACTAAGCCCTCCCCAAGGACGCCTGGGGCCTAGGTGCAAAGGCAAGGCAGGAGCGGAGCTGAGGCCAGGAAGGCGCCAGTGGCGTCTCCCAGCCTCGCGCAGCCTGCTCCTTCCTGGGCAGGAAGCCTAGCAGCGAGGCAAGTCTGGGCAAGGCTCGCCCAGGGCAGAGCAGCCTCGCGCCAGCAACTCTGCCAGAACGGGCCTCTGAGCAGAGCTGGAGCTCTGCCGTCCTGGAGGCGCACTCGGCTCCAGCCAAGTAGGGCTTGAGCCAAACGAGGCTGGGCTGCCTCTTCTTCCCTCGAGGAGGCTCGCCTCCCCGCCAGCTGTTCACTCGGCTTCCAGGTGGGGGCGCTCTGCGCCTCCTGCAGGTCTTGGCTCAGGGGCTGCTTGCCCTGAGCTGGGGCTGTGGGCGGGAGCCCAGGCACGCAGGGGCAGGCCACAACCAGCTGCACACGTCTCTGCTGGGGAGGAGAGCGCTAGGGAAGCTACGTGTGTGAGGCAGCTGCTGGACTCCCAGGGAGTCAGCCTCCGGGTGTGCGGGGCTGCAGACCCCAGCCACGGGCCCTGGGAGCCTGGTGCACTCCGTGCGGCGCTGAGCCTGGGCGGCCAAGCAACCGCTGGAGGAGCCCTGCACTGGCCCTTCCCTTCCCTCGCACAGAGCTCTTCCTGCTGGAGCCCTTGGCAGTGTGCAAGCCACCGGCCCCTAAGCCCTCCCCAAGGACGCCTGGGGCCTAGGTGCAAAGGCAAGGCAGGAGCGGAGCTGAGGCCAGGAAGGCGCCAGTGGCGTCTCCCAGCCTCGCGCAGCCTGCTCCTTCCTGGGCAGGAAGCCTAGCAGCCAGGCAAGTCTGGGCAAGGCTCGCCCAGGGCAGAGCAGCCTCGCGCCAGCAACTCTGCCAGAACGGGCCTCTGAGCAGAGCTGGAGCTCTGCCGTCCTGGAGGCGCACTCGGCTCCAGCCAAGTAGGGCTTGAGCCAAACGAGGCTGGGCTGCCTCTTCTTCCCTCGAGGAGGCTCGCCTCCCCGCCAGCTGTTCACTCGGCTTCCAGGTGGGGGCGCTCTGCGCCTCCTGCAGGTCTTGGCTCAGGGGCTGCTTGCCCTGAGCTGGGGCTGTGCGCAGGAGCCCAGGCACGCAGGGGCAGGCCCCAACCAGCTGCACACGTCTCTGCTGGGGAGGAGAGCGCTAGGGAAGCTACGTGTGTGAGGCAGCTGCTGGGCGCCCAGGGAGTCAGCCTCCGGGTGTGCGGGGCTGCAGACCCCAGCCAGGGGCCCTGGGAGCCTGGTGCACTCCGTGCGGCGCTGAGCCTGGGCGGCCAAGCAACCGCTGGAGGAGCCCTGCACTGGCCCTTCCCTTCCCTCGCACAGAGCTCTTCCTGCTGGAGCCCTTGGCAGTGTACAAGCCACCGGCCCCTAAGCCCTCCCCAAGGACGCCTGGGGCCTAGGTGCAAAGGCAAGGCAGGAGCGGAGCTGAGGCCAGGAAGGCGCCAGTGGCGTCTCCCAGCCTCGCGCACCCTGCTCCTTCCTGGGCAGGAAGCCTAGCAGCCAGGCAAGTCTGGGCAAGGCTCGCCCAGGGCAGAGCAGCCTCGCGCCAGCAACTCTGCCAGAACGGGCCTCTGAGCAGAGCTGGAGCTCTGCCGTCCTGGAGGCGCACTCGGCTCCAGCCAAGTAGGGCTTGAGCCAAACGAGGCTGGGCTGCCTCTTCTTCCCTCGAGGAGGCTCGCCTCCGCGCCAGCTGTTCACTCGGCTTCCAGGTGGGGGCGCTCTGCGCCTCCTGCAGGTCTTGGCTCAGGGGCTGCTTGCCCTGAGCTGGGGCTGTGCGCGGGAGCCCAGGCACGCAGGGGCAGGCCCCAACCAGCTGCACACGTCTCTGCTGGGGAGGAGAGCGCTAGGAAAGCTACGTGTGTGAGGCAGCTGCTGGGCGCCCAGGGAGTCAGCCTCCGGGTGTGCGGGGCTGCAGACCCCAGCCAGGGGCCCTGGGAGCCTGGTGCACTCCGTGCGGCGCTGAGCCTGGGCGGCCAAGCAACCGCTGGAGGAGCCCTGCACTGGCCCTTCCCTTCCCTCGCACAGAGCTCTTCCTGCTGGAGCCCTTGGCAGTGTGCAAGCCACCGGCCCCTAAGCCCTCCCCAAGGACGCCTGGGGCCTAGGTGCAAAGGCAAGGCAGGAGCGGAGCTGAGGCCAGGAAGGCGCCAGTGGCGTCTCCCAGCCTCGCGCAGCCTGCTCCTTCCTGGACAGGAAGCCTAGCAGCGAGGCAAGTCTGGGCAAGGCTCGCCCAGGGCAGAGCAGCCTCGCGCCAGCAACTCTGCCAGAACGGGCCTCTGAGCAGAGCTGGAGCTCTGCCGTCCTGGAGGCGCACTCGGCTCCAGCCAAGTAGGGCTTGAGCCAAACGAGGCTGGGCTGCCTCTTCTTCCCTCGAGGAGGCTCGCCTCCCCGCCAGCTGTTCACTCGGCTTCCAGGTGGGGGCGCTCTGCGCCTCCTGCAGGTCTTGGCTCAGGGGCTGCTTGCCCTGAGCTGGGGCTGTGGGCGGGAGCCCAGGCACGCAGGGGCAGGCCACAACCAGCTGCACACGTCTCTGCTGGGGAGGAGAGCGCTAGGGAAGCTACGTGTGTGAGGCATCTGCTGGGCGCCCAGAGAGTCAGCCTCCGGGTGTGCGGGGCTGCAGACCCCAGCCAGGGCCCTGGGAGCCTGGGGCACTCCGTGCGGGGCTGAGTCTGGGCGGCCAAGCAACCGCTGGAGGAGCCCTGCACTGGCCCTTCCCTTCCCTCGCACAGAGCTCTTCCTGCTGGAGCCCTTGGCAGTGTGCAAGCCACCGGCCCCTAAGCCCTCCCCAAGGACGCCTGGGGCCTAGGTGCAAAGGCAAGGCAGGAGCGGAGCTGAGGCCAGGAAGGCGCCAGTGGCATCTCCCAGCCTTGCGCAGCCTGCTCCTTCCTGGGCAGGAAGCCTAGCAGCGAGGCAAGTCTGGGCAAGGCTCGCCCAGGGCAGAGCAGCCTCGCGCCAGCAACTCTGCCAGAACGGGCCTCTGAGCAGAGCTGGAGCTCTGCCGTCCTGGAGGTGCACTCGGCTCCAGCCAAGTAGGGCTTGAACCAAACGAGGCTGTGCTGCCTCTTCTTCCCTCGAGGAGGCTCGCCTCGCCGCCAGCTGTTCACTCGGCTTCCAGTTGGGGGCGCTCTTCGCCTCCTGCAGGTCTTGGCTCAGGGGCTGCTTGCCCTGAGCTGGGGCTGTGCGCAGGAGCCCAGGCACGCAGGGGCAGGCCCCAACCAGCTGCACACGTCTCTGCTGGGGAGGAGAGCGCTAGGGAAGCTACGTGTGTGAGGCAGCTGCTGGGCGCCCAGGGAGTCAGCCTCCGGGTGTGCGGGGCTGCAGACCCCAGCCAGGGGCCCTGGGAGCCTGGTGCACTCTGTGCGGCGCTGAGCCTGGGCGGCCAAGCAACCGCTGGAGGAGCCCTGCACTGGCCCTTCCCTTCCCTCGCACAGAGCTCTTCCTGCTGGAGCCCTTGGCACTCTGCAAGCCACCGGCCACTAAGCCCTCCCCAAGGACGCCTGGGGCCTATGTGCAAAGGCAAGGCAGGAGCGGAGCTGAGGCCAGGAAGGCGCCAGTGGCGTCTCCCAGCCTCGCGCAGCCTGCTCCTTCCTGGGCAGGAAGCCTAGCAGCGAGGCAAGTCTGGGCAAGGCTCGCCCAGGGCAGAGCAGCCTCGCGCCAGCAACTCTGCCAGAACGGGCCTCTGAGCAGAGCTGGAGCTCTGCCGTCCTGGAGGCGCACTCGGCTCCAGCCAAGTAGGGCTTGAGCCAAACGAGGCTGGGCTGCCTCTTCTTCCCTCGAGGAGGCTCGCCTCCCCGCCAGCTGTTCACTCGGCTTCCAGGTGGGGGCGCTCTGCGCCTCCTGCAGGTCTTGGCTCAGGGGCTGCTTGCCCTGAGCTGGGGCTGTGGGCGGGAGCCCAGGCACGCAGGGGCAGGCCCCAACCAGCTGCACACGTCTCTGCTGGGGAGGAGAGCGCTAGGGAAGCTACGTGTGTGAGGCAGCTGCTGGACTCCCAGGGAGTCAGCCTCCGGGTGTGCGGGGCTGCAGACCCCAGCCAGGGGCCCTGGGAGCCTGGTGCACTCCGTGCGGCGCTGAGCCTTGGCAGCCAAGCAACCGCTGGAGGAGCCCTGCACCGGCCCTTCCCTTCCCTCGCACAGAGCTCTTCCTGCTGGAGCCCTTGGCAGTGTGCAAGCCACCGGCCCCTAAGCCCTCCCCAAGGACGCCTGGGGCCTAGGTGCAAAGGCAAGGCAGGAGCGGAGCTGAGGCCAGGAAGGCGCCAGTGGCGTCTCCCAGCCTCGCGCAGCCTGCTCCTTCCTGGGCAGGAAGCCTAGCAGCGAGGCAAGTCTGGGCAAGGCTCGCCCAGGGCAGAGCAGCCTCGCGCCAGCAACTCTGCCAGAACGGGCCTCTGAGCAGAGCTGGAGCTCTGCCGTCCTGGAGGCGCACTCGGCACCAGCCAAGTAGGGCTTGAGCCAAACGAGGCTAGGCTGCCTCTTCTTCCCTCGAGGAGGCTCGCCTCCCCGCCAGCTGTTCACTCGGCTTCCAGGTGGGGTCGCTCTGCGCCTCCTGCAGGTCTTGGCTCAGGGGCTGCTTGCCCTGAGCTGGGGCTGTGCGCGGGAGCCCAGGCACGCAGGGGCAGGCCCCAACCAGCTGCACACGTCTCTGCTGGGGAGGAGAGCGCTAGGGGAGCTACGTGTGTGAGGCATCTGCTGGGCGCCCAGAGAGTCAGCCTCCGGGTGTGCGGGGCTGCAGACCCCAGCCAGGGCCCTGGGAGCCTGGGGCACTCCGTGCGGGGCTGAGTCTGGGCGGCCAAGCAACCGCTGGAGGAGCCCTGCACTGGCCCTTCCCTTCCCTCGCACAGAGCTCTTCCTGCTGGAGCCCTTGGCACTCTGCAAGCCACCAGCCCCTAAGCCCTCCCCAAGGACGCCTGGGGCCTAGGTGCAAAGGCAAGGCAGGAGCGGAGCTGAGGCCAGGAAGGCGCCAGTGGCATCTCCCAGCCTCGCGCAGCCTGCTCCTTCCTGGGCAGGAAGCCTAGCAGCGAGGCAAGTCTGGGCAAGGCTCGCCCAGGGCAGAGCAGCCTCGCGCCAGCAACTCTGCCAGAACGGGCCTCTGAGCAGAGCTGGAACTCTGCCGTCCTGGAGGCGCACTCGGCTCCAGCCAAGTAGGGCTTGAGCCAAACGAGGCTGGGCTGCCTCTTCTTCCCTCGAGGAGGCTCGCCTCCGCGCCAGCTGTTCACTCGGCTTCCAGGTGGGGGCGCTCTGCGCCTCCTGCAGGTCTTGGCTCAGGGGCTGCTTGCCCTGAGCTGGGGCTGTGGGCGGGAGCCCAGGCACGCAGGGGCAGGCCCCAACCAGCTGCACACGTCTCTGCTGGGGAGGAGAGCGCTAGGGAAGCTACGTGTGTGAGGCAGCTGCTGGACTCCCAGGGAGTCAGCCTCCGGGTGTGCGGGGCTGCAGACCCCAGCCAGGGGCTCTGGGAGCCTGGTGCACTCCATGCGGCGCTGAGCCTGGGCGGCCAAGCAACCGCTGGAGGAGCCCTGCACTGGCCCTTCCCTTCCCTCGCACAGAGCTCTTCCTGCTGGAGCCCTTGGCAGTGTGCAAGGCACCGGCCCCTAAGCCCTCCCCAAGGACGCCTGGGGCCTAGGTGCAAAGGCAAGGCAGGAGCGGAGCTGAGGCCAGGAAGGCGCCAGTGGCATCTCCCAGCCTTGCGCAGCCTGCTCCTTCCTGGGCAGGAAGCCTAGCAGCGAGGCAAGTCTGGGCAAGGCTCGCCCAGGGCAGAGCAGCCTCGCGCCAGCAACTCTGCCAGAACGGGCCTCTGAGCAGAGCTGGAGCTCTGCCGTCCTGGAGGTGCACTCGGCTCCAGCCAAGTATGGCTTGAACCAAACGAGGCTGTGCTGCCTCTTCTTCCCTCGAGGAGGCTCGCCTCGCCGCCAGCTGTTCACTCGGCTTCCAGTTGGGGGCGCTCTTCGCCTCCTGCAGGTCTTGGCTCAGGGGCTGCTTGCCCTGAGCTGGGGCTGTGCGCAGGAGCCCAGGCACGCAGGGGCAGGCCCCAACCAGCTGCACACGTCTCTGCTGGGGAGGAGAGCGCTAGGGAAGCTACGTGTGTGAGGCAGCTGCTGGGCGCCCAGGGAGTCAGCCTCCGGGTGTGCGGGGCTGCAGACCCCAGCCAGGGGCCCTGGGAGCCTGGTGCACTCTGTGCGGCGCTGAGCCTGGGCGGCCAAGCAACCGCTGGAGGAGCCCTGCACTGGCCCTTCCCTTCCCTCGCACAGAGCTCTTCCTGCTGGAGCCCTTGGCACTCTGCAAGCCACCGGCCACTAAGCCCTCCCCAAGGACGCCTGGGGCCTAGGTGCAAAGGCAAGGCAGGAGCGGAGCTGAGGCCAGGAAGGCGCCAGTGGCGTCTCCCAGCCTCGCGCAGCCTGCTCCTTCCTGGGCAGGAAGCCTAGCAGCGAGGCAAGTCTGGGCAAGGCTCGCCCAGGGCAGAGCAGCCTCGCGCCAGCAACTCTGCCAGAACGGGCCTCTGAGCAGAGCTGGAGCTCTGCCGTCCTGGAGGCGCACTCGGCTCCAGCCAAGTAGGGCTTGAGCCAAACGAGGCTGGGCTGCCTCTTCTTCCCTCGAGGAGGCTCGCCTCCCCGCCAGCTGTTCACTCGGCTTCCAGGTGGGGGCGCTCTGCGCCTCCTGCAGGTCTTGGCTCAGGGGCTGCTTGCCCTGAGCTGGGGCTGTGGGTGGAGCCCAGGCACGCAGGGGCAGGCCCCAACCAGCTGCACACGTCTCTGCTGGGGAGGAGAGCGCTAGGGAAGCTACGTGTGTGAGGCAGCTGCTGGGCGCCCAGGGAGTCAGCCTCCGGGTGTGCGGGGCTGCAGACCCAAGCCAGGGGCCCTGGGAGCCTGGTGCACTCCGTGCAGCGCTGAGCCTGGGCGGCCAAGCAACCGCTGGAGGAGCCCTGCACTGGCCCTTCCCTTCCCTCGCACAGAGCTCTTCCTGCTGGAGCCCTTGGGACTCTGCAAGCCAGCGGCCCCTAAGCCCTCCCCAAGGACGCCTGGGGCCTAGGTGCAAAGGCAAGGCAGGAGCGGAGCTGAGGCCAGGAGGGCGCCAGTGGCGTCTCCCAGCCTCGCGCAGCCTGCTCCTTCCTGGGCAGGAAGCCTAGCAGCGAGGCAAGTCTGGGCAAGGCTCGCCCAGGGCAGAGCAGCCTCGCGCCAGCAACTCTGCCAGAACGGGCCTCTGAGCAGAGCTGGAGCTCTGCCGTCCTGGAGGCGCACTCGGCTCCAGCCAAGTAGGGCTTGAGCCAAACGAGGCTGGGCTGCCTCTTCTTCCCTCGAGGAGGCTCGCCTCCCCGCCAGCTGTTCACTCGGCTTCCAGGTGGGGGCGCTCTGCGCCTCCTGCAGGTCTTGGCTCAGGGGCTGCTTGCCCTGAGCTGGGGCTGTGGGCGGGAGCCCAGGCACGCAGGGGCAGGCCCCAACCAGCTGCACACGTCTCTGCTGGGGAGGAGAGCGCTAGGGAAGCTACGTGTGTGAGGCAGCTGCTGAACTCCCAGGGAGTCAGCCTCCGGGTGTGCGGGGCTGCAGACCCCAGCCAGGGGCCCTGGGAGCCTGGTGCACTCCGTGCGGCGCTGAGCCTGGGCAGCCAAGCAACCGCTGGAGGAGCCCTGCACTGGCCCTTCCCTTCCCTCTCACAGAGCTCTTCCTGCTGGAGCCCTTGGCAGTGTGCAAGCCACCGGCCCCTAAGCCCTCCCCAAGGACGCCTGGGGCCTAGGTGCAAAGGCAAGGCAGGAGCGGAGCTGAGGCCAGGAAGGCGCCAGTGGCGTCTCCCAGCCTCGCGCAGCCTGCTCCTTCCTGGGCAGGAAGCCTAGCAGCGAGGCAAGTCTGGGCAAGGCTCGCCCAGGGCAGAGCAGCCTCGCGCCAGCAACTCTGCCAGAACGGGCCTCTGAGCAGAGCTGGAGCTCTGCCGTCCTGGAGGCGCACTCGGCTCCAGCCAAGTAGGGCTTGAGCCAAACGAGGCTGGGCTGCCTCTTCTTCCCTCGAGGAGGCTCGCCTCCGCGCCAGCTGTTCACTCGGCTTCCAGGTGGGGGCGCTCTGCGCCTCCTGCAGGTCTTGGCTCAGGGGCTGCTTGCCCTGAGCTGGGGCTGTGGGCGGGAGCCCAGGCACGCAGGGGCAGGCCCCAACCAGCTGCACACGTCTCTGCTGGGGAGGAGAGCGCTAGGGAAGCTACGTGTGTGAGGCAGCTGCTGAACTCCCAGGGAGTCAGCCTCCGGGTGTGCGGGGCTGCAGACCCCAGCCAGGGGCCCTGGGAGCCTGGTGCACTCCGTGCGGCGCTGAGCCTGGGCAGCCAAGCAACCGCTGGAGGAGCCCTGCACTGGCCCTTCCCTTCCCTCTCACAGAGCTCTTCCTGCTGGAGCCCTTGGCAGTGTGCAAGCCACCGGCCCCTAAGCCCTCCCCAAGGACGCCTGGGGCCTAGGTGCAAAGGCAAGGCAGGAGCGGAGCTGAGGCCAGGAAGGCGCCAGTGGCGTCTCCCAGCCTCGCGCAGCCTGCTCCTTCCTGGGCAGGAAGCCTAGCAGCGAGGCAAGTCTGGGCAAGGCTCGCCCAGGGCAGAGCAGCCTCGCGCCAGCAACTCTGCCAGAACGGGCCTCTGAGCAGAGCTGGAGCTCTGCCGTCCTGGAGGCGCACTCGGCTCCAGCCAAGTAGGGCTTGAGCCAAACGAGGCTGGGCTGCCTCTTCTTCCCTCGAGGAGGCTCGCCTCCGCGCCAGCTGTTCACTCGGCTTCCAGGTGGGGGCGCTCTGCGCCTCCTGCAGGTCTTGGCTCAGGGGCTGCTTGCCCTGAGCTGGGGCTGTGCGCGGGAGCCCAGGCACGCAGGGGCAGGCCCCAACCAGCTGCACACGTCTCTGCTGGGGAGGAGAGCGCAAGGGAAGCTACGTGTGTGAGGCAGCTGCTGGACTCCCAGGGAGTCAGCCTCCGGGTGTGCGGGGCTGCAGACCCCAGCCAGGGGCCCTGGGAGCCTGGTGCACTCCGTGCGGCGCTGAGCCTGGGCGGCCAAGCAACCGCTGGAGGAGCCCTGCACTGGCCCTTCCCTTCCCTCGCACAGAGCTCTTCCTGCTGGAGCCCTTGGCAGTGTGCAAGCCACCGGCCCCTAAGCCCTCCCCAAGGACGCCTGGGGCCTAGGTGCAAAGGCAAGGCAGGAGCGGAACTGAGGCCAGGAAGGCGCCAGTGGCGTCTCCCAGCCTCGCGCAGCCTGCTCCTTCCTGGGCAGGAAGCCTAGCAGCGAGGCAAGTCTGGGCAAGGCTCGCCCAGGGCAGAGCAGCTTCGCGCCAGCAACTCTGCCAGAACGGGCCTCTGAGCAGAGCTGGAGCTCTGCCGTCCTGGAGGCGCACTCGGCTCCAGCCAAGTAGGGCTTGAGCCAAACGAGGCTGTGCTGCCTCTTCTTCCCTCGAGGAGGCTCGCCTCCCCGCCAGCTGTTCACTCGGCTTCCAGTTGGGGGCGCTCTTCGCCTCCTGCAGGTCTTGGCTCAGGGGCTGCTTGCCCTGAGCTGGGGCTGTGCGCAGGAGCCCAGGCACGCAGGGGCAGGCCCCAACCAGCTGCACACGTCTCTGCTGGGGAGGAGAGCGCTAGGGAAGCTACGTGTGTGAGGCATCTGCTGGGCGCCCAGAGAGTCAGCCTCCGGGTGTGCGGGGCTGCAGACCCCAGCCATGGCCCTGGGAGCCTGGGGCACTCCGTGCGGGGCTGAGTCTGGGCGGCCAAGCAACCGCTGGAGGAGCCCTGCACTGACCCTTCCCTTCCCTCGCACAGAGCTCTTCCTGCTGGAGCCCTTGGCACTCTGCAAGCCACCAGCCCCTAAGCCCTCCCCAAGGACGCCTGGGGCCTAGGTGCAAAGGCAAGGCAGGAGCGGAGCTGAGGCCAGGAAGGCGCCAGTGGCATCTCCCAGCCTCGCGCAGCCTGCTCCTTCCTGGGCAGGAAGCCTAGCAGCGAGGCAAGTCTGGGCAAGGCTCGCCCAGGGCAGAGCAGCCTCGCGCCAGCAACTCTGCCAGAACGGGCCTCTGAGCAGAGCTGGAGCTCTGCCGTCCTGGAGGCACACTCGGCTCCAGCCAAGTAGGGCTTGAGCCAAACGAGGCTGGGCTGCCTCTTCTTCCCTCGAGGAGGCTCGCCTCCGCGCCAGCTGTTCACTCGGCTTCCAGGTGGGGGCGCTCTGCGCCTCCTGCAGGTCTTGGCTCAGGGGCTGCTTGCCCTGAGCTGGGGCTGTGCGCGGGAGCCCAGGCACGCAGGGGCAGGCCCCAACCAGCTGCACACGTCTCTGCTGGGGAGGAGAGCGCTAGGGAAGCTACGTGTGTGAGGCAGCTGCTGGACTCCCAGGGAGTCAGCCTCCGGGTGTGCGGGGCTGCAGACCCCAGCCAGGTGCCCTGGGAGCCTGGTGCACTCCGTGCGGCGCTGAGCCTGGGCGGCCAAGCAACCGCTGGAGGAGCCCTGCACTGGCCCTTCCCTTCCCTCGCACAGAGCTCTTCCTGCTGGAGCCCTTGGCACTCTACAAGCCACCGGCCCCTAAGCCCTCCCCAAGGACGCCTGGGGCCTAGGTGCAAAGGCAAGGCAGGAGCGGAACTGAGGCCAGGAAGGCGCCAGTGGCATCTCCCAGCCTCGCGCAGCCTGCTCCTTCCTGGGCAGGAAGCCTAGCAGCGAGGCAAGTTTGGGCAAGGCTCGCCCAGGGCAGAGCAGCATCGCGCTAGCAACTCTGCCAGATCGGGGCTCTGAGCAGAGCTGGAGCTCTGCCGTCCTGGAGGCGCACTCGGCTCCTGCCAAGTAGGGCTTGAGCCAAACGAGGCTGTGCTGCCTCTTCTTCCCTCGAGGAAGCTCGCCTCCCCGCCAGCTGTTCACTCGGCTTCCAGTTGGGGGCGCTCTTCGCCTCCTGCAGGTCTTGGCTCAGGGGCTGCTTGCCCTGAGCTGGGGCTGTGCGCAGGAGCCCAGGCACGCAGGGGCAGGCCCCAACCAGCTGCACACGTCTCTGCTGGGGAGGAGAGCGCTAGGGAAGCTACGTGTGTGAGGCAGCTGCTGGACTCCCAGGGAGTCAGCCTCCGGGTGTGCGGGGCTGCAGACCCCAGCCAGGGGCCCTGGGAGCCTGGTGCACTCCGTGCGGCGCTGAGCCTGGGCGGCCAAGCAACCGCTGGAGGAGCCCTGCACTGGCCCTTCTCTTCCCTCGCACAGAGCTCTTCCTGCTGGAGCCCTTGGCAGTGTGCAAGCCACCGGCCCCTAAGCCCTCCCCAAGGACGCCTGGGGCCTAGGTGCAAAGGCAAGGCAGGAGCGGAGCTGAGGCCAGGAAGGCGCCAGTGGGATCTCCCAGCCTCGCGCAGCCTGCTCCTTCCTGGGCAGGAAGCCTAGCAGTGAGGCAAGTCTGGGCAAGGCTCGCCCAGGGCAGAGCAGCCTCGCGCCAGCAACTCTGCCAGAACGGGCCTCTGAGCAGAGCTGGAGCTCTGCCGTCCTGGAGGTGCATTCGGCTCCAGCCAAGTAGGGCTTGAACCAAACGAGGCTGTGCTGCCTCTTCTTCCCTCGAGGAGGCTCGCCTCGCCGCCAGCTGTTCACTCGGCTTCCAGTTGGGGGCGCTCTTCGCCTCCTGCAGGTCGTGGCTCAGGGGCTGCTTGCCCTGAGCTGGGGCTGTGCGCAGGAGCCCAGGCACGCAGGGGCAGGCCCCAACCAGCTGCACACGTCTCTGCTGGGGAGGAGAGCGCTAGGGAAGCTACGTGTGTGAGGCAGCAGCTGGGCGCCCAGGGAGTCAGCCTCTGGGTGTGCGGGGCTGCAGAACCCAGCCAGGGCCCTGGGAGCCTGGTGCACTCCGTGCGGCGCTGAGCCTGGGCGGCCAAGCAACCGCTGGAGGAGCCCTGCACTGGCCCTTCCCGTCCCTCGCACAGAGCTCTTCCTGCTGGAGCCCTTGGCACTCTGCAAGCCACCGGCCCCTAAGCCCTCCCCAAGGACGCCTGGGGCCTAGGTGCAAAGGCAAGGCAGGAGCGGAACTGAGGCCAGGAAGGCGCCAGTGGCGTCTCCCAGCCTCGCGCAGCCTGCTCCTTCCTGGGCAGGAAGCCTAGCAGCGAGGCAAGTTTGGGCAAGGCTCGCACAGGGCAGAGCAGCATCGCGCCAGCAACTCTGCCAGATCGGGGCTCTGAGCAGAGCTGGAGCTCTGCCGTCCTGGAGGCGCACTCGGCTCCTGCCAAGTAGGGCTTGAGCCAAACGAGGCTGTGCTGCCTCTTCTTCCCTCGAGGAAGCTCGCCTCCCCGCCAGCTGTTCACTCGGCTTCCAGTTGGGGGCGCTCTTCGCCTCCTGCAGGTCTTGGCTCAGGGGCTGCTTGCCCTGAGCTGGGGCTGTGCGCAGGAGCCCAGGCACGCAGGGGCAGGCCCCAACCAGCTGCACACGTCTCTGCTGGGGAGGAGAGCGCTAGGGAAGCTACGTGTGTGAGGCAGCTGCTGGACTCCCAGGGAGTCAGCCTCCGGGTGTGCGGGGCTGCAGACCCCAGCCCGGGGCCCTGGGAGCCTGGTGCACTCCGTGCGGCGCTGAGCCTGGGCGGCCAAGCAACCGCTGGAGGAGCCCTGCACTGGCCCTTCTCTTCCCTCGCACAGAGCTCTTCCTGCTGGAGCCCTTGGCAGTGTGCAAGCCACCGGCCCCTAAGCCCTCCCCAAGGACGCCTGGGGCCTAGGTGCAAAGGCAAGGCAGGAGCGGAGCTGAGGCCATGAAGGCGCCAGTGGCATCTCCCAGCCTCGCGCAGCCTGCTCCTTCCTGGGCAGGAAGCCTAGCAGTGAGGCAAGTCTGGGCAAGGCTCGCCCAGGGCAGAGCAGCCTCGCGCCAGCAACTCTGCCAGAACGGGCCTCTGAGCAGAGCTGGAGCTCTGCCGTCCTGGAGGTGCATTCGGCTCCAGCCAAGTAGGGCTTGAACCAAACGAGGCTGTGCTGCCTCTTCTTCCCTCGAGGAGGCTCGCCTCGCCGCCAGCTGTTCACTCGGCTTCCAGTTGGGGGCGCTCTTCGCCTCCTGCAGGTCGTGGCTCAGGGGCTGCTTGCCCTGAGCTGGGGCTGTGCGCAGGAGCCCAGGCACGCAGGGGCAGGCCCCAACCAGCTGCACACGTCTCTGCTGGGGAGGAGAGTGCTAGGGAAGCTACGTGTGTGAGGCAGCAGCTGGGCGCCCAGGGAGTCAGCCTCTGGGTGTGCGGGGCTGCAGAACCCAGCCAGGGCCCTGGGAGCCTGGTGCACTCCGTGCGGCGCTGAGCCTGGGCGGCCAAGCAACCGCTGGAGGAGCCCTGCACTGGCCCTTCCCTTCCCTCGCACAGAGCTCTTCCTGCTGGAGCCCTTGGCACTCTGCAAGCCACCGGCCCCTAAGCCCTCCCCAAGGACGCCTGGGGCCTAGGTGCAAAGGCAAGGCAGGAGCGGAGCTGAGGCCAGGAAGGCGCCAGTGGCGTCTCCCAGCCTCGCGCAGCCTGCTCCTTCCTGGGCAGGAAGCCTAGCAGCGAGGCAAGTCTGGGCAAGGCTCGCCCAGGGCAGAGCAGCCTCGCGCCAGCAACTCTGCCAGAACGGGCCTCTGAGCAGAGCTGGAGCTCTGCCGTCCTGGAGGCGCACTCGGCTCCAGCCAAGTAGGGCTTCAGCCAAACGAGGCTGGGCTGCCTCTTCTTCCCTCGAGGAGGCTCGCCTCCCCGCCAGCTGTTCACTCGGCTTCCAGGTGGGGTCGCTCTGCGCCTCCTGCAGGTCTTGGCTCAGGGGCTGCTTGCCCTGAGCTGGGGCTGTGCGCAGGAGCCCAGGCACGCAGGGGCAGGCCCCAACCAGCTGCACACGTCTCTGCTGGGGAGGAGAGCGCTAGGGAAGCTACGTGTGTGAGGCATCTGCTGGGCGCCCAGAGAGTCAGCCTCCGGGTGTGCGGGGCTGCAGACCCCAGCCAGGGCCCTGGGAGCCTGGGGCACTCCGTGCGGGGCTGAGTCTGGGCGGCCAAGCAACCGCTGGAGGAGCCCTGCACTGGCCCTTCCCTTCCCTCGCACAGAGCTCTTCCTGCTGGAGCCCTTGGCAGTGTGCAAGCCACCGGCCCCTAAGCCCTCCCCAAGGACGCCTGGGGCCTAGGTGCAAAGGCAAGGCAGGAGCGGAGCTGAGGCCAGGAAGGCGCCAGTGGCATCTCCCAGCCTTGCGCAGCCTGCTCCTTCCTGGGCAGGAAGCCTAGCAGCGAGGCAAGTCTGGGCAAGGCTCGCCCAGGGCAGAGCAGCCTCGCGCCAGCAACTCTGCCAGAACGGGCCTCTGAGCAGAGCTGGAGCTCTGCCGTCCTGGAGGTGCACTCGGCTCCAGCCAAGTAGGGCTTGAACCAAACGAGGCTGTGCTGCCTCTTCTTCCCTCGAGGAGGCTCGCCTCGCCGCCAGCTGTTCACTCGGCTTCCAGTTGGGGGCGCTCTTCGCCTCCTGCAGGTCTTGGCTCAGGGGCTGCTTGCCCTGAGCTGGGGCTGTGCGCAGGAGCCCAGGCACGCAGGGGCAGGCCCCAACCAGCTGCACACGTCTCTGCTGGGGAGGAGAGCGCTAGGGAAGCTACGTGTGTGAGGCAGCTGCTGGGCGCCCAGGGAGTCAGCCTCCGGGTGTGCGGGGCTGCAGACCCCAGCCAGGGGCCCTGGGAGCCTGGTGCACTCTGTGCGGCGCTGAGCCTGGGCGGCCAAGCAACCGCTGGAGGAGCCCTGCACTGGCCCTTCCCTTCCCTCGCACAGAGCTCTTCCTGCTGGAGCCCTTGGCACTCTGCAAGCCACCGGCCACTAAGCCCTCCCCAAGGACGCCTGGGGCCTATGTGCAAAGGCAAGGCAGGAGCGGAGCTGAGGCCAGGAAGGCGCCAGTGGCGTCTCCCAGCCTCGCGCAGCCTGCTCCTTCCTGGGCAGGAAGCCTAGCAGCGAGGCAAGTCTGGGCAAGGCTCGCCCAGGGCAGAGCAGCCTCGCGCCAGCAACTCTGCCAGAACGGGCCTCTGAGCAGAGCTGGAGCTCTGCCGTCCTGGAGGCGCACTCGGCTCCAGCCAAGTAGGGCTTGAGCCAAACGAGGCTGGGCTGCCTCTTCTTCCCTCGAGGAGGCTCGCCTCCCCGCCAGCTGTTCACTCGGCTTCCAGGTGGGGGCGCTCTGCGCCTCCTGCAGGTCTTGGCTCAGGGGCTGCTTGCCCTGAGCTGGGGCTGTGGGCGGGAGCCCAGGCACGCAGGGGCAGGCCCCAACCAGCTGCACACGTCTCTGCTGGGGAGGAGAGCGCTAGGGAAGCTACGTGTGTGAGGCAGCTGCTGGACTCCCAGGGAGTCAGCCTCCGGGTGTGCGGGGCTGCAGACCCCAGCCAGGGGCCCTGGGAGCCTGGTGCACTCCGTGCGGCGCTGAGCCTTGGCAGCCAAGCAACCGCTGGAGGAGCCCTGCACCGGCCCTTCCCTTCCCTCGCACAGAGCTCTTCCTGCTGGAGCCCTTGGCAGTGTGCAAGCCACCGGCCCCTAAGCCCTCCCCAAGGACGCCTGGGGCCTAGGTGCAAAGGCAAGGCAGGAGCGGAGCTGAGGCCAGGAAGGCGCCAGTGGCGTCTCCCAGCCTCGCGCAGCCTGCTCCTTCCTGGGCAGGAAGCCTAGCAGCGAGGCAAGTCTGGGCAAGGCTCGCCCAGGGCAGAGCAGCCTCGCGCCAGCAACTCTGCCAGAACGGGCCTCTGAGCAGAGCTGGAGCTCTGCCGTCCTGGAGGCGCACTCGGCACCAGCCAAGTAGGGCTTGAGCCAAACGAGGCTAGGCTGCCTCTTCTTCCCTCGAGGAGGCTCGCCTCCCCGCCAGCTGTTCACTCGGCTTCCAGGTGGGGTCGCTCTGCGCCTCCTGCAGGTCTTGGCTCAGGGGCTGCTTGCCCTGAGCTGGGGCTGTGCGCGGGAGCCCAGGCACGCAGGGGCAGGCCCCAACCAGCTGCACACGTCTCTGCTGGGGAGGAGAGCGCTAGGGGAGCTACGTGTGTGAGGCATCTGCTGGGCGCCCAGAGAGTCAGCCTCCGGGTGTGCGGGGCTGCAGACCCCAGCCAGGGCCCTGGGAGCCTGGGGCACTCCGTGCGGGGCTGAGTCTGGGCGGCCAAGCAACCGCTGGAGGAGCCCTGCACTGGCCCTTCCCTTCCCTCGCACAGAGCTCTTCCTGCTGGAGCCCTTGGCACTCTGCAAGCCACCAGCCCCTAAGCCCTCCCCAAGGACGCCTGGGGCCTAGGTGCAAAGGCAAGGCAGGAGCGGAGCTGAGGCCAGGAAGGCGCCAGTGGCATCTCCCAGCCTCGCGCAGCCTGCTCCTTCCTGGGCAGGAAGCCTAGCAGCGAGGCAAGTCTGGGCAAGGCTCGCCCAGGGCAGAGCAGCCTCGCGCCAGCAACTCTGCCAGAACGGGCCTCTGAGCAGAGCTGGAACTCTGCCGTCCTGGAGGCGCACTCGGCTCCAGCCAAGTAGGGCTTGAGCCAAACGAGGCTGGGCTGCCTCTTCTTCCCTCGAGGAGGCTCGCCTCCGCGCCAGCTGTTCACTCGGCTTCCAGGTGGGGGCGCTCTGCGCCTCCTGCAGGTCTTGGCTCAGGGGCTGCTTGCCCTGAGCTGGGGCTGTGGGCGGGAGCCCAGGCACGCAGGGGCAGGCCCCAACCAGCTGCACACGTCTCTGCTGGGGAGGAGAGCGCTAGGGAAGCTACGTGTGTGAGGCAGCTGCTGGACTCCCAGGGAGTCAGCCTCCGGGTGTGCGGGGCTGCAGACCCCAGCCAGGGGCTCTGGGAGCCTGGTGCACTCCATGCGGCGCTGAGCCTGGGCGGCCAAGCAACCGCTGGAGGAGCCCTGCACTGGCCCTTCCCTTCCCTCGCACAGAGCTCTTCCTGCTGGAGCCCTTGGCAGTGTGCAAGGCACCGGCCCCTAAGCCCTCCCCAAGGACGCCTGGGGCCTAGGTGCAAAGGCAAGGCAGGAGCGGAGCTGAGGCCAGGAAGGCGCCAGTGGCATCTCCCAGCCTTGCGCAGCCTGCTCCTTCCTGGGCAGGAAGCCTAGCAGCGAGGCAAGTCTGGGCAAGGCTCGCCCAGGGCAGAGCAGCCTCGCGCCAGCAACTCTGCCAGAACGGGCCTCTGAGCAGAGCTGGAGCTCTGCCGTCCTGGAGGTGCACTCGGCTCCAGCCAAGTATGGCTTGAACCAAACGAGGCTGTGCTGCCTCTTCTTCCCTCGAGGAGGCTCGCCTCGCCGCCAGCTGTTCACTCGGCTTCCAGTTGGGGGCGCTCTTCGCCTCCTGCAGGTCTTGGCTCAGGGGCTGCTTGCCCTGAGCTGGGGCTGTGCGCAGGAGCCCAGGCACGCAGGGGCAGGCCCCAACCAGCTGCACACGTCTCTGCTGGGGAGGAGAGCGCTAGGGAAGCTACGTGTGTGAGGCAGCTGCTGGGCGCCCAGGGAGTCAGCCTCCGGGTGTGCGGGGCTGCAGACCCCAGCCAGGGGCCCTGGGAGCCTGGTGCACTCTGTGCGGCGCTGAGCCTGGGCGGCCAAGCAACCGCTGGAGGAGCCCTGCACTGGCCCTTCCCTTCCCTCGCACAGAGCTCTTCCTGCTGGAGCCCTTGGCACTCTGCAAGCCACCGGCCACTAAGCCCTCCCCAAGGACGCCTGGGGCCTAGGTGCAAAGGCAAGGCAGGAGCGGAGCTGAGGCCAGGAAGGCGCCAGTGGCGTCTCCCAGCCTCGCGCAGCCTGCTCCTTCCTGGGCAGGAAGCCTAGCAGCGAGGCAAGTCTGGGCAAGGCTCGCCCAGGGCAGAGCAGCCTCGCGCCAGCAACTCTGCCAGAACGGGCCTCTGAGCAGAGCTGGAGCTCTGCCGTCCTGGAGGCGCACTCGGCTCCAGCCAAGTAGGGCTTGAGCCAAACGAGGCTGGGCTGCCTCTTCTTCCCTCGAGGAGGCTCGCCTCCCCGCCAGCTGTTCACTCGGCTTCCAGGTGGGGGCGCTCTGCGCCTCCTGCAGGTCTTGGCTCAGGGGCTGCTTGCCCTGAGCTGGGGCTGTGGGTGGAGCCCAGGCACGCAGGGGCAGGCCCCAACCAGCTGCACACGTCTCTGCTGGGGAGGAGAGCGCTAGGGAAGCTACGTGTGTGAGGCAGCTGCTGGGCGCCCAGGGAGTCAGCCTCCGGGTGTGCGGGGCTGCAGACCCAAGCCAGGGGCCCTGGGAGCCTGGTGCACTCCGTGCAGCGCTGAGCCTGGGCGGCCAAGCAACCGCTGGAGGAGCCCTGCACTGGCCCTTCCCTTCCCTCGCACAGAGCTCTTCCTGCTGGAGCCCTTGGGACTCTGCAAGCCAGCGGCCCCTAAGCCCTCCCCAAGGACGCCTGGGGCCTAGGTGCAAAGGCAAGGCAGGAGCGGAGCTGAGGCCAGGAGGGCGCCAGTGGCGTCTCCCAGCCTCGCGCAGCCTGCTCCTTCCTGGGCAGGAAGCCTAGCAGCGAGGCAAGTCTGGGCAAGGCTCGCCCAGGGCAGAGCAGCCTCGCGCCAGCAACTCTGCCAGAACGGGCCTCTGAGCAGAGCTGGAGCTCTGCCGTCCTGGAGGCGCACTCGGCTCCAGCCAAGTAGGGCTTGAGCCAAACGAGGCTGGGCTGCCTCTTCTTCCCTCGAGGAGGCTCGCCTCCCCGCCAGCTGTTCACTCGGCTTCCAGGTGGGGGCGCTCTGCGCCTCCTGCAGGTCTTGGCTCAGGGGCTGCTTGCCCTGAGCTGGGGCTGTGGGCGGGAGCCCAGGCACGCAGGGGCAGGCCCCAACCAGCTGCACACGTCTCTGCTGGGGAGGAGAGCGCTAGGGAAGCTACGTGTGTGAGGCAGCTGCTGAACTCCCAGGGAGTCAGCCTCCGGGTGTGCGGGGCTGCAGACCCCAGCCAGGGGCCCTGGGAGCCTGGTGCACTCCGTGCGGCGCTGAGCCTGGGCAGCCAAGCAACCGCTGGAGGAGCCCTGCACTGGCCCTTCCCTTCCCTCTCACAGAGCTCTTCCTGCTGGAGCCCTTGGCAGTGTGCAAGCCACCGGCCCCTAAGCCCTCCCCAAGGACGCCTGGGGCCTAGGTGCAAAGGCAAGGCAGGAGCGGAGCTGAGGCCAGGAAGGCGCCAGTGGCGTCTCCCAGCCTCGCGCAGCCTGCTCCTTCCTGGGCAGGAAGCCTAGCAGCGAGGCAAGTCTGGGCAAGGCTCGCCCAGGGCAGAGCAGCCTCGCGCCAGCAACTCTGCCAGAACGGGCCTCTGAGCAGAGCTGGAGCTCTGCCGTCCTGGAGGCGCACTCGGCACCAGCCAAGTAGGGCTTGAGCCAAACGAGGCTGGGCTGCCTCTTCTTCCCTCGAGGAGGCTCGCCTCCCCGCCAGCTGTTCACTCGGCTTCCAGGTGGGGGCGTTCTTCGCCTCCTGCAGGTCTTGGCTCAGGGGCTGCTTGCCCTGAGCTGGGGCTGTGCGCGGGAGCCCAGGCACGCAGGTGCAGGCCCCAACCAGCTGCACACGTCTCTGCTGGGGAGGAGAGCGCTAGGGAAGCTACGTGTGTGAGGCAGCTGCTGGGCGCCCAGGGAGTCAGCCTCCGGGTGTGCGGGGCTGCAGACCCCAGCCAGGGGCCCTGGGAGCCTGGTGCACTCCGGGCGGCGCTGAGCCTGGGCGGCCAAGCAACCGCTGGAGGAGCCCTGCACTGGCCCTTCCCTTCCCTCGCACAGAGCTCTTCCTGCTGGAGCCCTTGGCAGTGTGCAAGCCACCGGCCCCTAAGCCCTCCCCAAGGACGCCTGGGGCCTAGGTGCAAAGGCAAGGCAGGAGCGGAGCTGAGGCCAGGAAGGCGCCAGTGGCGTCTCCCAGCCTCGCGCAGCCTGCTCCTTCCTGGGCAGGAAGCCTAGCAGCGAGGCAAGTCTGGGCAAGGCTCGCCCAGGGCAGAGCAGCCTCGCGCCAGCAACTCTGCCAGAACGGGCCTCTGAGCAGAGCTGGAGCTCTGCCGTCCTGGAGGCGCACTCGGTTCCAGCCAAGTAGGGCTTGAGCCAAACGAGGCTGGGCTGCCTCTTCTTCCCTCGAGGAGGCTCGCCTCCCCGCCAGCTGTTCACTCGGCTTCCAGCTGGGGGCGCTCTGCTCCTCCTGCAGGTCTTGGCTCAGGGGCTGCTTGCCCTGAGCTGGGGCTGTGGGCGGGAGCCCAGGCACGCAGGGGCAGGCCACAACCAGCTGCACACGTCTCTGCTGGGGAGGAGAGCTCTAGGGAAGCTACGTGTGTGAGGCAGCTGCTGGACTCCCAGGGAGTCAGCCTCCGGGTGTGCGGGGCTGCAGACCCCAGCCACGGGCCCTGGGAGCCTGGTGCACTCCGTGCGGCGCTGAGCCTGGGCGGCCAAGCAACCGCTGGAGGAGCCCTGCACTGGCCCTTCCCTTCCCTCGCACAGAGCTCTTCCTGCTGGAGCCCTTGGCAGTGTGCAAGCCACCGGCCCCTAAGCCCTCCCCAAGGACGCCTGGGGCCTAGGTGCAAAGGCAAGGCAGGAGCGGAGCTGAGGCCAGGAAGGCGCCAGTGGCGTCTCCCAGCCTCGCGCAGCCTGCTCCTTCCTGGGCAGGAAGCCTAGCAGCCAGGCAAGTCTGGGCAAGGCTCGCCCAGGGCAGAGCAGCCTCGCGCCAGCAACTCTGCCAGAACGGGCGTCTGAGCAGAGCTGGAGCTCTGCCGTCCTGGAGGCGCACTCGGCTCCAGCCAAGTAGGGCTTGAGCCAAACGAGGCTGGGCTGCCTCTTCTTCCCTCGAGGAGGCTCGCCTCCCCGCCAGCTGTTCACTCGGCTTCCAGGTGGGGGCGCTCAGCGCCTCCTGCAGGTCTTGGCTCAGGGGCTGCTTGCCCTGAGCTGGGGCTGTGGGCGGGAGCCCAGGCACGCAGGGGCAGGCCCCAACCAGCTGCACACGTCTCTGCTGGGGAGGAGAGCGCTAGGGAAGCTACGTGTGTGAGGCAGCTGCTGGACTCCCAGGGAGTCAGCCTCCGGGTGTGCGGGGCTGCAGACCACAGCCAGGGGCCCTGGGAGCCTGGTGCACTCCGTGCGGCGCTGAGCCTGGGCGGCCAAGCAACCGCTGGAGGAGCCCTGCACTGGCCCTTCCCTTCCCTCGCACAGAGCTCTTCCTGCTGGAGCCCTTGGCAGTGTGCAAGCCACCGGCCCCTAAGCCCTCCCCAAGGACGCCTGGGGCCTAGGTGCAAAGGCAAGGCAGGAGCGGAGCTGAGGCCAGGAAGGCGCCAGTGGCGTCTCCCAGCCTCGCGCAGCCTGCTTATTCCTGGGCAGGAAGCCTAGCAGCCAGGCAAGTCGGGGCAAGGCTCGCCCAGGGCAGAGCAGCCTCGCGCCAGCAACTCTGCCAGAACGGGCCTCTGAGCAGAGCTGGAGCTCTGCCGTCCTGGAGGCGCACTCGGCTCCAGCCAAGTAGGGCTTGAGCCAAACGAGGCTGGGCTGCCTCTTCTTCCCTCGAGGAGGCTCGCCTCCGCGCCAGCTGTTCACTCGGCTTCCAGGTGGGGGCGCTCTGCGCCTCCTGCAGGTCTTGGCTCAGGGGCTGCTTGCCCTGAGCTGGGGCTGTGCGCAGGAGCCCAGGCACGCAGGGGCAGGCCCCAACCAGCTGCACACGTCTCTGCTGGGGAGGAGAGCGCTAGGAAAGCTACGTGTGTGAGGCAGCTGCTGGGCGCCCAGGGAGTCAGCCTCCGGGTGTGCGGGGCTGCAGACCCCAGCCAGGGGCCCTGGGAGCCTGGTGCACTCCGTGCGGCGCTGAGCCTGGGCGGCCAAGCAACCGCTGGAGGAGCCCTGCACTGGCCCTTCCCTTCCCTCGCACAGAGCTCTTCCTGCTGGAGCCCTTGGCACTCTGCAAGCCACCGGCCCCTAAGCCCTCCCCAAGGACGCCTGGGGCCTAGGTGCAAAGGCAAGGCAGGAGCGGAGCTGAGGCCAGGAAGGCGCCAGTGGCGTCTCCCAGCCTCGCGCAGCCTGCTCCTTCCTGGACAGGAAGCCTAGCAGCGAGGCAAGTCTGGGCAAGGCTCGCCCAGGGCAGAGCAGCCTCGCGCCAGCAACTCTGCCAGAACGGGCCTCTGAGCAGAGCTGGAGCTCTGCCGTCCTGGAGGCGCACTCGGCTCCAGCCAAGTAGGGCTTGAGCCAAACGAGGCTGGGCTGCCTCTTCTTCCCTCGAGGAGGCTCGCCTCCCCGCCAGCTGTTCACTCGGCTTCCAGGTGGGGGCGCTCTGCGCCTCCTGCAGGTCTTGGCTCAGGGGCTGCTTGCCCTGAGCTGGGGCTGTGGGCGGGAGCCCAGGCACGCAGGGGCAGGCCCCAACTAGCTGCACACGTCTCTGCTGGGGAGGAGAGCGCTAGGGAAGCTACGTGTGTGAGGCAGCTGCTGGGCGCCCAGGGAGTCAGCCTCCGGGTGTGCGGGGCTGCAGACCCCAGCCAGGGGCCCTGGGAGCCTGGTGCACTCCGTGAGGCGCTGAGCCTGGGCGGCCAAGCAACCGCTGGAGGAGCCCTGCACTGGCCCTTCCCTTCACTCGCACAGAGCTCTTCCTGCTGGAGCCCTTGGCAGTGTGCAAGCCACCGGCCCCTAAGCCCTCCCCAAGGACGCCTGGGGCCTAGGTGCAAAGGCAAGGCAGGAGCGGAGCTGAGGCCAGGAAGGCGCCAGTGGCGTCTCCCAGCCTCGCGCAGCCTGCTCCTTCCTGGGCAGGAAGCCTAGCAGCGAGGCAAGTCTGGGCAAGGCTCGCCCAGGGCAGAGCAGCCTCGCGCCAGCAACTCTGCCAGAACGGGCCTCTGAGCAGAGCTGGAGCTCTGCCGTCCTGGAGGCGCACTCGGCTCCAGCCAAGTAGGGCTTGAGCCAAACGAGGCTGGGCTGCCTCTTCTTCCCTCGGGGAGGCTCGCCTCCCCGCCAGCTGTTCACTCGGCTTCCAGGTGGGGGCGTTCTGCGCCTCCTGCAGGTCTTGGCTCAGGGGCTGCTTGCCCTGAGCTGGGGCTGTGGGCGGGAGCCCAGGCACGCAGGGGCAGGCCCCAACTAGCTGCACATGTCTCTGCTGGGGAGGAGAGCGCTAGGGAAGCTACGTGTGTGAGGCAGCTGCTGGGCGCCCAGGGAGTCAGCCTCTGGGTGTGCGGGGCTGCAGACCCCAGCCAGGGGCCCTGGGAGCCTGGTGCACTCCGTGCGGCGCTGAGCCTGGGCCGCTAAGCAACCGCTGGAGGAGCCCTGCACTGGCCCTTCCCTTCACTCGCACAGAGCTCTTCCTGCTGGAGCCCTTGGCAGTGTGCAAGCCACCGTCCCCTAAGCCCTCCCCAAGGACGCCTGGGACCTAGGTGCAAAGGCAAGACAGGAGCGGGGCTGAGGCCAGGAAGGCGCCAGTGGCGTCTCCCAGCCTCGCGCAGCCTGCTCCTTCCTGGGCAGGAAGCCTAGCAGCGAGGCAAGTCTGGGCAAGGCTCGCCCAGGGCAGAGCAGCCTCGCGCCAGCCACTTTGCCAGATCGGGCCTCTGAGCAGAGCTCGAGCACTGCCGTCCTGGAGGCGCACTCGGCTCCAGCCAAGTCGGGCTTGAGCCAAACGAGGCTGTGCTGCCTCTTCTTCCCTCGAGGAGGCTCGCCTCCCCGCCAGCTGTTCACTCGGCTTCCAGTTGGGGGCGCTCTTCGCCTCCTGCAGGTCTTTGCTCAGGGGCTGCTTGCCCTGAGCTGGGGCTGTGCGCAGGAGCCCAGGCACGCAGGGGCAGGCCCTAACCAGCTGCACACGTCTCTGCTGGGGAGGAGAGCGCTAGGGAAGCTACGTGTGTGAGGCAGCTGCTGGGCGCCCAGGGAGTCAGCCTCCGGGTGTGCGGGGCTGCAGACCCCAGCCAGGGGCCCTGGGAGCCTGGTGCACTCTGTGCGGCGCTGAGCCTGGGCGGCCAAGCAACCGCTGGAGGAGCCCTGCACTGGCCCTTCCCTTCCCTCGCACAGAGCTCTTCCTGCTGGAGCCCTTGGCACTCTGCAAGCCACCGGCCACTAAGCCCTCCCCAAGGACGCCTGGGGCCTAGGTGCAAAGGCAAGGCAGGAGCGGAGCTGAGGCCAGGAAGGCGCCAGTGGCGTCTCCCAGCCTCGCGCAGCCTGCTCCTTCCTAGGCAGGAAGCCTAGCAGCGAGGCAAGTCTGGGCAAGGCTCGCCCAGGGCAGAGCAGCCTCGCGCCAGCAACTCTGCCAGAACGGGCCTCTGAGCAGAGCTGGAGCTCTGCCGTCCTGGAGGCGCACTCGGCTCCAGCCAAGTAGGGCTTGAGCCAAACGAGGCTGGGCTGCCTCTTCTTCCCTCGAGGAGGCTCGCCTCCCCGCCAGCTGTTCACTCGGCTTCCAGGTGGGGGCGCTCTGCGCCTCCTGCAGGTCTTGGCTCAGGGGCTGCTTGCCCTGAGCTGGGGCTGTGGGCGGGAGCCCAGGCACGCAGGGGCAGGCCACAACCAGCTGCACACGTCTCTGCTGGGGAGGAGAGCGCTAGGGAAGCTACGTGTGTGAGGCAGCTGCTGGACTCCCAGGGAGTCAGCCTCCGGGTGTGCGGGGCTGCAGACCCCAGCCACGGGCCCTGGGAGCCTGGTGCACTCCGTGCGGCGCTGAGCCTGGGCGGCCAAGCAACCGCTGGAGGAGCCCTGCACTGGCCCTTCCCTTCCCTCGCACAGAGCTCTTCCTGCTGGAGCCCTTGGCAGTGTGCAAGCCACCGGCCCCTAAGCCCTCCCCAAGGACGCCTGGGGCCTAGGTGCAAAGGCAAGGCAGGAGCGGAGCTGAGGCCAGGAAGGCGCCAGTGGCGTCTCCCAGCCTCGCGCAGCCTGCTCCTTCCTGGGCAGGAAGCCTAGCAGCCAGGCAAGTCTGGGCAAGGCTCGCCCAGGGCAGAGCAGCCTCGCGCCAGCAACTCTGCCAGAACGGGCCTCTGAGCAGAGCTGGAGCTCTGCCGTCCTGGAGGCGCACTCGGCTCCAGCCAAGTAGGGCTTGAGCCAAACGAGGCTGGGCTGCCTCTTCTTCCCTCGAGGAGGCTCGCCTCCCCGCCAGCTGTTCACTCGGCTTCCAGGTGGGGGCGCTCTGCGCCTCCTGCAGGTCTTGGCTCAGGGGCTGCTTGCCCTGAGCTGGGGCTGTGCGCAGGAGCCCAGGCACGCAGGGGCAGGCCCCAACCAGCTGCACACGTCTCTGCTGGGGAGGAGAGCGCTAGGGAAGCTACGTGTTTGAGGCAGCTGCTGGGCGCCCAGGGAGTCAGCCTCCGGGTGTGCGGGGCTGCAGACCCCAGCCAGGGGCCCTGGGAGCCTGGTGCACTCCGTGCGGCGCTGAGCCTGGGCGGCCAAGCAACCGCTGGAGGAGCCCTGCACTGGCCCTTCCCTTCCCTCGCACAGAGCTCTTCCTGCTGGAGCCCTTGGCAGTGTACAAGCCACCGGCCCCTAAGCCCTCCCCAAGGACGCCTGGGGCCTAGGTGCAAAGGCAAGGCAGGAGCGGAGCTGAGGCCAGGAAGGCGCCAGTGGCGTCTCCCAGCCTCGCGCACCCTGCTCCTTCCTGGGCAGGAAGCCTAGCAGCCAGGCAAGTCTGGGCAAGGCTCGCCCAGGGCAGAGCAGCCTCGCGCCAGCAACTCTGCCAGAACGGGCCTCTGAGCAGAGCTGGAGCTCTGCCGTCCTGGAGGCGCACTCGGCTCCAGCCAAGTAGGGCTTGAGCCAAACGAGGCTGGGCTGCCTCTTCTTCCCTCGAGGAGGCTCGCCTCCGCGCCAGCTGTTCACTCGGCTTCCAGGTGGGGGCGCTCTGCGCCTCCTGCAGGTCTTGGCTCAGGGGCTGCTTGCCCTGAGCTGGGGCTGTGCGCGGGAGCCCAGGCACGCAGGGGCAGGCCCCAACCAGCTGCACACGTCTCTGCTGGGGAGGAGAGCGCTAGGAAAGCTACGTGTGTGAGGCAGCTGCTGGGCGCCCAGGGAGTCAGCCTCCGGGTGTGCGGGGCTGCAGACCCCAGCCAGGGGCCCTGGGAGCCTGGTGCACTCCGTGCGGCGCTGAGCCTGGGCGGCCAAGCAACCGCTGGAGGAGCCCTGCACTGGCCCTTCCCTTCCCTCGCACAGAGCTCTTCCTGCTGGAGCCCTTGGCAGTGTGCAAGCCACCGGCCCCTAAGCCCTCCCCAAGGACGCCTGGGGCCTAGGTGCAAAGGCAAGGCAGGAGCGGAGCTGAGGCCAGGAAGGCGCCAGTGGCGTCTCCCAGCCTCGCGCAGCCTGCTCCTTCCTGGACAGGAAGCCTAGCAGCGAGGCAAGTCTGGGCAAGGCTCGCCCAGGGCAGAGCAGCCTCGCGCCAGCAACTCTGCCAGAACGGGCCTCTGAGCAGAGCTGGAGCTCTGCCGTCCTGGAGGCGCACTCGGCTCCAGCCAAGTAGGGCTTGAGCCAAACGAGGCTGGGCTGCCTCTTCTTCCCTCGAGGAGGCTCGCCTCCCCGCCAGCTGTTCACTCGGCTTCCAGGTGGGGGCGCTCTGCGCCTCCTGCAGGTCTTGGCTCAGGGGCTGCTTGCCCTGAGCTGGGGCTGTGGGCGGGAGCCCAGGCACGCAGGGGCAGGCCACAACCAGCTGCACACGTCTCTGCTGGGGAGGAGAGCGCTAGGGAAGCTACGTGTGTGAGGCATCTGCTGGGCGCCCAGAGAGTCAGCCTCCGGGTGTGCGGGGCTGCAGACCCCAGCCAGGGCCCTGGGAGCCTGGGGCACTCCGTGCGGGGCTGAGTCTGGGCGGCCAAGCAACCGCTGGAGGAGCCCTGCACTGGCCCTTCCCTTCCCTCGCACAGAGCTCTTCCTGCTGGAGCCCTTGGCAGTGTGCAAGCCACCGGCCCCTAAGCCCTCCCCAAGGACGCCTGGGGCCTAGGTGCAAAGGCAAGGCAGGAGCGGAGCTGAGGCCAGGAAGGCGCCAGTGGCATCTCCCAGCCTTGCGCAGCCTGCTCCTTCCTGGGCAGGAAGCCTAGCAGCGAGGCAAGTCTGGGCAAGGCTCGCCCAGGGCAGAGCAGCCTCGCGCCAGCAACTCTGCCAGAACGGGCCTCTGAGCAGAGCTGGAGCTCTGCCGTCCTGGAGGTGCACTCGGCTCCAGCCAAGTAGGGCTTGAACCAAACGAGGCTGTGCTGCCTCTTCTTCCCTCGAGGAGGCTCGCCTCGCCGCCAGCTGTTCACTCGGCTTCCAGTTGGGGGCGCTCTTCGCCTCCTGCAGGTCTTGGCTCAGGGGCTGCTTGCCCTGAGCTGGGGCTGTGCGCAGGAGCCCAGGCACGCAGGGGCAGGCCCCAACCAGCTGCACACGTCTCTGCTGGGGAGGAGAGCGCTAGGGAAGCTACGTGTGTGAGGCAGCTGCTGGGCGCCCAGGGAGTCAGCCTCCGGGTGTGCGGGGCTGCAGACCCCAGCCAGGGGCCCTGGGAGCCTGGTGCACTCTGTGCGGCGCTGAGCCTGGGCGGCCAAGCAACCGCTGGAGGAGCCCTGCACTGGCCCTTCCCTTCCCTCGCACAGAGCTCTTCCTGCTGGAGCCCTTGGCACTCTGCAAGCCACCGGCCACTAAGCCCTCCCCAAGGACGCCTGGGGCCTATGTGCAAAGGCAAGGCAGGAGCGGAGCTGAGGCCAGGAAGGCGCCAGTGGCGTCTCCCAGCCTCGCGCAGCCTGCTCCTTCCTGGGCAGGAAGCCTAGCAGCGAGGCAAGTCTGGGCAAGGCTCGCCCAGGGCAGAGCAGCCTCGCGCCAGCAACTCTGCCAGAACGGGCCTCTGAGCAGAGCTGGAGCTCTGCCGTCCTGGAGGCGCACTCGGCTCCAGCCAAGTAGGGCTTGAGCCAAACGAGGCTGGGCTGCCTCTTCTTCCCTCGAGGAGGCTCGCCTCCCCGCCAGCTGTTCACTCGGCTTCCAGGTGGGGGCGCTCTGCGCCTCCTGCAGGTCTTGGCTCAGGGGCTGCTTGCCCTGAGCTGGGGCTGTGGGCGGGAGCCCAGGCACGCAGGGGCAGGCCCCAACCAGCTGCACACGTCTCTGCTGGGGAGGAGAGCGCTAGGGAAGCTACGTGTGTGAGGCAGCTGCTGGACTCCCAGGGAGTCAGCCTCCGGGTGTGCGGGGCTGCAGACCCCAGCCAGGGGCCCTGGGAGCCTGGTGCACTCCGTGCGGCGCTGAGCCTTGGCAGCCAAGCAACCGCTGGAGGAGCCCTGCACCGGCCCTTCCCTTCCCTCGCACAGAGCTCTTCCTGCTGGAGCCCTTGGCAGTGTGCAAGCCACCGGCCCCTAAGCCCTCCCCAAGGACGCCTGGGGCCTAGGTGCAAAGGCAAGGCAGGAGCGGAGCTGAGGCCAGGAAGGCGCCAGTGGCGTCTCCCAGCCTCGCGCAGCCTGCTCCTTCCTGGGCAGGAAGCCTAGCAGCGAGGCAAGTCTGGGCAAGGCTCGCCCAGGGCAGAGCAGCCTCGCGCCAGCAACTCTGCCAGAACGGGCCTCTGAGCAGAGCTGGAGCTCTGCCGTCCTGGAGGCGCACTCGGCACCAGCCAAGTAGGGCTTGAGCCAAACGAGGCTAGGCTGCCTCTTCTTCCCTCGAGGAGGCTCGCCTCCCCGCCAGCTGTTCACTCGGCTTCCAGGTGGGGTCGCTCTGCGCCTCCTGCAGGTCTTGGCTCAGGGGCTGCTTGCCCTGAGCTGGGGCTGTGCGCGGGAGCCCAGGCACGCAGGGGCAGGCCCCAACCAGCTGCACACGTCTCTGCTGGGGAGGAGAGCGCTAGGGGAGCTACGTGTGTGAGGCATCTGCTGGGCGCCCAGAGAGTCAGCCTCCGGGTGTGCGGGGCTGCAGACCCCAGCCAGGGCCCTGGGAGCCTGGGGCACTCCGTGCGGGGCTGAGTCTGGGCGGCCAAGCAACCGCTGGAGGAGCCCTGCACTGGCCCTTCCCTTCCCTCGCACAGAGCTCTTCCTGCTGGAGCCCTTGGCACTCTGCAAGCCACCAGCCCCTAAGCCCTCCCCAAGGACGCCTGGGGCCTAGGTGCAAAGGCAAGGCAGGAGCGGAGCTGAGGCCAGGAAGGCGCCAGTGGCATCTCCCAGCCTCGCGCAGCCTGCTCCTTCCTGGGCAGGAAGCCTAGCAGCGAGGCAAGTCTGGGCAAGGCTCGCCCAGGGCAGAGCAGCCTCGCGCCAGCAACTCTGCCAGAACGGGCCTCTGAGCAGAGCTGGAACTCTGCCGTCCTGGAGGCGCACTCGGCTCCAGCCAAGTAGGGCTTGAGCCAAACGAGGCTGGGCTGCCTCTTCTTCCCTCGAGGAGGCTCGCCTCCGCGCCAGCTGTTCACTCGGCTTCCAGGTGGGGGCGCTCTGCGCCTCCTGCAGGTCTTGGCTCAGGGGCTGCTTGCCCTGAGCTGGGGCTGTGGGCGGGAGCCCAGGCACGCAGGGGCAGGCCCCAACCAGCTGCACACGTCTCTGCTGGGGAGGAGAGCGCTAGGGAAGCTACGTGTGTGAGGCAGCTGCTGGACTCCCAGGGAGTCAGCCTCCGGGTGTGCGGGGCTGCAGACCCCAGCCAGGGGCTCTGGGAGCCTGGTGCACTCCATGCGGCGCTGAGCCTGGGCGGCCAAGCAACCGCTGGAGGAGCCCTGCACTGGCCCTTCCCTTCCCTCGCACAGAGCTCTTCCTGCTGGAGCCCTTGGCAGTGTGCAAGGCACCGGCCCCTAAGCCCTCCCCAAGGACGCCTGGGGCCTAGGTGCAAAGGCAAGGCAGGAGCGGAGCTGAGGCCAGGAAGGCGCCAGTGGCATCTCCCAGCCTTGCGCAGCCTGCTCCTTCCTGGGCAGGAAGCCTAGCAGCGAGGCAAGTCTGGGCAAGGCTCGCCCAGGGCAGAGCAGCCTCGCGCCAGCAACTCTGCCAGAACGGGCCTCTGAGCAGAGCTGGAGCTCTGCCGTCCTGGAGGTGCACTCGGCTCCAGCCAAGTATGGCTTGAACCAAACGAGGCTGTGCTGCCTCTTCTTCCCTCGAGGAGGCTCGCCTCGCCGCCAGCTGTTCACTCGGCTTCCAGTTGGGGGCGCTCTTCGCCTCCTGCAGGTCTTGGCTCAGGGGCTGCTTGCCCTGAGCTGGGGCTGTGCGCAGGAGCCCAGGCACGCAGGGGCAGGCCCCAACCAGCTGCACACGTCTCTGCTGGGGAGGAGAGCGCTAGGGAAGCTACGTGTGTGAGGCAGCTGCTGGGCGCCCAGGGAGTCAGCCTCCGGGTGTGCGGGGCTGCAGACCCCAGCCAGGGGCCCTGGGAGCCTGGTGCACTCTGTGCGGCGCTGAGCCTGGGCGGCCAAGCAACCGCTGGAGGAGCCCTGCACTGGCCCTTCCCTTCCCTCGCACAGAGCTCTTCCTGCTGGAGCCCTTGGCACTCTGCAAGCCACCGGCCACTAAGCCCTCCCCAAGGACGCCTGGGGCCTAGGTGCAAAGGCAAGGCAGGAGCGGAGCTGAGGCCAGGAAGGCGCCAGTGGCGTCTCCCAGCCTCGCGCAGCCTGCTCCTTCCTGGGCAGGAAGCCTAGCAGCGAGGCAAGTCTGGGCAAGGCTCGCCCAGGGCAGAGCAGCCTCGCGCCAGCAACTCTGCCAGAACGGGCCTCTGAGCAGAGCTGGAGCTCTGCCGTCCTGGAGGCGCACTCGGCTCCAGCCAAGTAGGGCTTGAGCCAAACGAGGCTGGGCTGCCTCTTCTTCCCTCGAGGAGGCTCGCCTCCCCGCCAGCTGTTCACTCGGCTTCCAGGTGGGGGCGCTCTGCGCCTCCTGCAGGTCTTGGCTCAGGGGCTGCTTGCCCTGAGCTGGGGCTGTGGGTGGAGCCCAGGCACGCAGGGGCAGGCCCCAACCAGCTGCACACGTCTCTGCTGGGGAGGAGAGCGCTAGGGAAGCTACGTGTGTGAGGCAGCTGCTGGGCGCCCAGGGAGTCAGCCTCCGGGTGTGCGGGGCTGCAGACCCAAGCCAGGGGCCCTGGGAGCCTGGTGCACTCCGTGCAGCGCTGAGCCTGGGCGGCCAAGCAACCGCTGGAGGAGCCCTGCACTGGCCCTTCCCTTCCCTCGCACAGAGCTCTTCCTGCTGGAGCCCTTGGGACTCTGCAAGCCAGCGGCCCCTAAGCCCTCCCCAAGGACGCCTGGGGCCTAGGTGCAAAGGCAAGGCAGGAGCGGAGCTGAGGCCAGGAGGGCGCCAGTGGCGTCTCCCAGCCTCGCGCAGCCTGCTCCTTCCTGGGCAGGAAGCCTAGCAGCGAGGCAAGTCTGGGCAAGGCTCGCCCAGGGCAGAGCAGCCTCGCGCCAGCAACTCTGCCAGAACGGGCCTCTGAGCAGAGCTGGAGCTCTGCCGTCCTGGAGGCGCACTCGGCTCCAGCCAAGTAGGGCTTGAGCCAAACGAGGCTGGGCTGCCTCTTCTTCCCTCGAGGAGGCTCGCCTCCCCGCCAGCTGTTCACTCGGCTTCCAGGTGGGGGCGCTCTGCGCCTCCTGCAGGTCTTGGCTCAGGGGCTGCTTGCCCTGAGCTGGGGCTGTGGGCGGGAGCCCAGGCACGCAGGGGCAGGCCCCAACCAGCTGCACACGTCTCTGCTGGGGAGGAGAGCGCTAGGGAAGCTACGTGTGTGAGGCAGCTGCTGAACTCCCAGGGAGTCAGCCTCCGGGTGTGCGGGGCTGCAGACCCCAGCCAGGGGCCCTGGGAGCCTGGTGCACTCCGTGCGGCGCTGAGCCTGGGCAGCCAAGCAACCGCTGGAGGAGCCCTGCACTGGCCCTTCCCTTCCCTCTCACAGAGCTCTTCCTGCTGGAGCCCTTGGCAGTGTGCAAGCCACCGGCCCCTAAGCCCTCCCCAAGGACGCCTGGGGCCTAGGTGCAAAGGCAAGGCAGGAGCGGAGCTGAGGCCAGGAAGGCGCCAGTGGCGTCTCCCAGCCTCGCGCAGCCTGCTCCTTCCTGGGCAGGAAGCCTAGCAGCGAGGCAAGTCTGGGCAAGGCTCGCCCAGGGCAGAGCAGCCTCGCGCCAGCAACTCTGCCAGAACGGGCCTCTGAGCAGAGCTGGAGCTCTGCCGTCCTGGAGGCGCACTCGGCACCAGCCAAGTAGGGCTTGAGCCAAACGAGGCTGGGCTGCCTCTTCTTCCCTCGAGGAGGCTCGCCTCCCCGCCAGCTGTTCACTCGGCTTCCAGGTGGGGGCGTTCTTCGCCTCCTGCAGGTCTTGGCTCAGGGGCTGCTTGCCCTGAGCTGGGGCTGTGCGCGGGAGCCCAGGCACGCAGGTGCAGGCCCCAACCAGCTGCACACGTCTCTGCTGGGGAGGAGAGCGCTAGGGAAGCTACGTGTGTGAGGCAGCTGCTGGGCGCCCAGGGAGTCAGCCTCCGGGTGTGCGGGGCTGCAGACCCCAGCCAGGGGCCCTGGGAGCCTGGTGCACTCCGGGCGGCGCTGAGCCTGGGCGGCCAAGCAACCGCTGGAGGAGCCCTGCACTGGCCCTTCCCTTCCCTCGCACAGAGCTCTTCCTGCTGGAGCCCTTGGCAGTGTGCAAGCCACCGGCCCCTAAGCCCTCCCCAAGGACGCCTGGGGCCTAGGTGCAAAGGCAAGGCAGGAGCGGAGCTGAGGCCAGGAAGGCGCCAGTGGCGTCTCCCAGCCTCGCGCAGCCTGCTCCTTCCTGGGCAGGAAGCCTAGCAGCGAGGCAAGTCTGGGCAAGGCTCGCCCAGGGCAGAGCAGCCTCGCGCCAGCAACTCTGCCAGAACGGGCCTCTGAGCAGAGCTGGAGCTCTGCCGTCCTGGAGGCGCACTCGGTTCCAGCCAAGTAGGGCTTGAGCCAAACGAGGCTGGGCTGCCTCTTCTTCCCTCGAGGAGGCTCGCCTCCCCGCCAGCTGTTCACTCGGCTTCCAGCTGGGGGCGCTCTGCTCCTCCTGCAGGTCTTGGCTCAGGGGCTGCTTGCCCTGAGCTGGGGCTGTGGGCGGGAGCCCAGGCACGCAGGGGCAGGCCACAACCAGCTGCACACGTCTCTGCTGGGGAGGAGAGCTCTAGGGAAGCTACGTGTGTGAGGCAGCTGCTGGACTCCCAGGGAGTCAGCCTCCGGGTGTGCGGGGCTGCAGACCCCAGCCACGGGCCCTGGGAGCCTGGTGCACTCCGTGCGGCGCTGAGCCTGGGCGGCCAAGCAACCGCTGGAGGAGCCCTGCACTGGCCCTTCCCTTCCCTCGCACAGAGCTCTTCCTGCTGGAGCCCTTGGCAGTGTGCAAGCCACCGGCCCCTAAGCCCTCCCCAAGGACGCCTGGGGCCTAGGTGCAAAGGCAAGGCAGGAGCGGAGCTGAGGCCAGGAAGGCGCCAGTGGCGTCTCCCAGCCTCGCGCAGCCTGCTCCTTCCTGGGCAGGAAGCCTAGCAGCCAGGCAAGTCTGGGCAAGGCTCGCCCAGGGCAGAGCAGCCTCGCGCCAGCAACTCTGCCAGAACGGGCGTCTGAGCAGAGCTGGAGCTCTGCCGTCCTGGAGGCGCACTCGGCTCCAGCCAAGTAGGGCTTGAGCCAAACGAGGCTGGGCTGCCTCTTCTTCCCTCGAGGAGGCTCGCCTCCCCGCCAGCTGTTCACTCGGCTTCCAGGTGGGGGCGCTCAGCGCCTCCTGCAGGTCTTGGCTCAGGGGCTGCTTGCCCTGAGCTGGGGCTGTGGGCGGGAGCCCAGGCACGCAGGGGCAGGCCCCAACCAGCTGCACACGTCTCTGCTGGGGAGGAGAGCGCTAGGGAAGCTACGTGTGTGAGGCAGCTGCTGGACTCCCAGGGAGTCAGCCTCCGGGTGTGCGGGGCTGCAGACCACAGCCAGGGGCCCTGGGAGCCTGGTGCACTCCGTGCGGCGCTGAGCCTGGGCGGCCAAGCAACCGCTGGAGGAGCCCTGCACTGGCCCTTCCCTTCCCTCGCACAGAGCTCTTCCTGCTGGAGCCCTTGGCAGTGTGCAAGCCACCGGCCCCTAAGCCCTCCCCAAGGACGCCTGGGGCCTAGGTGCAAAGGCAAGGCAGGAGCGGAGCTGAGGCCAGGAAGGCGCCAGTGGCGTCTCCCAGCCTCGCGCAGCCTGCTCCTTCCTGGGCAGGAAGCCTAGCAGCCAGGCAAGTCGGGGCAAGGCTCGCCCAGGGCAGAGCAGCCTCGCGCCAGCAACTCTGCCAGAACGGGCCTCTGAGCAGAGCTGGAGCTCTGCCGTCCTGGAGGCGCACTCGGCTCCAGCCAAGTAGGGCTTGAGCCAAACGAGGCTGGGCTGCCTCTTCTTCCCTCGAGGAGGCTCGCCTCCGCGCCAGCTGTTCACTCGGCTTCCAGGTGGGGGCGCTCTGCGCCTCCTGCAGGTCTTGGCTCAGGGGCTGCTTGCCCTGAGCTGGGGCTGTGCGCAGGAGCCCAGGCACGCAGGGGCAGGCCCCAACCAGCTGCACACGTCTCTGCTGGGGAGGAGAGCGCTAGGAAAGCTACGTGTGTGAGGCAGCTGCTGGGCGCCCAGGGAGTCAGCCTCCGGGTGTGCGGGGCTGCAGACCCCAGCCAGGGGCCCTGGGAGCCTGGTGCACTCCGTGCGGCGCTGAGCCTGGGCGGCCAAGCAACCGCTGGAGGAGCCCTGCACTGGCCCTTCCCTTCCCTCGCACAGAGCTCTTCCTGCTGGAGCCCTTGGCACTCTGCAAGCCACCGGCCCCTAAGCCCTCCCCAAGGACGCCTGGGGCCTAGGTGCAAAGGCAAGGCAGGAGCGGAGCTGAGGCCAGGAAGGCGCCAGTGGCGTCTCCCAGCCTCGCGCAGCCTGCTCCTTCCTGGACAGGAAGCCTAGCAGCGAGGCAAGTCTGGGCAAGGCTCGCCCAGGGCAGAGCAGCCTCGCGCCAGCAACTCTGCCAGAACGGGCCTCTGAGCAGAGCTGGAGCTCTGCCGTCCTGGAGGCGCACTCGGCTCCAGCCAAGTAGGGCTTGAGCCAAACGAGGCTGGGCTGCCTCTTCTTCCCTCGAGGAGGCTCGCCTCCCCGCCAGCTGTTCACTCGGCTTCCAGGTGGGGGCGCTCTGCGCCTCCTGCAGGTCTTGGCTCAGGGGCTGCTTGCCCTGAGCTGGGGCTGTGGGCGGGAGCCCAGGCACGCAGGGGCAGGCCCCAACTAGCTGCACACGTCTCTGCTGGGGAGGAGAGCGCTAGGGAAGCTACGTGTGTGAGGCAGCTGCTGGGCGCCCAGGGAGTCAGCCTCCGGGTGTGCGGGGCTGCAGACCCCAGCCAGGGGCCCTGGGAGCCTGGTGCACTCCGTGAGGCGCTGAGCCTGGGCGGCCAAGCAACCGCTGGAGGAGCCCTGCACTGGCCCTTCCCTTCACTCGCACAGAGCTCTTCCTGCTGGAGCCCTTGGCAGTGTGCAAGCCACCGGCCCCTAAGCCCTCCCCAAGGACGCCTGGGGCCTAGGTGCAAAGGCAAGGCAGGAGCAGAGCTGAGGCCAGGAAGGCGCCAGTGGCGTCTCCCAGCCTCGCGCAGCCTGCTCCTTCCTGGGCAGGAAGCCTAGCAGCGAGGCAAGTCTGGGCAAGGCTCGCCCAGGGCAGAGCAGCCTCGCGCCAGCAACTCTGCCAGAACGGGCCTCTGAGCAGAGCTGGAGCTCTGCCGTCCTGGAGGCGCACTCGGCTCCAGCCAAGTAGGGCTTGAGCCAAACGAGGCTGGGCTGCCTCTTCTTCCCTCGGGGAGGCTCGCCTCCCCGCCAGCTGTTCACTCGGCTTCCAGGTGGGGGCGTTCTGCGCCTCCTGCAGGTCTTGGCTCAGGGGCTGCTTGCCCTGAGCTGGGGCTGTGGGCGGGAGCCCAGGCACGCAGGGGCAGGCCCCAACTAGCTGCACATGTCTCTGCTGGGGAGGAGAGCGCTAGGGAAGCTACGTGTGTGAGGCAGCTGCTGGGCGCCCAGGGAGTCAGCCTCTGGGTGTGCGGGGCTGCAGACCCCAGACAGGGGCCCTGGGAGCCTGGTGCACTCCGTGCGGCGCTGAGCCTGGGCCGCTAAGCAACCGCTGGAGGAGCCCTGCACTGGCCCTTCCCTTCACTCGCACAGAGCTCTTCCTGCTGGAGCCCTTGGCAGTGTGCAAGCCACCGTCCCCTAAGCCCTCCCCAAGGACGCCTGGGACCTAGGTGCAAAGGCAAGACAGGAGCGGGGCTGAGGCCAGGAAGGCGCCAGTGGCGTCTCCCAGCCTCGCGCAGCCTGCTCCTTCCTGGGCAGGAAGCCTAGCAGCGAGGCAAGTCTGGGCAAGGCTCGCCCAGGGCAGAGCAGCCTCGCGCCAGCCACTTTGCCAGATCGGGCCTCTGAGCAGAGCTCGAGCACTGCCGTCCTGGAGGCGCACTCGGCTCCAGCCAAGTCGGGCTTGAGCCAAACGAGGCTGTGCTGCCTCTTCTTCCCTCGAGGAGGCTCGCCTCCCCGCCAGCTGTTCACTCGGCTTCCAGTTGGGGGCGCTCTTCGCCTCCTGCAGGTCTTTGCTCAGGGGCTGCTTGCCCTGAGCTGGGGCTGTGCGCAGGAGCCCAGGCACGCAGGGGCAGGCCCTAACCAGCTGCACACGTCTCTGCTGGGGAGGAGAGCGCTAGGGAAGCTACGTGTGTGAGGCAGCTGCTGGGCGCCCAGGGAGTCAGCCTCCGGGTGTGCGGGGCTGCAGACCCCAGCCAGGGGCCCTGGGAGCCTGGTGCACTCTGTGCGGCGCTGAGCCTGGGCGGCCAAGCAACCGCTGGAGGAGCCCTGCACTGGCCCTTCCCTTCCCTCGCACAGAGCTCTTCCTGCTGGAGCCCTTGGCACTCTGCAAGCCACCGGCCACTAAGCCCTCCCCAAGGACGCCTGGGGCCTAGGTGCAAAGGCAAGGCAGGAGCGGAGCTGAGGCCAGGAAGGCGCCAGTGGCGTCTCCCAGCCTCGCGCAGCCTGCTCCTTCCTGGGCAGGAAGCCTAGCAGCGAGGCAAGTCTGGGCAAGGCTCGCCCAGGGCAGAGCAGCCTCGCGCCAGCAACTCTGCCAGAACGGGCCTCTGAGCAGAGCTGGAGCTCTGCCGTCCTGGAGGCGCACTCGGCTCCAGCCAAGTAGGGCTTGAGCCAAACGAGGCTGGGCTGCCTCTTCTTCCCTCGAGGAGGCTCGCCTCCCCGCCAGCTGTTCACTCGGCTTCCAGGTGGGGGCGCTCTGCGCCTCCTGCAGGTCTTGGCTCAGGGGCTGCTTGCCCTGAGCTGGGGCTGTGGGCGGGAGCCCAGGCACGCAGGGGCAGGCCACAACCAGCTGCACACGTCTCTGCTGGGGAGGAGAGCGCTAGGGAAGCTACGTGTGTGAGGCAGCTGCTGGACTCCCAGGGAGTCAGCCTCCGGGTGTGCGGGGCTGCAGACCCCAGCCACGGGCCCTGGGAGCCTGGTGCACTCCGTGCGGCGCTGAGCCTGGGCGGCCAAGCAACCGCTGGAGGAGCCCTGCACTGGCCCTTCCCTTCCCTCGCACAGAGCTCTTCCTGCTGGAGCCCTTGGCAGTGTGCAAGCCACCGGCCCCTAAGCCCTCCCCAAGGACGCCTGGGGCCTAGGTGCAAAGGCAAGGCAGGAGCGGAGCTGAGGCCAGGAAGGCGCCAGTGGCGTCTCCCAGCCTCGCGCAGCCTGCTCCTTCCTGGGCAGGAAGCCTAGCAGCCAGGCAAGTCTGGGCAAGGCTCGCCCAGGGCAGAGCAGCCTCGCGCCAGCAACTCTGCCAGAACGGGCCTCTGAGCAGAGCTGGAGCTCTGCCGTCCTGGAGGCGCACTCGGCTCCAGCCAAGTAGGGCTTGAGCCAAACGAGGCTGGGCTGCCTCTTCTTCCCTCGAGGAGGCTCGCCTCCCCGCCAGCTGTTCACTCGGCTTCCAGGTGGGGGCGCTCTGCGCCTCCTGCAGGTCTTGGCTCAGGGGCTGCTTGCCCTGAGCTGGGGCTGTGCGCAGGAGCCCAGGCACGCAGGGGCAGGCCCCAACCAGCTGCACACGTCTCTGCTGGGGAGGAGAGCGCTAGGGAAGCTACGTGTGTGAGGCAGCTGCTGGGCGCCCAGGGAGTCAGCCTCCGGGTGTGCGGGGCTGCAGACCCCAGCCAGGGGCCCTGGGAGCCTGGTGCACTCTGTGCGGCGCTGAGCCTGGGCGGCCAAGAAACCGCTGGAGGAGCCCTGCACTGGCCCTTCCCTTCCCTCGCACAGAGCTCTTCCTGCTGGAGCTCTTGGCACTCTGCAAGCCACCGGCCACTAAGCCCTCCCCAAGGACGCCTGGGGCCTAGGTGCAAAGGCAAGGCAGGAGCGGAGCTGAGGCCAGGAAGGCGCCAGTGGCGTCTCCAAGCCTCGCGCAGCCTGCTCCTTCCTGGGCAGGAAGCCTAGCAGCCAGGCAAGTCTGGGCAAGGCTCGCCCAGGGCAGAGCAGCCTCGCGCCAGCAACTCTGCCAGAACGGGCCTCTGAGCAGAGCTGGAGCTCTGCCGTCCTGGAGGCGCACTCGGCTCCAGCCAAGTAGGGCTTGAGCCAAACGAGGCTGGGCTGCCTCTTCTTCCCTCGAGGAGGCTCGCCTCCGCGCCAGCTGTTCACTCGGCTTCCAGGTGGGGGCGCTCTGCGCCTCCTGCAGGTCTTGGCTCAGGGGCTGCTTGCCCTGAGCTGGGGCTGTGCGCGGGAGCCCAGGCACGCAGGGGCAGGCCCCAACCAGCTGCACACGTCTCTGCTGGGGAGGAGAGCGCTAGGAAAGCTACGTGTGTGAGGCAGCTGCTGGGCGCCCAGGGAGTCAGCCTCCGGGTGTGCGGGGCTGCAGACCCCAGCCAGGGGCCCTGGGAGCCTGGTGCACTCCGTGCGGCGCTGAGCCTGGGCGGCCAAGCAACCGCTGGAGGAGCCCTGCACTGGCCCTTCCCTTCCCTCGCACAGAGCTCTTCCTGCTGGAGCCCTTGGCACTCTGCAAGCCACCGGCCCCTAAGCCCTCCCCAAGGACGCCTGGGGCCTAGGTGCAAAGGCAAGGCAGGAGCGGAGCTGAGGCCAGGAAGGCGCCAGTGGCGTCTCCCAGCCTCGCGCAGCCTGCTCCTTCCTGGGCAGGAAGCCTAGCAGCGAGGCAAGTCTGGGCAAGGCTCGCCCAGGGCAGAGCAGCCTCGCGCCAGCAACTCTGCCCGAACGGGCCTCTGAGCAGAGCTGGAGCTCTGCCGTCCTGGAGGCGCACTCGGCTCCAGCCAAGTAGGGCTTGAGCCAAACGAGGCTGGGCTGCCTCTTCTTCCCTCGAGGAGGCTCGCCTCCCCGCCAGCTGTTCACTCGGCTTCCAGGTGGGGGCGTTCTGCGCCTCCTGCAGGTCTTGGCTCAGGGGCTGCTTGCCCTGAGCTGGGGCTGTGGGCGGGAGCCCAGGCACGCAGGGGCAGGCCCCAACTAGCTGCACATGTCTCTGCTGGGGAGGAGAGCGCTAGGGAAGCTACGTGTGTGAGGCAGCTGCTGGGCGCCCAGGGAGTCAGCCTCTGGGTGTGCGGGGCTGCAGACCCCAGCCAGGGGCCCTGGGAGCCTGGTGCACTCCGTGCGGCGCTGAGCCTGGGCCGCTAAGCAACCGCTGGAGGAGCCCTGCACTGGCCCTTCCCTTCACTCGCACAGAGCTCTTCCTGCTGGAGCCCTTGGCAGTGTGCAAGCCACCGGCCCCTAAGCCCTCCCCAAGGACGCCTGGGGCCTAGGTGCAAAGGCAAGGCAGGAGCGGGGCTGAGGCCAGGAAGGCGCCAGTGGCGTCTCCCAGCCTCGCGCAGCCTGCTCCTTCCTGGGCAGGAAGCCTAGCAGCGAGGCAAGTCTGGGCAAGGCTCGCCCAGGGCAGAGCAGCCTCGCGCCAGCCACTTTGCCAGATCGGGCCTCTGAGCAGAGCTGGAGCACTGCCGTCCTGGAGGCGCACTCGGCTCCAGCCAAGTAGGGCTTGAGCCAAACGAGGCTGTGCTGCCTCTTCTTCCCTCGAGGAGGCTCGCCTCCCCGCCAGCTGTTCACTCGGCTTCCAGTTGGGGGCGCTCTTCGCCTCCTGCAGGTCTTGGCTCAGGGGCTGCTTGCCCTGAGCTGGGGCTGTGCGCAGGAGCCCAGGCACGCAGGGGCAGGCCCTAACCAGCTGCACACGTCTCTGCTGGGGAGGAGAGCGCTAGGGAAGCTACGTGTGTGAGGCAGCTGCTGGGCGCCCAGGGAGTCAGCCTCCGGGTGTGCGCGGCTGCAGACCCCAGCCAGGGGCCCTGGGAGCCTGGTGCACTCTGTGCGGCGCTGAGCCTGGGCGGCCAAGAAACCGCTGGAGGAGCCCTGCACTGGCCCTTCCCTTCCCTCGCACAGAGCTCTTCCTGCTGGAGCCCTTGGCACTCTGCAAGCCACCGGCCACTAAGCCCTCCCCAAGGACGCCTGGGGCCTAGGTGCAAAGGCAAGGCAGGAGCGGAGCTGAGGCCAGGAAGGCGCCAGTGGCGTCTCCCAGCCTCGCGCAGCCTGCTCCTTCCTGGGCAGGAAGCCTAGCAGCGAGGCAAGTCTGGGCCAGGCTAGCCCAGGGCAGAGCAGCCTCGCGCCAGCAACTCTGCCAGAACGGGCCTCTGAGCAGAGCTGGAGCTCTGCCGTCCTGGAGGCGCACTCGGCTCCAGCCAAGTAGGGCTTGAGCCAAACGAGGCTGGGCTGCCTCTTCTTCCCTCGAGGAGGCTCGCCTCCCCGCCAGCTGTTAACTCGGCTTCCAGGTGGGGGCGCTGTGCGCCTCCTGCAGGTCTTGGCTCAGGGGCTGCTTGCCCTGAGCTGGGGCTGTGGGTGGAGCCCAGGCACGCAGGGGCAGGCCCCAACCAGCTGCACACGTCTCTGCTGGGGAGGAGAGCGCTAGGGAAGCTACGTGTGTGAGGCAGCTGCTGGGCGCCCAGGGAGTCAGCCTCCGGGTGTGCGGGGCTGCAGACCCCACCCAGGGGCCCTGGGAGCCTGGTGCACTCCGTGCGGCGCTGAGCCTGGGCGGCCAAGCAACCGCTGGAGGAGCCCTGCACTGGCCCTTCCCTTCCCTCGCACAGAGCTCTTCCTGCTGGAGCCCTTGGGACTCTGTAAGCCAGCGGCCCCTAAGCCCTCCCCAAGGACGCCTGGGGCCTAGGTGCAAAGGCAAGGCAGGAGCGGAGCTGAGGCCAGGAAGGCGCCAGTGGCGTCTCCCAGCCTCGCGCAGCCTGCTCCTTCCTGGGCAGGAAGCCTAGCAGCGAGGCAAGTCTGGGCAAGGCTCGCCCAGGGCAGAGCAGCCTCGCGCCAGCAACTCTGCCAGAACGGGCCTCTGAGCAGAGCTGGAGCTCTGCCGTCCTGGAGGCGCACTCGGCTCCAGCCAAGTAGGGCTTGAGCCAAACGAGGCTGGGCTGCCTCTTCTTCCCTCGAGGAGGCTCGCCTCCCCGCCAGCTGTTCACTCGGCTTCCAGGTGGGGGCGCTCTGCGCCTCCTGCAGGTCTTGGCTCAGGGGCTGCTTGCCCTGAGCTGGGGCTGTGGGCGGGAGCCCAGGCACGCAGGGGCAGGCCCCAACCAGCTGCACACGTCTCTGCTGGGGAGGAGAGCGCTAGGGAAGCTACGTGTGTGAGGCAGCTGCTGGACTCCCAGGGAGTCAGCCTCCGGGTGTGCGGGGCTGCAGACCCCAGCCAGGGGCCCTGGGAGCCTGGTGCACTCCGTGCGGCGCTGAGCCTGGGCAGCCAAGCAACCGCTGGAGGAGCCTTGCACTGGCCCTTCCCTTCCCTCGCACAGAGCTCCTCCTGCTGGAGCCCTTGGCAGTGTGCAAGCCACCGGCCCCTAAGCCCTCCCCAAGGACGCCTGGGGCCTAGGTGCAAAGGCAAGGCAGGAGCGGAGCTGAGGCCAGGAAGGCGCCAGTGGCGTCTCCCAGCCTCGCGCAGCCTGCTCCTTCCTGGGCAGGAAGCCTAGCAGCGAGGCAAGTCTGGGCAAGGCTCGCCCAGGGCAGAGCAGCCTCGCGCCAGCAACTCTGCCAGAACGGGCCTCTGAGCAGAGCTGGAGCTCTGCCGTCCTGGAGGCGCACTCGGCACCAGCCAAGTAGGGCTTGAGCCAAACGAGGCTGGGCTGCCTCTTCTTCCCTCGAGGAGGCTCGCCTCCCCTCCAGCTGTTCACTCGGCTTCCAGGTGGGGGCGTTCTTCGCCTCCTGCAGGTCTTGGCTCAAGGGCTGCTTGCCCTGAGCTGGGGCTGTGGGCGGGAGCCCAGGCACGCAGGGGCAGGCCCCAACCAGCTGCACACGTCTCTGCTGGGGAGGAGAGCGCTAGGGAAGCTACGTGTGTGAGGCAGCTGCTGGACTCCCAGGGTCAGCCTCCGGGTGTGCGGGGCTGCAGACCCCAGCCAGGGGCCCTGGGAGCTTCGTGCACTCCGTGCGGCGCTGAGACTGGGCGGCCAAGCAACCGCTGGAGGAGCCCTGCACTGGCCCTTCCCTTCCCTCGCACAGAGCTCTTCCTGCTGGAGCCCTTGGCAGTGTGCAAGCCACCGGCCCCTAAGCCCTCCCCAAGGACGCCTGGGGCCTAGGTGCAAAGGCAAGGCAGGAGCGGAGCTGAGGCCAGGAAGGCGCCAGTGGCGTCTCCCAGCCTCGCGCAGCCTGCTCCTTCCTGGGCAGGAAGCCTAGCAGCGAGGCAAGTCTGGGCAAGGCTCGCCCAGGGCAGAGCAGCCTCGCGCCAGCAACTCTGCCAGAACGGGCCTCTGAGCAGAGCTGGAGCTCTGCCGTCCTGGAGGCGCACTCGGCTCCAGCCAAGTAGGGCTTGAGCCAAACGAGGCTGGGCTGCCTCTTCTTCCCTCGAGGAGGCTCGCCTCCCCGCCAGCTGTTCACTCGGCTTCCAGGTGGGGGCGCTCTGCGGCTCCTGCAGGTCTTGGCTCAGGGGCTGCTTGCCCTGAGCTGGGGCTGTGCGCGGGAGCCCAGGCACGCAGGGGCAGGCCCCAACCAGCTGCACACGTCTCTGCTGGGGAGGAGAGCGCTAGGGAAGCTACGTGTGTGAGGCAGCTGCTGGACTCCCAGGTAGTCAGCCTCCAGGTGTGCGGGGCTGCAGACCCCAGCCAGGGGCCCTGGGAGCCTGGTGCACTCCGTGCGGCGCTGAGCCTGGGCGGCCAAGCAACCGCTGGAGGAGCCCTGCACTGGCCTTTCCCTTCCCTCGCACAGAGCTCCTCCTGCTGGAGCCCTTGGCACTGTGCAAGCCACCGACCCCTAAGCCCTCCCCAAGGACGCCTGGGGCCTAGGTGCAAAGGCAAGGCAAGAGCGGAGCTGAGGCCAGGAAGGCGCCAGTGGCGTCTCCCAGCCTCGCGCAGCCTGCTCCTTCCTGGGCAGGAAGCCTAGCAGCGAGGCAAGTCTGGGCAAAGTTCGCCCAGGGCAGAGCAGCCTCGCGCCAGCAACTCTGCCAGAACGGGCCTCTGCGCAGAGCTGGAGCTCTGCCGTCCTGGAGGCGCACTCGGCTCCAGCCAAGTAGGGCTTGAGCCAAACGAGGCTGTGCTGCCTCTTCTTCCCTCGCGGAGGCTCGCCTCCCCGCCAGCTGTTCACTCGGCTTCCAGTTGGGGGCGCTCTTCGCCTCCTGCAGGTCTTGGCTCAGGGGCTGCTGGCCCTGAGCTGGGGCTGTGCGCAGGAGCCCAGGCACGCAGGGGCAGGCCCCAACCAGCTGCACACGTCTCTGCTGGGGAGGAGAGCGCTAGGGAAGCTAAGTGTGTGAGGCAGCTGCTGGGGGCCCAGGGAGTCAGCCTCCGTGTGTGCGGGGCTGCAGACCCCAGCCAGGGGCCCTGGGAGCCTGGGGCACTCCGAGCGGCGCTGAGCCTGGGCGGCCAAGCAACCGCTGGAGGAGCCCTGCACTGGCCCTTCCCTTCCCTCGCACAGAGCTCTTCCTGCTGGAGCCCTTGGCAGTGTGCAAGCCACCGGCCCCTAAGCCCTACCCAAGGACGCCTGGGGCCTAGGTGCAAAGGCAAGGCAGGAGCGGAGCTGAGGCCAGGAAGGCGCCAGTGGCGTCTCCCAGCCTCGCGCAGCCTGCTCCTTCCTGGGCAGGAAGCCTAGCAGCGAGGCAAGTCTGGGCAAGGCTCGCCCAGGGCAGAGCAGCCTCGCGCCAGCAACTCTGCCAGAACGGGCCTCTGAGCAGAGCTGGAGCTCTGCCGTCCTGGAGGCGCACTCGGCTCCAGCCAAGTAGGGCTTGAGCCAAACGAGGCTGGGCTGCCTCTTCTTCCCTCGAGGAGGCTCGCCTCCCCTCCAGCTGTTCACTCGGCTTCCAGGTGGGGGCGCTCTGCGCCTCCTGCAGGTCTTGGCTCAGGGGCTGCTTGCCCTGAGTTGGGGCTGTGCGCGGGAGCCCAGGCACGCAGGGGCAGGCCCCAACCAGCTGCACACCTCTCTGCTGGGGAGGAGAGCGCTAGGGAAGCTACGTGTGTGAGGCAGCTGCTGGGCGCCCAGGCAGTCAGCCTCCGGGTGTGCGGGGCTGCAGACCCCAGCCAGGGGCCCTGGGAGCCTGGGGCACTCCGAGCGGCGATGAGCCTGGGCGGCCAAGCAACCGCTGGAGGAGCCCTGCACTGGCCCTTCCCTTCCCTCGCACAGAGCTCTTCCTGCTGGAGCCCTTGGCAGTGTGCAAGCCACCGGCCCCTAAGCCCTCCCCAAGGACGCCTGGGGCCTAGGTGCAAAGGCAAGGCAGGAGCGGAGCTGAGGCCAGGAAGGCGCCAGTGGCGTCTCCCAGCCTCGCGCAGCCTGCTCCTTCCTGGGCAGGAAGCCTAGCAGCGAGGCAAGTCTGGGCAAGGCTCGCCCAGGGCAGAGCAGCCTCGCGCCAGCAACTCTGCCAGAACGGGCCTCTGAGCAGAGCTGGAGCTCTGCCGTCCTGGAGGCGCACTCGGCTCCAGCCAAGTAGGGCTTGAGCCAAACGAGGCTGGGCTGCCTCTTCTTCCCTCGAGGAGGCTCGCCTCCCCGCCAGCTGTTCACTCGGCTTCCAGGTGGGGGCGATCTGCGCCTCCTGCAGGTCTTGGCTCAGGGGCTGCTTGCCCTGAGCTGGGGCTGTGGGCGGGAGCCCAGGCACGCAGGGGCAGGCCCCAACTAGCTGCACACGCCTCTGCTGGGGAGGAGAGCGCTAGGGAAGCTACGTGTGTGAGGCAGCTGCTGGGCGCCCAGGGAGTCAGCCTCCGGGTGTGCGGGGCTGCAGACCCCAGCCAGGGGCCCTGGGAGCCTGGTGCACTCCGTGAGGCGCTGAGCCTGGGCGGCCAAGCAACCGCTGGAGGAGCCCTGCACTGGCCCTTCCCTTCACTCGCACAGAGCTCTTCCTGCTGGAGCCCTTGGCAGTGTGCAAGCCACCGGCCCCTAAGCCCTCCCCAAGGACGCCTGGGGCCTAGGTGCAAAGGCAAGGCAGGAGCGGAGCTGAGGCCAGGAAGGCGCCAGTGGCGTCTCCCAGCCTCGCGCAGCCTGCTCCTTCCTGGGCAGGAAGCCTAGCAGCGAGGCAAGTCTGGGCAAGGCTCGCCCAGGGCAGAGCAGCCTCGCGCCAGCAACTCTGCCAGAACGGGCCTCTGAGCAGAGCTGGAGCTCTGCCGTCCTGGAGGCGCACTCGGCTCCAGCCAAGTAGGGCTTGAGCCAAACGAGGCTGGGCTGCCTCTTCTTCCCTCGAGGAGGCTCGCCTCCCCGCCACCTGTTCACTCGGCTTCCAGGTGGGGGCGTTCTGCGCCTCCTGCAGGTCTTGGCTCAGGGGCTGCTTGCCCTGAGCTGGGGCTGTGGGCGGGAGCCCAGGCACGCAGGGGCAGGCCCCAACTAGCTGCACATGTCTCTGCTGGGGAGGAGAGCGCTAGGGAAGCTACGTGTGTGAGGCAGCTGCTGGGCGCCCAGGGAGTCAGCCTCTGGGTGTGCGGGGCTGCAGACCCCAGCCAGGGGCCCTGGGAGCCTGGTGCACTCCGTGCGGCGCTGAGCCTGGGCCGCTAAGCAACCGCTGGAGGAGCCCTGCACTGGCCCTTCCCTTCACTCGCACAGAGCTCTTCCTGCTGGAGCCCTTGGCAGTGTGCAAGCCACCGGCCCCTAAGCCCTCCCCAAGGACGCCTGGGGCCTAGGTGCAAAGGCAAGGCAGGAGCGGGGCTGAGGCCAGGAAGGCGCCAGTGGCGTCTCCCAGCCTCGCGCAGCCTGCTCCTTCCTGGGCAGGAAGCCTAGCAGCGAGGCAAGTCTGGGCAAGGCTCGCCCAGGGCAGAGCAGCCTCGCGCCAGCCACTTTGCCTGATCGGGCCTCTGAGCAGAGCTGGAGCACTGCCGTCCTGGAGGCGCACTCGGCTCCAGCCAAGTAGGGCTTGAGCCAAACGAGGCTGTGCTGCCTCTTCTTCCCTCGAGGAGGCTCGCCTCCCCGCCAGCTGTTCACTCGGCTTCCAGTTGGGGGCGCTCTTCGCCTCCTGCAGGTCTTGGCTCAGGGGCTGCTTGCCCTGAGCTGGGGCTGTGCGCAGGAGCCCAGGCACGCAGGGGCAGGCCCCAACCAGCTGCACACGTCTCTGCTGGGGAGGAGAGCGCTAGGGAAGCTACGTGTGTGAGGCAGCTGCTGGGCGCCCAGGGAGTCAGCCTCCGGGTGTGCGGGGCTGCAGACCCCAGCCAGGGGCCCTGGGAGCCTGGTGCACTCTGTGCGGCGCTGAGCCTGGGCGGCCAAGAAACCGCTGGAGGAGCCCTGCACTGGCCCTTCCCTTCCCTCGCACAGAGCTCTTCCTGCTGGAGCTCTTGGCACTCTGCAAGCCACCGGCCACTAAGCCCTCCCCAAGGACGCCTGGGGCCTAGGTGCAAAGGCAAGGCAGGAGCGGAGCTGAGGCCAGGAAGGCGCCAGTGGCGTCTCCAAGCCTCGCGCAGCCTGCTCCTTCCTGGGCAGGAAGCCTAGCAGCCAGGCAAGTCTGGGCAAGGCTCGCCCAGGGCAGAGCAGCCTCGCGCCAGCAACTCTGCCAGAACGGGCCTCTGAGCAGAGCTGGAGCTCTGCCGTCCTGGAGGCGCACTCGGCTCCAGCCAAGTAGGGCTTGAGCCAAACGAGGCTGGGCTGCCTCTTCTTCCCTCGAGGAGGCTCGCCTCCGCGCCAGCTGTTCACTCGGCTTCCAGGTGGGGGCGCTCTGCGCCTCCTGCAGGTCTTGGCTCAGGGGCTGCTTGCCCTGAGCTGGGGCTGTGCGCGGGAGCCCAGGCACGCAGGGGCAGGCCCCAACCAGCTGCACACGTCTCTGCTGGGGAGGAGAGCGCTAGGAAAGCTACGTGTGTGAGGCAGCTGCTGGGCGCCCAGGGAGTCAGCCTCCGGGTGTGCGGGGCTGCAGACCCCAGCCAGGGGCCCTGGGAGCCTGGTGCACTCCGTGCGGCGCTGAGCCTGGGCGGCCAAGCAACCGCTGGAGGAGCCCTGCACTGGCCCTTCCCTTCCCTCGCACAGAGCTCTTCCTGCTGGAGCCCTTGGCACTCTGCAAGCCACCGGCCCCTAAGCCCTCCCCAAGGACGCCTGGGGCCTAGGTGCAAAGGCAAGGCAGGAGCGGAGCTGAGGCCAGGAAGGCGCCAGTGGCGTCTCCCAGCCTCGCGCAGCCTGCTCCTTCCTGGGCAGGAAGCCTAGCAGCGAGGCAAGTCTGGGCAAGGCTCGCCCAGGGCAGAGCAGCCTCGCGCCAGCAACTCTGCCCGAACGGGCCTCTGAGCAGAGCTGGAGCTCTGCCGTCCTGGAGGCGCACTCGGCTCCAGCCAAGTAGGGCTTGAGCCAAACGAGGCTGGGCTGCCTCTTCTTCCCTCGAGGAGGCTCGCCTCCCCGCCAGCTGTTCACTCGGCTTCCAGGTGGGGGCGTTCTGCGCCTCCTGCAGGTCTTGGCTCAGGGGCTGCTTGCCCTGAGCTGGGGCTGTGGGCGGGAGCCCAGGCACGCAGGGGCAGGCCCCAACTAGCTGCACATGTCTCTGCTGGGGAGGAGAGCGCTAGGGAAGCTACGTGTGTGAGGCAGCTGCTGGGCGCCCAGGGAGTCAGCCTCTGGGTGTGCGGGGCTGCAGACCCCAGCCAGGGGCCCTGGGAGCCTGGTGCACTCCGTGCGGCGCTGAGCCTGGGCCGCTAAGCAACCGCTGGAGGAGCCCTGCACTGGCCCTTCCCTTCACTCGCACAGAGCTCTTCCTGCTGGAGCCCTTGGCAGTGTGCAAGCCACCGGCCCCTAAGCCCTCCCCAAGGACGCCTGGGGCCTAGGTGCAAAGGCAAGGCAGGAGCGGGGCTGAGGCCAGGAAGGCGCCAGTGGCGTCTCCCAGCCTCGCGCAGCCTGCTCCTTCCTGGGCAGGAAGCCTAGCAGCGAGGCAAGTCTGGGCAAGGCTCGCCCAGGGCAGAGCAGCCTCGCGCCAGCCACTTTGCCTGATCGGGCCTCTGAGCAGAGCTGGAGCACTGCCGTCCTGGAGGCGCACTCGGCTCCAGCCAAGTAGGGCTTGAGCCAAACGAGGCTGTGCTGCCTCTTCTTCCCTCGAGGAGGCTCGCCTCCCCGCCAGCTGTTCACTCGGCTTCCAGTTGGGGGCGCTCTTCGCCTCCTGCAGGTCTTGGCTCAGGGGCTGCTTGCCCTGAGCTGGGGCTGTGCGCAGGAGCCCAGGCACGCAGGGGCAGGCCCCAACCAGCTGCACACGTCTCTGCTGGGGAGGAGAGCGCTAGGGAAGCTACGTGTGTGAGGCAGCTGCTGGGCGCCCAGGGAGTCAGCCTCCGGGTGTGCGGGGCTGCAGACCCCAGCCAGGGGCCCTGGGAGCCTGGTGCACTCTGTGCGGCGCTGAGCCTGGGCGGCCAAGAAACCGCTGGAGGAGCCCTGCACTGGCCCTTCCCTTCCCTCGCACAGAGCTCTTCCTGCTGGAGCTCTTGGCACTCTGCAAGCCACCGGCCACTAAGCCCTCCCCAAGGACGCCTGGGGCCTAGGTGCAAAGGCAAGGCAGGAGCGGAGCTGAGGCCAGGAAGGCGCCAGTGGCGTCTCCAAGCCTCGCGCAGCCTGCTCCTTCCTGGGCAGGAAGCCTAGCAGCCAGGCAAGTCTGGGCAAGGCTCGCCCAGGGCAGAGCAGCCTCGCGCCAGCAACTCTGCCAGAACGGGCCTCTGAGCAGAGCTGGAGCTCTGCCGTCCTGGAGGCGCACTCGGCTCCAGCCAAGTAGGGCTTGAGCCAAACGAGGCTGGGCTGCCTCTTCTTCCCTCGAGGAGGCTCGCCTCCGCGCCAGCTGTTCACTCGGCTTCCAGGTGGGGGCGCTCTGCGCCTCCTGCAGGTCTTGGCTCAGGGGCTGCTTGCCCTGAGCTGGGGCTGTGCGCGGGAGCCCAGGCACGCAGGGGCAGGCCCCAACCAGCTGCACACGTCTCTGCTGGGGAGGAGAGCGCTAGGAAAGCTACGTGTGTGAGGCAGCTGCTGGGCGCCCAGGGAGTCAGCCTCCGGGTGTGCGGGGCTGCAGACCCCAGCCAGGGGCCCTGGGAGCCTGGTGCACTCCGTGCGGCGCTGAGCCTGGGCGGCCAAGCAACCGCTGGAGGAGCCCTGCACTGGCCCTTCCCTTCCCTCGCACAGAGCTCTTCCTGCTGGAGCCCTTGGCACTCTGCAAGCCACCGGCCCCTAAGCCCTCCCCAAGGACGCCTGGGGCCTAGGTGCAAAGGCAAGGCAGGAGCGGAGCTGAGGCCAGGAAGGCGCCAGTGGCGTCTCCCAGCCTCGCGCAGCCTGCTCCTTCCTGGGCAGGAAGCCTAGCAGCGAGGCAAGTCTGGGCAAGGCTCGCCCAGGGCAGAGCAGCCTCGCGCCAGCAACTCTGCCAGAACGGGCCTCTGAGCAGAGCTGGAGCTCTGCCGTCCTGGAGGCGCACTCGGCTCCAGCCAAGTAGGGCTTGAGCCAAACGAGGCTGGGCTGCCTCTTCTTCCCTCGAGGAGGCTCGCCTCCCCGCCAGCTGTTCACTCGGCTTCCAGGTGGGGGCGTTCTGCGCCTCCTGCAGGTCTTGGCTCAGGGGCTGCTTGCCCTGAGCTGGGGCTGTGGGCGGGAGCCCAGGCACGCAGGGGCAGGCCCCAACTAGCTGCACATGTCTCTGCTGGGGAGGAGAGCGCTAGGGAAGCTACGTGTGTGAGGCAGCTGCTGGGCGCCCAGGGAGTCAGCCTCTGGGTGTGCGGGGCTGCAGACCCCAGCCAGGGGCCCTGGGAGCCTGGTGCACTCCGTGCGGCGCTGAGCCTGGGCCGCTAAGCAACCGCTGGAGGAGCCCTGCACTGGCCCTTCCCTTCACTCGCACAGAGCTCTTCCTGCTGGAGCCCTTGGCAGTGTGCAAGCCACCGGCCCCTAAGCCCTCCCCAAGGACGCCTGGGGCCTAGGTGCAAAGGCAAGGCAGGAGCGGGGCTGAGGCCAGGAAGGCGCCAGTGGCGTCTCCCAGCCTCGCGCAGCCTGCTCCTTCCTGGGCAGGAAGCCTAGCAGCGAGGCAAGTCTGGGCAAGGCTCGCCCAGGGCAGAGCAGCCTCGCGCCAGCCACTTTGCCAGATCGGGCCTCTGAGCAGAGCTGGAGCACTGCCGTCCTGGAGGCGCACTCGGCTCCAGCCAAGTAGGGCTTGAGCCAAACGAGGCTGTGCTGCCTCTTCTTCCCTCGAGGAGGCTCGCCTCCCCGCCAGCTGTTCACTCGGCTTCCAGTTGGGGGCGCTCTTCGCCTCCTGCAGGTCTTGGCTCAGGGGCTGCTTGCCCTGAGCTGGGGCTGTGCGCAGGAGCCCAGGCACGCAGGGGCAGGCCCTAACCAGCTGCACACGTCTCTGCTGGGGAGGAGAGCGCTAGGGAAGCTACGTGTGTGAGGCAGCTGCTGGGCGCCCAGGGAGTCAGCCTCCGGGTGTGCGGGGCTGCAGACCCCAGCCAGGGGCCCTGGGAGCCTGGTGCACTCTGTGCGGCGCTGAGCCTGGGCGGCCAAGAAACCGCTGGAGGAGCCCTGCACTGGCCCTTCCCTTCCCTCGCACAGAGCTCTTCCTGCTGGAGCCCTTGGCACTCTGCAAGCCACCGGCCACTAAGCCCTCCCCAAGGACGCCTGGGGCCTAGGTGCAAAGGCAAGGCAGGAGCGGAGCTGAGGCCAGGAAGGCGCCAGTGGCGTCTCCCAGCCTCGCGCAGCCTGCTCCTTCCTGGGCAGGAAGCCTAGCAGCGAGGCAAGTTTGGGCAAGGCTAGCCCAGGGCAGAGCAGCCTCGCGCCAGCAACTCTGCCAGAACGGGCCTCTGAGCAGAGCTGGAGCTCTGCCGTCCTGGAGGCGCACTCGGCTCCAGCCAAGTAGGGCTTGAGCCAAACGAGGCTGGGCTGCCTCTTCTTCCCTCGAGGAGGCTCGCCTCCCCGCCAGCTGTTCACTCGGCTTCCAGGTGGGGGCGCTGTGCGCCTCCTGCAGGTCTTGGCTCAGGGGCTGCTTGCCCTGAGCTGGGGCTGTGGGTGGAGCCCAGGCACGCAGGGGCAGGCCCCAACCAGCTGCACACGTCTCTGCTGGGGAGGAGAGCGCTAGGGAAGCTACGTGTGTGAGGCAGCTGCTGGGCGCCCAGGGAGTCAGCCTCCGGGTGTGCGGGGCTGCAGACCCCAGCCAGGGGCCCTGGGAGCCTGGTGCACTCCGTGCGGCGCTGAGCCTGGGCGGCCAAGCAACCGCTGGAGGAGCCCTGCACTGGCCCTTCCCTTCCCTCGCACAGAGCTCTTCCTGCTGGAGCCCTTGGCAGTGTGCAAGCCACCGGCCCCTAAGCCCTCCCCAAGGACGCCTGGGGCCTAGGTGCAAAGGCAAGGCAGGAGCGGAGCTGAGGCCAGGAAGGCGCCAGTGGCGTCTCCCAGCCTCGCGCACCCTGCTCCTTCCTGGGCAGGAAGCCTAGCAGCCAGGCAAGTCTGGGCAAGGCTCGCCCAGGGCAGAGCAGCCTCGCGCCAGCAACTCTGCCAGAACGGGCCTCTGAGCAGAGCTGGAGCTCTGCCGTCCTGGAGGCGCACTCGGCTCCAGCCAAGTAGGGCTTGAGCCAAACGAGGCTGGGCTGCCTCTTCTTCCCTCGAGGAGGCTCGCCTCCGCGCCAGCTGTTCACTCGGCTTCCAGGTGGGGGCGCTCTGCGCCTCCTGCAGGTCTTGGCTCAGGGGCTGCTTGCCCTGAGCTGGGGCTGTGCGCGGGAGCCCAGGCACGCAGGGGCAGGCCCCAACCAGCTGCACACGTCTCTGCTGGGGAGGAGAGCGCTAGGAAAGCTACGTGTGTGAGGCAGCTGCTGGGCGCCCAGGGAGTCAGCCTCCGGGTGTGCGGGGCTGCAGACCCCAGCCAGGGGCCCTGGGAGCCTGGTGCACTCCGTGCGGCGCTGAGCCTGGGCGGCCAAGCAACCGCTGGAGGAGCCCTGCACTGGCCCTTCCCTTCCCTCGCACAGAGCTCTTCCTGCTGGAGCCCTTGGCAGTGTGCAAGCCACCGGCCCCTAAGCCCTCCCCAAGGACGCCTGGGGCCTAGGTGCAAAGGCAAGGCAGGAGCGGAGCTGAGGCCAGGAAGGCGCCAGTGGCGTCTCCCAGCCTCGCGCACCCTGCTCCTTCCTGGGCAGGAAGCCTAGCAGCCAGGCAAGTCTGGGCAAGGCTCGCCCAGGGCAGAGCAGCCTCGCGCCAGCAACTCTGCCAGAACGGGCCTCTGAGCAGAGCTGGAGCTCTGCCGTCCTGGAGGCGCACTCGGCTCCAGCCAAGTAGGGCTTGAGCCAAACGAGGCTGGGCTGCCTCTTCTTCCCTCGAGGAGGCTCGCCTCCGCGCCAGCTGTTCACTCGGCTTCCAGGTGGGGGCGCTCTGCGCCTCCTGCAGGTCTTGGCTCAGGGGCTGCTTGCCCTGAGCTGGGGCTGTGCGCGGGAGCCCAGGCACGCAGGGGCAGGCCCCAACCAGCTGCACACGTCTCTGCTGGGGAGGAGAGCGCTAGGAAAGCTACGTGTGTGAGGCAGCTGCTGGGCGCCCAGGGAGTCAGCCTCCGGGTGTGCGGGGCTGCAGACCCCAGCCAGGGGCCCTGGGAGCCTGGTGCACTCCGTGCGGCGCTGAGCCTGGGCGGCCAAGCAACCGCTGGAGGAGCCCTGCACTGGCCCTTCCCTTCCCTCGCACAGAGCTCTTCCTGCTGGAGCCCTTGGCACTCTGCAAGCCACCGGCCCCTAAGCCCTCCCCAAGGACGCCTGGGGCCTAGGTGCAAAGGCAAGGCAGGAGCGGAGCTGAGGCCAGGAAGGCGCCAGTGGCGTCTCCCAGCCTCGCGCAGCCTGCTCCTTCCTGGGCAGGAAGCCTAGCAGCGAGGCAAGTCTGGGCAAGGCTCGCCCAGGGCAGAGCAGCCTCGCGCCAGCAACTCTGCCAGAACGGGCCTCTGAGCAGAGCTGGAGCTCTGCCGTCCTGGAGGCGCACTCGGCTCCAGCCAAGTAGGGCTTGAGCCAAACGAGGCTGGGCTGCCTCTTCTTCCCTCGAGGAGGCTCGCCTCCCCGCCAGCTGTTCACTCGGCTTCCAGGTGGGGGCGATCTGCGCCTCCTGCAGGTCTTGGCTCAGGGGCTGCTTGCCCTGAGCTGGGGCTGTGGGCGGGAGCCCAGGCACGCAGGGGCAGGCCCCAACTAGCTGCACACGCCTCTGCTGGGGAGGAGAGCGCTAGGGAAGCTACGTGTGTGAGGCAGCTGCTGGGCGCCCAGGGAGTCAGCCTCCGGGTGTGCGGGGCTGCAGACCCCAGCCAGGGGCCCTGGGAGCCTGGTGCACTCCGTGAGGCGCTGAGCCTGGGCGGCCAAGCAACCGCTGGAGGAGCCCTGCACTGGCCCTTCCCTTCACTCGCACAGAGCTCTTCCTGCTGGAGCCCTTGGCAGTGTGCAAGCCACCGGCCCCTAAGCCCTCCCCAAGGACGCCTGGGGCCTAGGTGCAAAGGCAAGGCAGGAGCGGAGCTGAGGCCAGGAAGGCGCCAGTGGCGTCTCCCAGCCTCGCGCAGCCTGCTCCTTCCTGGGCAGGAAGCCTAGCAGCGAGGCAAGTCTGGGCAAGGCTCGCCCAGGGCAGAGCAGCCTCGCGCCAGCAACTCTGCCAGAACGGGCCTCTGAGCAGAGCTGGAGCTCTGCCGTCCTGGAGGCGCACTCGGCTCCAGCCAAGTAGGGCTTGAGCCAAACGAGGCTGGGCTGCCTCTTCTTCCCTCGAGGAGGCTCGCCTCCCCGCCACCTGTTCACTCGGCTTCCAGGTGGGGGCGTTCTGCGCCTCCTGCAGGTCTTGGCTCAGGGGCTGCTTGCCCTGAGCTGGGGCTGTGGGCGGGAGCCCAGGCACGCAGGGGCAGGCCCCAACTAGCTGCACATGTCTCTGCTGGGGAGGAGAGCGCTAGGGAAGCTACGTGTGTGAGGCAGCTGCTGGGCGCCCAGGGAGTCAGCCTCTGGGTGTGCGGGGCTGCAGACCCCAGCCAGGGGCCCTGGGAGCCTGGTGCACTCCGTGCGGCGCTGAGCCTGGGCCGCTAAGCAACCGCTGGAGGAGCCCTGCACTGGCCCTTCCCTTCACTCGCACAGAGCTCTTCCTGCTGGAGCCCTTGGCAGTGTGCAAGCCACCGGCCCCTAAGCCCTCCCCAAGGACGCCTGGGGCCTAGGTGCAAAGGCAAGGCAGGAGCGGGGCTGAGGCCAGGAAGGCGCCAGTGGCGTCTCCCAGCCTCGCGCAGCCTGCTCCTTCCTGGGCAGGAAGCCTAGCAGCGAGGCAAGTCTGGGCAAGGCTCGCCCAGGGCAGAGCAGCCTCGCGCCAGCCACTTTGCCTGATCGGGCCTCTGAGCAGAGCTGGAGCACTGCCGTCCTGGAGGCGCACTCGGCTCCAGCCAAGTAGGGCTTGAGCCAAACGAGGCTGTGCTGCCTCTTCTTCCCTCGAGGAGGCTCGCCTCCCCGCCAGCTGTTCACTCGGCTTCCAGTTGGGGGCGCTCTTCGCCTCCTGCAGGTCTTGGCTCAGGGGCTGCTTGCCCTGAGCTGGGGCTGTGCGCAGGAGCCCAGGCACGCAGGGGCAGGCCCCAACCAGCTGCACACGTCTCTGCTGGGGAGGAGAGCGCTAGGGAAGCTACGTGTGTGAGGCAGCTGCTGGGCGCCCAGGGAGTCAGCCTCCGGGTGTGCGGGGCTGCAGACCCCAGCCAGGGGCCCTGGGAGCCTGGTGCACTCTGTGCGGCGCTGAGCCTGGGCGGCCAAGAAACCGCTGGAGGAGCCCTGCACTGGCCCTTCCCTTCCCTCGCACAGAGCTCTTCCTGCTGGAGCTCTTGGCACTCTGCAAGCCACCGGCCACTAAGCCCTCCCCAAGGACGCCTGGGGCCTAGGTGCAAAGGCAAGGCAGGAGCGGAGCTGAGGCCAGGAAGGCGCCAGTGGCGTCTCCAAGCCTCGCGCAGCCTGCTCCTTCCTGGGCAGGAAGCCTAGCAGCCAGGCAAGTCTGGGCAAGGCTCGCCCAGGGCAGAGCAGCCTCGCGCCAGCAACTCTGCCAGAACGGGCCTCTGAGCAGAGCTGGAGCTCTGCCGTCCTGGAGGCGCACTCGGCTCCAGCCAAGTAGGGCTTGAGCCAAACGAGGCTGGGCTGCCTCTTCTTCCCTCGAGGAGGCTCGCCTCCGCGCCAGCTGTTCACTCGGCTTCCAGGTGGGGGCGCTCTGCGCCTCCTGCAGGTCTTGGCTCAGGGGCTGCTTGCCCTGAGCTGGGGCTGTGCGCGGGAGCCCAGGCACGCAGGGGCAGGCCCCAACCAGCTGCACACGTCTCTGCTGGGGAGGAGAGCGCTAGGAAAGCTACGTGTGTGAGGCAGCTGCTGGGCGCCCAGGGAGTCAGCCTCCGGGTGTGCGGGGCTGCAGACCCCAGCCAGGGGCCCTGGGAGCCTGGTGCACTCCGTGCGGCGCTGAGCCTGGGCGGCCAAGCAACCGCTGGAGGAGCCCTGCACTGGCCCTTCCCTTCCCTCGCACAGAGCTCTTCCTGCTGGAGCCCTTGGCACTCTGCAAGCCACCGGCCCCTAAGCCCTCCCCAAGGACGCCTGGGGCCTAGGTGCAAAGGCAAGGCAGGAGCGGAGCTGAGGCCAGGAAGGCGCCAGTGGCGTCTCCCAGCCTCGCGCAGCCTGCTCCTTCCTGGGCAGGAAGCCTAGCAGCGAGGCAAGTCTGGGCAAGGCTCGCCCAGGGCAGAGCAGCCTCGCGCCAGCAACTCTGCCCGAACGGGCCTCTGAGCAGAGCTGGAGCTCTGCCGTCCTGGAGGCGCACTCGGCTCCAGCCAAGTAGGGCTTGAGCCAAACGAGGCTGGGCTGCCTCTTCTTCCCTCGAGGAGGCTCGCCTCCCCGCCAGCTGTTCACTCGGCTTCCAGGTGGGGGCGTTCTGCGCCTCCTGCAGGTCTTGGCTCAGGGGCTGCTTGCCCTGAGCTGGGGCTGTGGGCGGGAGCCCAGGCACGCAGGGGCAGGCCCCAACTAGCTGCACATGTCTCTGCTGGGGAGGAGAGCGCTAGGGAAGCTACGTGTGTGAGGCAGCTGCTGGGCGCCCAGGGAGTCAGCCTCTGGGTGTGCGGGGCTGCAGACCCCAGCCAGGGGCCCTGGGAGCCTGGTGCACTCCGTGCGGCGCTGAGCCTGGGCCGCTAAGCAACCGCTGGAGGAGCCCTGCACTGGCCCTTCCCTTCACTCGCACAGAGCTCTTCCTGCTGGAGCCCTTGGCAGTGTGCAAGCCACCGGCCCCTAAGCCCTCCCCAAGGACGCCTGGGGCCTAGGTGCAAAGGCAAGGCAGGAGCGGGGCTGAGGCCAGGAAGGCGCCAGTGGCGTCTCCCAGCCTCGCGCAGCCTGCTCCTTCCTGGGCAGGAAGCCTAGCAGCGAGGCAAGTCTGGGCAAGGCTCGCCCAGGGCAGAGCAGCCTCGCGCCAGCCACTTTGCCAGATCGGGCCTCTGAGCAGAGCTGGAGCACTGCCGTCCTGGAGGCGCACTCGGCTCCAGCCAAGTAGGGCTTGAGCCAAACGAGGCTGTGCTGCCTCTTCTTCCCTCGAGGAGGCTCGCCTCCCCGCCAGCTGTTCACTCGGCTTCCAGTTGGGGGCGCTCTTCGCCTCCTGCAGGTCTTGGCTCAGGGGCTGCTTGCCCTGAGCTGGGGCTGTGCGCAGGAGCCCAGGCACGCAGGGGCAGGCCCTAACCAGCTGCACACGTCTCTGCTGGGGAGGAGAGCGCTAGGGAAGCTACGTGTGTGAGGCAGCTGCTGGGCGCCCAGGGAGTCAGCCTCCGGGTGTGCGCGGCTGCAGACCCCAGCCAGGGGCCCTGGGAGCCTGGTGCACTCTGTGCGGCGCTGAGCCTGGGCGGCCAAGAAACCGCTGGAGGAGCCCTGCACTGGCCCTTCCCTTCCCTCGCACAGAGCTCTTCCTGCTGGAGCCCTTGGCACTCTGCAAGCCACCGGCCACTAAGCCCTCCCCAAGGACGCCTGGGGCCTAGGTGCAAAGGCAAGGCAGGAGCGGAGCTGAGGCCAGGAAGGCGCCAGTGGCGTCTCCCAGCCTCGCGCAGCCTGCTCCTTCCTGGGCAGGAAGCCTAGCAGCGAGGCAAGTCTGGGCCAGGCTAGCCCAGGGCAGAGCAGCCTCGCGCCAGCAACTCTGCCAGAACGGGCCTCTGAGCAGAGCTGGAGCTCTGCCGTCCTGGAGGCGCACTCGGCTCCAGCCAAGTAGGGCTTGAGCCAAACGAGGCTGGGCTGCCTCTTCTTCCCTCGAGGAGGCTCGCCTCCCCGCCAGCTGTTAACTCGGCTTCCAGGTGGGGGCGCTGTGCGCCTCCTGCAGGTCTTGGCTCAGGGGCTGCTTGCCCTGAGCTGGGGCTGTGGGTGGAGCCCAGGCACGCAGGGGCAGGCCCCAACCAGCTGCACACGTCTCTGCTGGGGAGGAGAGCGCTAGGGAAGCTACGTGTGTGAGGCAGCTGCTGGGCGCCCAGGGAGTCAGCCTCCGGGTGTGCGGGGCTGCAGACCCCACCCAGGGGCCCTGGGAGCCTGGTGCACTCCGTGCGGCGCTGAGCCTGGGCGGCCAAGCAACCGCTGGAGGAGCCCTGCACTGGCCCTTCCCTTCCCTCGCACAGAGCTCTTCCTGCTGGAGCCCTTGGGACTCTGTAAGCCAGCGGCCCCTAAGCCCTCCCCAAGGACGCCTGGGGCCTAGGTGCAAAGGCAAGGCAGGAGCGGAGCTGAGGCCAGGAAGGCGCCAGTGGCGTCTCCCAGCCTCGCGCAGCCTGCTCCTTCCTGGGCAGGAAGCCTAGCAGCGAGGCAAGTCTGGGCAAGGCTCGCCCAGGGCAGAGCAGCCTCGCGCCAGCAACTCTGCCAGAACGGGCCTCTGAGCAGAGCTGGAGCTCTGCCGTCCTGGAGGCGCACTCGGCTCCAGCCAAGTAGGGCTTGAGCCAAACGAGGCTGGGCTGCCTCTTCTTCCCTCGAGGAGGCTCGCCTCCCCGCCAGCTGTTCACTCGGCTTCCAGGTGGGGGCGCTCTGCGCCTCCTGCAGGTCTTGGCTCAGGGGCTGCTTGCCCTGAGCTGGGGCTGTGGGCGGGAGCCCAGGCACGCAGGGGCAGGCCCCAACCAGCTGCACACGTCTCTGCTGGGGAGGAGAGCGCTAGGGAAGCTACGTGTGTGAGGCAGCTGCTGGACTCCCAGGGAGTCAGCCTCCGGGTGTGCGGGGCTGCAGACCCCAGCCAGGGGCCCTGGGAGCCTGGTGCACTCCGTGCGGCGCTGAGCCTGGGCAGCCAAGCAACCGCTGGAGGAGCCTTGCACTGGCCCTTCCCTTCCCTCGCACAGAGCTCCTCCTGCTGGAGCCCTTGGCAGTGTGCAAGCCACCGGCCCCTAGGCCCTCCCCAAGGACGCCTGGGGCCTAGGTGCAAAGGCAAGGCAGGAGCGGAGCTGAGGCCAGGAAGGCGCCAGTGGCGTCTCCCAGCCTCGCGCAGCCTGCTCCTTCCTGGGCAGGAAGCCTAGCAGCGAGGCAAGTCTGGGCAAGGCTCGCCCAGGGCAGAGCAGCCTCGCGCCAGCAACTCTGCCAGAACGGGCCTCTGAGCAGAGCTGGAGCTCTGCCGTCCTGGAGGCGCACTCGGCACCAGCCAAGTAGGGCTTGAGCCAAACGAGGCTGGGCTGCCTCTTCTTCCCTCGAGGAGGCTCGCCTCCCCTCCAGCTGTTCACTCGGCTTCCAGGTGGGGGCGTTCTTCGCCTCCTGCAGGTCTTGGCTCAAGGGCTGCTTGCCCTGAGCTGGGGCTGTGGGCGGGAGCCCAGGCACGCAGGGGCAGGCCCCAACCAGCTGCACACGTCTCTGCTGGGGAGGAGAGCGCTAGGGAAGCTACGTGTGTGAGGCAGCTGCTGGACTCCCAGGGTCAGCCTCCGGGTGTGCGGGGCTGCAGACCCCAGCCAGGGGCCCTGGGAGCTTGGTGCACTCCGTGCGGCGCTGAGACTGGGCGGCCAAGCAACCGCTGGAGGAGCCCTGCACTGGCCCTTCCCTTCCCTCGCACAGAGCTCTTCCTGCTGGAGCCCTTGGCAGTGTGCAAGCCACCGGCCCCTAAGCCCTCCCCAAGGACGCCTGGGGCCTAGGTGCAAAGGCAAGGCAGGAGCGGAGCTGAGGCCAGGAAGGCGCCAGTGGCGTCTCCCAGCCTCGCGCAGCCTGCTCCTTCCTGGGCAGGAAGCCTAGCAGCGAGGCAAGTCTGGGCAAGGCTCGCCCAGGGCAGAGCAGCCTCGCGCCAGCAACTCTGCCAGAACGGGCCTCTGAGCAGAGCTGGAGCTCTGCCGTCCTGGAGGCGCACTCGGCTCCAGCCAAGTAGGGCTTGAGCCAAACGAGGCTGGGCTGCCTCTTCTTCCCTCGAGGAGGCTCGCCTCCCCGCCAGCTGTTCACTCGGCTTCCAGGTGGGGGCGCTCTGCGGCTCCTGCAGGTCTTGGCTCAGGGGCTGCTTGCCCTGAGCTGGGGCTGTGCGCGGGAGCCCAGGCACGCAGGGGCAGGCCCCAACCAGCTGCACACGTCTCTGCTGGGGAGGAGAGCGCTAGGGAAGCTACGTGTGTGAGGCAGCTGCTGGACTCCCAGGTAGTCAGCCTCCAGGTGTGCGGGGCTGCAGACCCCAGCCAGGGGCCCTGGGAGCCTGGTGCACTCCGTGCGGCGCTGAGCCTGGGCGGCCAAGCAACCGCTGGAGGAGCCCTGCACTGGCCTTTCCCTTCCCTCGCACAGAGCTCCTCCTGCTGGAGCCCTTGGCACTGTGCAAGCCACCGACCCCTAAGCCCTCCCCAAGGACGCCTGGGGCCTAGGTGCAAAGGCAAGGCAAGAGCGGAGCTGAGGCCAGGAAGGCGCCAGTGGCGTCTCCCAGCCTCGCGCAGCCTGCTCCTTCCTGGGCAGGAAGCCTAGCAGCGAGGCAAGTCTGGGCAAAGTTCGCCCAGGGCAGAGCAGCCTCGCGCCAGCAACTCTGCCAGAACGGGCCTCTGCGCAGAGCTGGAGCTCTGCCGTCCTGGAGGCGCACTCGGCTCCAGCCAAGTAGGGCTTGAGCCAAACGAGGCTGTGCTGCCTCTTCTTCCCTCGCGGAGGCTCGCCTCCCCGCCAGCTGTTCACTCGGCTTCCAGTTGGGGGCGCTCTTCGCCTCCTGCAGGTCTTGGCTCAGGGGCTGCTGGCCCTGAGCTGGGGCTGTGCGCAGGAGCCCAGGCACGCAGGGGCAGGCCCCAACCAGCTGCACACGTCTCTGCTGGGGAGGAGAGCGCTAGGGAAGCTAAGTGTGTGAGGCAGCTGCTGGGGGCCCAGGGAGTCAGCCTCCGTGTGTGCGGGGCTGCAGACCCCAGCCAGGGGCCCTGGGAGCCTGGGGCACTCCGAGCGGCGCTGAGCCTGGGCGGCCAAGCAACCGCTGGAGGAGCCCTGCACTGGCCCTTCCCTTCCCTCGCACAGAGCTCTTCCTGCTGGAGCCCTTGGCAGTGTGCAAGCCACCGGCCCCTAAGCCCTACCCAAGGACGCCTGGGGCCTAGGTGCAAAGGCAAGGCAGGAGCGGAGCTGAGGCCAGGAAGGCGCCAGTGGCGTCTCCCAGCCTCGCGCAGCCTGCTCCTTCCTGGGCAGGAAGCCTAGCAGCGAGGCAAGTCTGGGCAAGGCTCGCCCAGGGCAGAGCAGCCTCGCGCCAGCAACTCCGCCAGAACGGGCCTCTGAGCAGAGCTGGAGCTCTGCCGTCCTGGAGGCGCACTCGGCTCCAGCCAAGTAGGGCTTGAGCCAAACGAGGCTGGGCTGCCTCTTCTTCCCTCGAGGAGGCTCGCCTCCCCTCCAGCTGTTCACTCGGCTTCCAGGTGGGGGCGCTCTGCGCCTCCTGCAGGTCTTGGCTCAGGGGCTGCTTGCCCTGAGTTGGGGCTGTGCGCGGGAGCCCAGGCACGCAGGGGCAGGCCCCAACCAGCTGCACACCTCTCTGCTGGGGAGGAGAGCGCTAGGGAAGCTACGTGTGTGAGGCAGCTGCTGGGCGCCCAGGCAGTCAGCCTCCGGGTGTGCGGGGCTGCAGACCCCAGCCAGGGGCCCTGGGAGCCTGGGGCACTCCGAGCGGCGATGAGCCTGGGCGGCCAAGCAACCGCTGGAGGAGCCCTGCACTGGCCCTTCCCTTCCCTCGCACAGAGCTCTTCCTGCTGGAGCCCTTGGCAGTGTGCAAGCCACCGGCCCCTAAGCCCTCCCCAAGGACGCCTGGGGCCTAGGTGCAAAGGCAAGGCAGGAGCGGAGCTGAGGCCAGGAAGGCGCCAGTGGCGTCTCCCAGCCTCGCGCAGCCTGCTCCTTCCTGGGCAGGAAGCCTAGCAGCGAGGCAAGTCTGGGCAAGGCTCGCCCAGGGCAGAGCAGCCTCGCGCCAGCAACTCTGCCAGAACGGGCCTCTGAGCAGAGCTGGAGCTCTGCCGTCCTGGAGGCGCACTCGGCTCCAGCCAAGTAGGGCTTGAGCCAAACGAGGCTGGGCTGCCTCTTCTTCCCTCGAGGAGGCTCGCCTCCCCGCCAGCTGTTCACTCGGCTTCCAGGTGGGGGCGCTCTGGGCCTCCTGCAGGTCTTGGCTCAGGGGCTGCTTGCCCTGAGCTGGGGCTGTGCGCGGGAGCCCAGGCACGCAGGGGCAGGCCCCAACCAGCTGCACACGTCTCTGCTGGGGAGGAGAGCGCTAGGGAAGCTACGTGTGTGAGGCAGCTGCTGGACTCCCAGGGAGTCAGCCTCCGGGTGTGCGGGGCTGCAGACCCCAGCCAGGGGCCCTGGGAGCCTGGTGCACTCCGTGCGGCGCTGAGCCTGGGCGGCCAAGCAACCACTGGAGGAGCCCTGCACTGGCACTTCCCTTCCCTCGCACAGAGCTCTTCCTGCTGGAGCCCTTGGCACTGTGCAAGCCACCGACCCCTAAGCCCTCCCCAAGGACGCCTGGGGCCTAGGTGCAAAGGCAAGGCAGGAGCGGAGCTGAGGCCAGGAAGGCGCCAGTGGCGTCTCCCAGCCTCGCGCAGCCTGCTCCTTCCTGGGCAGGAAGCCTAGCACCGAGGCAAGTCTGGGCAAGGCTCGCCCAGGGCAGAGCAGCCTCGCGCCAGCAACTCTGCCAGAACGGTCCTCTGAGCAGAGCTGGAGCTCTGCCGTCCTGGAGGCGCACTCGGCTCCAGCCAAGTAGGGCTTGAGCCAAACGAGGCTGGGCTGCCTCTTCTTCCCTCGAGGAGGCTCGCCTCCCCGCCAGCTGTTCACACGGCTTCCAGTTGGGGGCGCTCTTCGCCTCTTGCAGGTCTTGGCTCAGGGGCTGCTTGCCCTGTACTGGGGCTGTGCGCAGGAGCCCAGGCACGCAGGGGCAGGCCCCAACCAGCTGCACACGTCTCTGCTGGGGAGGAGAGCGCTAGGGAAGCTACGTGTGTGAGGCAGCTGCTGGGCGCCCAGGGAGTCAGCCTCCGGGTGTGCGGGGCTGCAGACCCCAGCCAGGGCCCAGGGAGCCTGGGGCACTCCGTGCGGCGCTGAGTCTGGGCGGCCAAGCCACCGCTGGAGGAGCCCTGCACTGGCCCTTCCCTTCCCTCGCACAGAGCTCTTCCTGCTGGAGCCCTTGGCAGTGTGCAAGCCACCGGCCCCTAAGCCCTCCCCAAGGACGCCTGGGGCCTAGGTGCAAAGGCAAGGCAGGAGCGGAGCTGAGGCCAGGAAGGCGCCAGTGGCGTCTCCCAGCCTCGCGCAGCCTGCTCCTTCCTGGGCAGGAAGCCTAGCAGCGAGGCAAGTCTGGGCAAGGCTCGCCCAGGGCAGAGCAGCCTCGCGCCAGCAACTCTGCCAGAACGGGCCTCTGAGCAGAGCTGGAGCTCTGCCGTCCTGGAGGCGCACTCGGCTCCAGCCAAGTAGGGCTTGAGCCAAACGAGGCTGGGCTGCCTCTTCTTCCCTCGAGGAGGCTCGCCTCCCCGCCAGCTGTTCACTCGGCTTCCAGGTGGGGGCGCTCTGCGCCTCCTGCAGGTCTTGGCTCAGGGGCTGCTTGCCCTGAGCTGGGGCTGTGCGCGGGAGCCCAGGCACGCAGGGGCAGGCCCCAACCAGCTGCACACGTCTCTGCTGGGGAGGAGAGCGCTAGGGAAGCTACGTGTGTGAGGCAACTGCTGGACTCCCAGGGAGTCAGCCTCCGGGTGTGCGGGGCTGCAGACCCCAGCCAGGGGCCCTGGGAGCCTGGTGCACTCAGTGCGGCGCTGAGCCTGGGCGGCCAAGCAACCACTGGAGGAGCCCTGCACTGGCCCTTCCCTTCCCTCGCACAGAGCTCTTCCTGCTGGAGCCCTTGGCACTGTGCAAGCCACCGACCCCTAAGCCCTCCCCAAGGACGCCTGGGGCCTAGGTGCAAAGGCAAGGCAGGAGCGGAGCTGAGGCCAGGAAGGCGCCAGTGGCGTCTCCCAGCCTCGCGCAGCCTGCTCCTTCCTGGGCAGGAAGCCTAGCAGCGAGGCAAGTCTGGGCAAGGCTCGCCCAGGGCAGAGCAGCCTCGCGCCAGCAACTCTGCCAGAACGGGCCTCTGAGCAGAGCTGGAGCTCTGCCGTCCTGGAGGCGCACTCGGATCCAGCCAAGTAGGGCTTGAGCCAAACGAGGCTGTGCTGCCTCTTCTTCCCTCGAGGAGGCTCGCCTCCCCGCCAGCTGTTCACTCGGCTTCCAGTTGGGGGCGCTCTTCGCCTCTTGCAGGTCTTGGCTCAGGGGCTGCTTGCCCTGTACTGGGGCTGTGCGCAGGAGCCCAGGCACGCAGGGGCAGGCCCCAACCAGCTGCACACGTCTCTGCTGGGGAGGAGAGCGCTAGGGAAGCTACGTGTGTGAGGCAGCTGCTGGGGGCCCAGGGAGTCAGCCTCCGGGTGTGCGGGGCTGCAGACCCCAGCCAGGGCCCAGGGAGCCTGGGGCACTCCGTGCGGCGCTGAGTCTGGGCGGCCAAGCCACCGCTGGAGGAGCCCTGCACTGGCCCTTCCCTTCCCTCGCACAGAGCTCTTCCTGCTGGAGCCCTTGGCACTCTGCAAGCCACCGGCCCCTAAGCCCTCCCCAAGGACGCCTGGGGCCTAGGTTCAAAGGCAAGGCAGGAGCGGAGCTGAGGCCAGGAAGGCGCCAGTGGCGTCTCCCAGCCTCGCGCAGCCTGCTCCTTCCTGGGCAGGAAGCCTAGCAGCGAGGCAAGTCTGGGCAAGGCTCGCCCAGGGCAGAGCAGCCTCGCGCCAGCAACTCTGCCAGAACGGGCCTCTGAGCAGAGCTGGAGCTCTGCCGTCCTGGAGGCGCACTCGGCTCCAGCCAAGTAGGGCTTGAGCCAAACGAGGCTGTGCTGCCTCTTCTTCCCTCGAGGAGGCTCGCCTCCCCGCCAGCTGTTCACTCGGCTTCCAGTTGGGGGCGCTCTTCGCCTCCTGCAGGTCTTGGCTCAGGGGCTGCTTGCCCGGAGCTGGGGCTGTGCGCGGGAGCCCAGACACGCAGGGGCAGGCCCCAATCAGCTGCACACGTCTCTGCTGGGGAGGAGAGCGCTAGGGAAGCTACGTGTGTGAGGCAGCTGCTGGGCGCCCAGGGAGTCAGCCTCCGGGTGTGCGGGGCTGCAGACCCCAGCCAGGGGCCCTGGCAGCCTGGGGCACTCCGAGCGGCGCTGAGCCTGTGCGGCCAAGCAACCGCTGGAGGAGCCCTGCACTGGCCCTTCCCTTCCCTCGCACAGAGCTCTTCCTGCTGGAGCCCTTGGCAGTGTGCAAGCCACCGGCCCCTAAGCCCTCCCCAAGGACGCCTGGGGCCTAGGTGCAAAGGCAAGGCAGGAGCGGAGCTGAGGCCAGGAAGGCGCCAGTGGCGTCTCCCAGCCTGGCGCAGCCTGCTCCTTCCTGGGCAGGAAGCCTAGCAGCGAGGCAAGTCTGGGCAATGCTCGCCCAGGGCAGAGCAGCCTCGCGCCAGCAACTCTGCCAGAACGGGCCTCTGAGCAGAGCTGGAGCTCTGCCGTCCTGGAGGCGCACTCGGCTCCAGCCAAGTAGGGCTTGAGCCAAACGAGGCTGGGCTGCCTCTTCTTCCCTCGAGGAGGCTCGCCTCCCCGCCAGCTGTTCACTCGGCTTCCAGGTGGGGGCGCTCTGCGCCTCCTGCAGGTCTGGCTCAGGGGCTGCTTGCCCTGAGCTGGGGCTGTGCGCGGGAGCCCAGGCACGCAGGGGCAGGCCCCAACCAGCTGCACACGTCTCTGCTGGGGAGGAGAGCGCTAGGGAAGCTACGTGTGTGAAGCAGCTGCTGGGCGCCCAGGCAGTCAGCCTCCGGGTGTGCGGGGCTGCAGACCCCAGCCAGGGGCCCTGGGAGCCTGGGGCACTCCGAGCGGCGCTGAGCCTGGGCGGCCAAGCAACCGCTGGAGGAGCCCTGCACTGGCCCTTCCCTTCCCTCGCACAGAGCTCTTCCTGCTGGAGCCCTTGGCAGTGTGCAAGCCACCGGCCCCTAAGCCCTACCCAAGGACGCCTGGGGCCTAGCTGCAAAGGCAAGGCAGGAGCGGAGCTGAGGCCAGGAAGGCGCCAGTGGCGTCTCCCAGCCTCGCGCAGCCTGCTCCTTCCTGGGCAGGAAGCCTAGCAGCGAGGCAAGTCTGGGCAAGGCTCGCCCAGGGCAGAGCAGCCTCGCGCCAGCAACTCTGCCAGAACGGGCCTCTGAGCAGAGCTGGAGCTCTGCCGTCCTGGAGGCGCACTCGGCTCCAGCCAAGTAGGGCTTGAGCCAAACGAGGCTGGGCTGCCTCTTCTTCCCTCGAGGAGGCTCGCCTCCCCGCCAGCTGTTCACTCGGCTTCCAGGTGGGGGCGCTCTGCGCCTCCTGCAGGTCTTGGCTCAGGGGCTGCTTGCCCTGAGCTGGGGCTGTGGGCGGGAGCCCAGGCACGCAGGGGCAGGCCCCAACCAGCTGCACACGTCTCTGCTGGGGAGGAGAGCGCTAGGGAAGCTACGTGTGTGAGGCAGCTGCTGGACTCCCAGGGAGTCAGGCTCCGGGTGTGCGGGGCTGCAGACCCCAGCCACGGGCCCTGGGAGCCTGGTGCACTCCGTGCGGCGCTGAGCCTGGGCGGCCAAGCAACCGCTGGAGGAGCCCTGCACTGGCCCTTCCCTTCCCTCGCACAGAGCTCTTCCTGCTGGAGCCCTTGGCAGTGTGCAAGCCACCGGCCCCTAAGCCCTCCCCAAGGACGCCTGGGGCCTAGGTGCAAAGGCAAGGCAGGAGCGGAGCTGAGGCCAGGAAGGCGCCAGTGGCGTCTCCCAGCCTCGCGCAGCCTGCTCCTTCCTGGGCAGGAAGCCTAGCAGCCAGGCAAGTCTGGGCAAGGCTCGCCCAGGGCAGAGCAGCCTCGCGCCAGCAACTCTGCCAGAACGGGCCTCTGAGCAGAGCAGGAGCTCTGCCGTCCTGGAGGCGCACTCGGCTCCAGCCAAGTAGGGCTTGAGCCAAACGAGGCTGGGCTGCCTCTTCTTCCCTCGAGGAGGCTCGCCTCCCCGCCAGCTGTTCACTCGGCTTCCAGGTGGGGGCGCTCTGCGCCTCCTGCAGGTCTTGGCTCAGGGGCTGCTTGCCCTGAGCTGGGGCTGTGCGCGGGAGCCCAGGCACGCAGGGGCAGGCCCCAACCAGCTGCACACTTCTCTGCTGGGGAGGAGAGCGCTAGGGAAGCTACGTGTGTGAGGCAGCTGCTGGACTCCCAGGGAGTCAGCCTCTGGGTGTGCGGGGCTGCAGACCCCAGCCAGGAGCCCTGGGAGCCTGGTGCACTCCGTGCGGCGCTGAGCCTGGGCGGCCAAGCAACCGCTGGAGGAGCCCTGCACTGGCCCTTCCCTTCCCTCGCACAGAGCTCTTCCTGCTGGAGCCCTTGGCACTGTGCAAGCCACCGAACCCTAAGCCCTCCCCAAGGACGCCTGGGGCCTAGGTGCAAAGGAAAGGCAGGAGCGGAGCTGAGGCCAGGAAGGCGACAGTGGCGTCTCCCAGCCTCGCGCAGCCTGCTCCTTCCTGGGCAGGATGCCTAGCAGCGAGGCAAGTCTCGGCAAGGCTCGCCCAGGGCAGAGCAGCCTCGCGCCAGCAACTCTGCCAGAACGGGCCTCTGAGCAGAGCTGGAGCTCTGCCGTCCTGGAGGCGCACTCGGCTCCAGCCAAGTAGGGCTTGAGCCAAACGAGGCTGGGCTGCCTCTTCTTCCCTCGAGGAGGCTCGCCTCCCCTCCAGCTGTTCACTCGGCTTCCAGGTGGGGGCGCTCTGCGCCTCCTGCAGGTCTTGGCTCAGGGGCTGCTTGCCCTGAGCTGGGGCTGTGCGCGGGAGCCCAGGCACGCAGGGGCAGGCCCCAACCAGCTGCACACGTCTCTGCTGGGGAGGAGAGCGCTAGGGAAGCTACGTGTGTGAGGCAGCTGCTGGGCGCCCAGGCAGTCAGCCTCCGGGTGTGCGGGGCTGCAGACCCCAGCCAGGGGCCCTGGGAGCCTGGGGCACTCCGAGTGGCGCTGAGCCTGGGCGGACAAGCAACAGCTGGAGGAGCCCTGCACTGGCCCTTCCCTTCCCTCGCACAGAGCTCTTCCTGCTGGAGCCCTTGGCAGTGTGCAAGCCACCGGCCCCTAAGCCCTCCACAAGGACGCCTGGGGCCTAGCTGCAAAGGAAAGGCAGGAGCGGAGCTGAGGCCAGAAAGGCGCCAGTGGCGTCTCCCAGCCTCGCGCAGCCTGCTCCTTCCTGGGCAGGAAGCCTAGCAGCGAGGCAAGTCTGGGCAAGGCTCTCCCAGGGCAGAGCAGCCTCGCGCCAGCAACTCTGCCAGAACGGGCCTCTGAGCAGAGCAGGAGCTCTGCCGTCCTGGAGGCGCACTCGGCTCCAGCCAAGTAGGGCTTGAGCCAAACGAGGCTGGGCTGCCTCTTCTTCCCTCGAGGAGGCTCGCCTCCCCGCCAGCTGTTCACTCGGCTTCAAGGTGGGGGCGCTCTGCGCCTCCTGCAGGTCTTGGCTCAGGGGCTGCTTGCCCTGAGCTGGGGCTGTGCGCGGGAGCCCAGGCACGCAGGGGCAGGCCCCAACCAGCTGCACACGTCTCTGCTGGGGAGGAGAGCGCTAGGGAAGCTACGTGTGTGAGGCAGCTGCTGGACTCCCAGGGAGTCAGCCTCCGGGTGTGCGGGGCTGCAGACCCCAGCCAGGAGCCCTGGGAGCCTGGTGCACTCCGTGCGGCGCTGAGCCTGGGCGGCCAAGCAACCGCTGGAGGAGCCCTGCACTGGCCCTTCCCTTCCCTCGCACAGAGCTCTTCCTGCTGGAGCCCTTGGCACTGTGCAAGCCACCGGCCCTAAGCCCTCCCCAAGGATCCTCGGGCCTAGGTGCAAAGGCAAGGCAGGAGAGGAGCTGAGGCCAGGAAGGCACCAGTGGCGTCTCCCAGCCTCTCGCAGCCTGCTCCTTCCTGGGCAGGAAGCCTAGCAGCGATGCAAGTTTGGGCAAGGCTCGCCCAGGGCAGAGCAGCCTCGCGCCAGCAACTCTGCCAGATCGGGCCTCTGAGCAGAGCAGGAGCTCTGCCGTCCTGGAGGCGCACTCGGCTCCAGCCAAGTAGGGCTTGAGCCAAACGAGGCTGGGCTGCCTCTTCTTCCCTCGAGGAGGCTCGCCTCCCCGCCAGCTGTTCACTCGGCTTCCAGGTGGGGGCGCTCTGGGCCTCCTGCAGGTCTTGACACAGGGGCTGCTTGCCCTGAGCTGGGGTTGTGGGCGGGAGCCCAGGCACGCAGGGGCAGGCCCCAACCAGCTGCACACGTCTCTGCTGGGGAGGAGAGCGCTAGGGAAGCTACGTGTGTGAGGCAGCTGCTGGGCGCCCAGGGAGTCAGCCTCCGGGTGTGCAGGGCTGCAGACCCCAGCCAGAGGCCCTGGGAGGCTGGTGCACTCCGTGCCGAGCTGAGCCTGGGCGGACATGCAACCGCTGGAGGAGCCCTGCACTAGCCCTTCCCTTCCCTCGCACAGAGCTCTTCCTGCTGGAGCCCTTGGCAGTGTGCAAGCCACCGGCCCCTAAGCCCTCCGCAAGGACGCCTGGGGCCTAGGTGCAAAGGCAAGGCAGGAGCGGAGCTGAGGCCAACAAGGCACCAGTGGCGTCTCCCAGCCTCGCGCAGCCAGCTCCTTCCTGGTCAGGAAGCCTCGCAGCGAGGCAAGTCTGGGCAAGGCTCGCCCAGGGCAGAGCAGCCTCGCGCAAGCAACTCTGCCAGATCGGGCCTCTGAGCAGAGCTAGAGCTCTGCCGTCCTGGAGGCGCACTCGGCTCCAGCCAAGTAGGGCTTGAGCCAAACGAGGCTGGGCTGCCTCTTCTTCCCTCGAGGAGGCTCGCCTCCCCGCCAGCTGTTCACTCGGCTTCCAGTTGGGGGCGCTCTTCGCCTCCTGCAGGTCTTGGCTCAGGGGCTGCTTGCCCTGAGCTGGGGCTGTGCGCAGGAGCCCAGGCACGCAGGGGCAGGCCCCAACCAGCTGCACACGTCTCTGCTGGGGAGGAGAGCGCTAGGGAAGCTACGTGTGTGAGGCAGCTGCTGGGCGCCCAGGGAGTCAGCCTCCGGGTGTGCGGGGCTGCAGACCGCAGCCAGGGGCCCTGGGAGCCTGGGGCACTCCGAGCGGCGCTGAGCCTGGGCGGCCAAGCAACCGCTGGAGGAGCCCTGCACTGGCCCTTCCCTTCCCTCGCACAGAGCTCTTCCTGCTGGAGCCCTTGGCACTGTGCAAGCCACCGGCCCCTAAGCCCTCCCCAAGGACGCCTGGGGCCTAGGTGCAAAGGCAAGGCAGGAGCGGAGCTGAGGCCAGGAAGGCGCCAGTGGCGTCTCCCAGCCTCGCGCAGCCTGCTCCTTCCTGGGCAGGAAGCCTAGCACCGAGGCAAGTCTGGGCAAGGCTCGCCCAGGGCAGAGCAGCCTCGCGCCAGCAACTCTGCCAGAACGGGCCTCTGAGCAGAGCTGGAGCTCTGCCGTCCTGGAGGCGCACTCGGCTCCAGCCAAGTAGGGCTTGAGCCAAACGAGGCTGGGCTGCCTCTTCTTCCCTCGAGGAGGCTCGCCTCCCCTCCAGCTGTTCACTCGGCTTCCAGGTGGGGGCGCTCTGCGCCTCCTGCAGGTCTTAGATCAGGGGCTGCTTGCCCTGAGCTGGGGCTGTGCGCGGGAGCCCAGGCACGCAGGGGCAGGCCCCAACCAGCTGCACACGTCTCTGCTGGGGAGGAAAGCGCTAGGGAAGCTACGTGTGTGAGGCAGCTGCTGGGCGCCCAGGCAGTCAGCCTCCGGGTGTGCGGGGCTGCAGAACCCAGCCAGGGGCCCTGGGAGCCTGGGGCACTCCGAGCGGCGCTGAGCCTGGGCGGCCAAGCAACCGCTGGAGGAGCCCTGCACTGGCCCTTCCCTTCCCTCGCACAGAGCTCTTCCTGCTGGAGCCCTTGGCACTGTGCAAGCCACCGGCCCCTAAGCCCTCCCCAAGGACGCCTGGGGCCTAGGTGCAAAGGCAAGGCAGGAGCGGAGCTGAGGCCAGGAAGGCGCCAGTGGCGTCTCCCAGCCTCGCGCAGCCTGCTCCTTCCTGGGCAGGAAGCCTAGCAGCCAGGCAAGTCTGGGCAAGGCTCGCCCAGGGCAGAGCAGCCTCGCGCCAGCAACTCTGCCAGAACGGGCCTCTGAGCAGAGCTGGAGCTCTGCCGTCCTGGAGGCGCACTCGGCTCCAGCCAAGTAGGGCTTGAGCCAAACGAGGCTGGGCTGCCTCTTCTTCCCTCGAGGAGGCTCGCCTCCCCGCCAGCTGTTCACTCGGCTTCCAGGTGGGGGCGCTCTGCGCCTCCTGCAGGTCTTGGCTCAGGGGCTGCTTGCCCTGAGCTGGGGCTGTGCGCGGGAGCCCAGGCACGCAGGGGCAGGCCCCAACCAGCTGCACACGTCTCTGCTGGGGAGGAGAGCGCTAGGGAAGCTACGTGTGTGAGGCAGCTGCTGGGCGCCCAGGGAGTCAGCCTCCGGGTGTTCGGGGCTGCAGACCCCAGCCAGGGGCCCTGGGAGCCTGGTGAACTCCGTGCGGCGCTGAGTCTGGGCGGCCAAGCAACCGCTGGAGGAGCCGTGCACTAGCCCTTCCCTTCCCTCGCACAGAGCTCTTCCTGCTGGAGCCCTTGGCAGTGTGCAAGCCACCGGCCCTAAGCCCTCCCCGAGGATGCCTGGGGCCTAGGTGCAAAGGCAAGGCAGGAGAGGAGCTGAGGCCAGGAAGGCACCAGTGGCGTCTCCCAGCCTCTCGCAGCCTGCTCCTTCCTGGGCAGGAAGCCTAGCAGCGATGCAAGTCTGGGCAAGGCTCGCCCAGGGCAGAGCAGCCTCGCGCCAGCAACTCTGCCAGATCGGGCCTCTGAGCAGAGCAGGAGCTCTGCCGTCCTGGAGGCGCACTCGGCTCCAGCCAAGTAGGGCTTGAGCCAAACGAGGCTGGGCTGCCTCTTCTTCCCTCGAGGAGGCTCGCCTCCCCGCCAGCTGTTCACTCGGCTTCCAGGTGGGGGCGCTCTGCGCCTCCTGCAGGTCTTGACTCAGGGGCTGCTTGCCCTGAGCTGGGGCTGTGGGTGGGAGCCCAGGCACGCAGGGGCAGGCCCCAACCAGCTGCACACGTCTCTGCTGGGGAGGAGAGCGCTAGGGAAGCTACGTGTGTGAGGCAGCTGCTGGGCGCCCAGGGAGTCAGCCTCCGGGTGTGCAGGGCTGCAGACCCCAGCCAGGGGCCCTGGGAGGCTGGTGCACTCCGTTCCGAGCTGAGCCTGGGCGGACAAGCAACCGCTGGATGAGCCCTGCACTAGCCCTTCCCTTCCCTCGCACAGAGCTCTTCCTGCTGGAGCCCTTGGCAGTGTGCAAGCCACCGGCCCCTAAGCCCTCCGCAAGGACGCCTGGGGCCTAGGTGCAAAGGCAAGGCAGGAGCGGAGCTGAGGCCAGCAAGGCACCAGTGGCGTCTCCCAGCCTCGCGCAGCCAGCTCCTTCCTGGTCAGGAAGCCTAGCAGCGAGGCACGTCTGGGCAAGGCTCGCCCAGGGCAGAGCAGCCTCGCGCAAGCAACTCTGCCAGATCGGGCCTCTGAGCAGAGCTAGAGCTCTGCCGTCCTGGAGGCGCACTCGGCTCCAGCCAAGTAGGGCTTGAGCCAAACGAGGCTGGGCTGCCTCTTCTTCCCTCGAGGAGGCTCGCCTCCCCGCCAGCTGTTCACTCGGCTTCCAGTTGGGGGCGCTCTTCGCCTCCTGCAGGTCTTGGCTCAGGGGCTGCTTGCCCTGAGCTGGGGCTGTGCGCAGGAGCCCAGGCACGCAGGGGCAGGCCCCAACCAGCTGCACACGTCTCTGCTGGGGAGGAGAGCGCTAGGGAAGCTACGTGTGTGAGGCAGCTGCTGGGCGCCCAGGGAGTCAGCCTCCGGGTGTGCGGGGCTGCAGACCGCAGCCAGGGGCCCTGGGAGCCTGGGGCACTCCGTGCGGCGCTGAGCATGGGCGGCCAAGCAACCGCTGGAGGAGCCCTGCACTGGCCCTTCCCTTCCCTCGCACAGAGCTCTTCCTGCTGGAGCCCTTGGCACTGTGCAAGCCACCGGCCCCTAAGCCCTCCCCAAGGACGCCTGGGCCCTAGGTGCAAAGGCAAGGCAGGAGCGGAGCTGAGGCCAGGAAGGCGCCAGTGGCGTCTCCCAGCCTCGCGCAGCCTGCTCCTTCCTGGGCAGGAAGCCTAGCAGCGAGGCAAGTCTGGGCAAGGCTCGCCCAGGGCAGAGCAGCCTCGCGCCAGCAACTCTGCCAGAACGGGCCTCTGAGCAGAGCTGGAGCTCTGCCGTCCTGGAGGCGCACTCGGCTCCAGCCAAGTAGGGCTTGAGCCAAACGAGGCTGGGCTGCCTCTTCTTCCCTCGAGGAGGCTCGCCTCCCCTCCAGCTGTTCACTCGGCTTCCAGGTGGGGGCGCTCTGCGCCTCCTGCAGGTCTTAGCTCAGGGGCTGCTTGCCCTGAGCCGGGGCTGTGCGCGGGAGCCCAGGCACGCAGGGGCAGGCCCCAACCAGCTGCACACGTCTCTGCTGGGGAGGAGAGCGCTAGGGAAGCTACGTGTGTGAGGCAGCTGCTGGGCGCCCAGGCAGTCAGCCTCCGGGTGTGCGGGGCTGCAGACCCCAGCCAGGGGCCCTGGGAGCCTGGGGCACTCCGAACGGCGCTGAGCCTGGGCGGCCAAGCAACCGCTGGAGGAGCCCTGCACTGGCCCTTCCCTTCCCTCGCACAGAGCTCTTCCTGCTGGAGCCCTTGGCAGTGTGCAAGCCACCGGCCCCTAAGCCCTCCCCAAGGAAGCCTGGGGCCTAGGTGCAAAGGCAAGGCAGGAGCGGAGCTGAGGCCAGGAAAGCGCCAGTGGCGTCTCCCAGCCTCGCGCAGCCTGCTCCTTCCTGGGCAGGAAGCCTAGCAGCGAGGCAAGTCTGGGGAAGGCTCGCCCAGGGCAGAGCAGCCTCGCGCCAGCAACTCTGCCAGAACGGGCCTCTGAGCAGAGCTGGAGCTCTGCCGTCCTGGAGGCGCACTCGGCTCCAGCCAAGTAGGGCTTGAGCCAAACGAGGCTGGGCTGCCTCTTCTTCCCTCGAGGAGGCTCGCCTCCCCGCCAGCTGTTCACTCGGCTTCCAGGTGGGGTCGCTCTGCGTCTCCTGCAGGTCTTGGCTCAGGGGCTGATTGCCCTGAGCTGGGGCTGTGCGCGGGAGCCCAGGCACGCAGGGGCAGGCCCCAACCAGCTGCACACGTCTCTGCTGGGGAGGAGAGCGCTAGGGAAGCTACGTGTGTGAGGCAGCTGCTGGGCGCCCAGGCAGTCAGCCTCCAGGTGTGCGGGGCTGCAGACCCCAGCCAGGGGCCCTGGGAGCCTGGGGCACTCCGAGCGGCGCTGAGCCTGGGCGGCCAAGCAACCGCTGGAGGAGCCCTGCACTGGCCCTTCCCTTCCCTCGCACAGAGCTCTTCCTGCTGGAGCCCTTGGCAGTGTGCAAGCCACCGGCCCATAAGCACTCCCCAAGGACGCCTGGGGCCTAGGTGCAAAGGCAAGGCAGGAGCGGAGCTGAGGCCAGGAAGGCGCCAGTGGCGTCTCCCAGCCTCGCGCAGCCTGCTCCTTCCTGGGCAGGAAGCCTAGCAGCGAGGCAAGTCTGGGCAAGGCTCGCCCAGGGCAGAGCAGCCTCGCGCCAGCAACTCTGCCAGATCGGGCCTCTGACAGAGCTGGAGCTCTGCCGTCCTGGAGGAGCACTCGGCTCCAGCCAAGTATGGCTTGAGCCAAACGAGGCTGGGCTGCCTCTTCTTCCCTCCAGGAGGCTCGCCTCCCCGCCAGCTGTTCACTCGGCTTCCAGGTGGGTGCGCTCTGCGCCTCCTGCAGGTCTTGGCTCAGGGGCTGCTTGCCCTGAGCTGTGGTTGTGGGCGGGAGCCCAGGCACGCAGGGGCAGGCCCCAACCAGCTGCACACGTCTCTGCTGGGGAGGAGAGCGCTAGGGAAGCTACGTGTGTAAGGCAGCTGCTGGGCGCCCAGGGAGTCAGCCTCCGGGTGTGCGGGGCTGCAGACCCCAGCCAGGGGCCCTGGGAGCCTGTTGCACTCCGTGCGGCACTGAGTCTGGGCGTCCAAGCAACCGCTGGAGGAGCCCTGCACTAGCCCTTCCCTTCCCTCGCACAGAGCTCTTCCTGCTGGAGCCCTTGGCAGTGTGCAAGCCACCGGCCCCTAAGCCCTCCCCACGGACGCCTGGGGCCTATGTGCAAAGGCAAGGCAGGAGCGGAGCTGAGGCCATGAAGGCGCCAGTGGCGTCTCCCAGCCTCGCGCAGCCTGCTCCTTCCTGGGCAGGAAGCCTAGCAGCGTGGCAAGGCTGGGCAAGGCTCGCCCAGGGCAGAGCAGCCTCGCGCCAGCAACTCTGCCAGATCGGGCCTCTGAGCAGAGCTGGAGCTCTGCCGTCCTGGAGGCGCACTCGGCTCCAGCCAAGTAGGGCTTGAGCCAAGCGAGGCTGGGCTTCCTCTTCTTCCCTCGAGGAGGCTCGCCTCCCCGACAGCTGTTCACTCGGCTTCCAGGTGGGGGCGCTCTGCGCCTCCTGCAGTTCTTGGCTCAGGGGCTTCTTGCCCTGAGCTGGGGCTGTGCGCGGGAGCCCAGGCACGCAGGGGCAGGCCCCAACCAGCTGCACACGTCTCTGCTGGGGAGGAGAGCGCTAGGGAAGCTACGTGTGTGAGGCAGCTGCTGGGCGCCCAGGGAGTCAGCCTCCGGGTGTGCGGGGCTGCAGACCACAGCCAGGGGCACTGGGAGCCTGGTGCACTCCGTGCAGCGCTGAGTCTGGGCGGCAAAGCAACCGCTGGAGGAGCCCTGCACTAGCCCTTCCCTTCCCTCGCACAGAGCTCTTCCTGCTGGAGCCCTTGGCAGTGTGCAAGCCACCGGCCCCTAAGCCCTCCCCAAGGACGCCTGGCGCCTAGGTGCAAAGGCAAGGCAGGAGCGGAGCTGAGGCCAGGAAGGCGCCAGTGACGTCTCCCAGCCTCGCGCAGCCTGCTCCTTCCTGGGCAGGAAGCCTAGCAGAGAGGCAAGTCTGGGCATGGCTCGCCCAGGGCAGAGCAGCCTCGCGCCAGCAACTGTGCCAGATCGGGCCTCTGAGCAGAGCCGGAGCTCTGCCGTCCTGGAGGTGCACTGGGCTCTGGCCAAGTAGGGCTTGAGCCAAACGAGGCTGGGCTGCCTCTTCTTCCCTCGAGGAGGCTCGCCTCCCCGCCTGCTGTTCACTCGGTTTCCAGGTGGGGGCGCTCTTCGCCTCCTGCAGGTCTTGGCTCAGGGGCTGCTTGCCCTGAGCTGGGGCTGTGCGCGGGAGCCCAGGCACGCAGGGGCAGACCCCAACCAGCTGCACACATCGCTGCTGGGGAGGAGAGTGCTAGTGAAGCTACGTGTGTGAGGCAGCTGCTGGGCGCCCAGGGAGTCAGCCTCCGGGTGTGCGGGGCTGCAGACCCCAGCCAGGGGCCCTGGGAGCCTGGTGCACTCCGTGCCGAGCTGAGTCTGGGCGGCCAAGCAACCGCTGGAGGAGCCCTGCACTAGCCCTTCCCTTCCCTCGCACAGAGCTCTTCCTGCTGGAGCCCCTGGCAGTGTGCAAGCCACCGGCCCCTAAGCCCTCCCCAAGGACCCCTGGGGCTTAGGTGCAAAGGCAAGCCAGGAGCGGAGCTGAGGCCAGGAAGGCGCCAGTGGCGTCTACCAGCCTCGCGCAGCCTGCTCCTTCCTGGGCAGGAAGCCTAGCAGCGAGGCAAGTCTGGGCAAGGCTCGCCCAGGGCAGAGCAGCCTCGCGCCAGCAACTCTGCCAGATCGGGCCTCTGAGCAGAGCTGGAGCTCTGCCGTCCTGGAGGCGCACTCGGCTCCAGCCAAGTAGGGCTTGAGCCAAACGAGGCTGGGCTGCCTCTTCTTCCCTCGAGGAGGCTCGCCTCCCCGCCAGCTGTTCACTCGGCTTCCAGGTGGGGGCGCTCTGCGCCTCCTGCAGGTCTTGGTTCAGGGGCTGCTTGCCCTGAGCTGGGGTTGTGCACAGGAACCCAGGCACGCAGGGGCAGGCCGCAACCAGCTGCACACGTCTCTGCTGGGGAGGAGAGCGCTAGGGAAGCTACGTGTGTGAGGCAGCTGCTGGGCCCCCAGGGAGTCAGCCTCCGGGTGTGCGGGGCTGCAGACCCCAGCCAGGGGCCCTGGGAGCCTCGTGCACTCCGTGCCGAGCTGAGTCTGGGGGGCCAAGCAACCGCTGGAGGAGCCCTGCACTAGCCCTTCCCTTCCCTCGCACAGAGCTCTTCCTGCTGGAGACCTTGGCAGTGTGCAAGCCACCGGCCCCTAAGCCCTCCCCAAGGAAGCCTGGGGCCTAGGTGCAAAGGCAAGGCAGGAGCGGAGCTGAGGCCAGGAAGGCGCCAGTGGCGTCTCCCAGCCTCGCGCACCCTGCTCCTTTCTGGGCAGGAAGCCTAGCAGCGAGGCAAGTCTGGGCAAGGCTCGCCCAGGGCAGAGCAGCCTCGCGCCAGCAACTCTGCCAGATCGGGCCTCTGAGCAGAGCTGGAGCTCTGCCGTCCTGGAGGCGCACTCGGCTCCAGCCAAGTAGGGTTTGAGCCAACGAGGCTGGGCTGCCTCTTCTTCCCTCGAGGAGGCTCGCCTCCCCGCCAGCTGTTCACTCGGCTTCCAGGTGGGGGCGCTCTGCGCCTCCTGCAGGTCTTGGCTCAGGGGCTGCTTGCCCTGAGCTGGGGCTGTGGGCGGGAGCCCAGGAACGCAGGGGAAGGCCCCAACCAGCTGCACACGTCTCTGCTGGGGAGGAGAGCGCTAGGGAAGCTACGTGTGTGAGGCAGCTGCTGGGCGCCCAGGGAGTCAGCCTCCGGGTGTGCGGGGCTGCAGACCCCAGCCAGGGGCCCTGGGAGCCTGGTGCACTCCGTGCGGCGCTGAGTCTGGGCGGCCAAGCAACCGCTGGAGGAGCCCTGCACTAGCCCTTCCCTTCCCTCGCACAGAGCTCTTCCTGCTGGAGCCCTTGGCAGTGTGCAAGCCACCGGCCCCTAAGCCCTCCCCAAGGACGCCTGGGGCCTAGGTGCAAAGGCAAGGCAGGAGCGGAGCTGAGGCCAGCAAGGCACCAGTGGCGTTTCGCAGCCTCGCGAAGCCACCTCCTTCCTGGTCAGGAAGCCTAGCAGCGAGGCAAGTCTGGGCAAGGCTCGCCCAGGGCAGAGCAGCCTCGCGCCAGCAACTCTGCCAGATCGGGCCTCTGAGCAGAGCTAGAGCTCTGCCGTCCTTGAGGCGCACTCGGCTCCAGCCAAGTAGGGCTTGAGCCAAACGAGGCTGGGCTGCCTCTTCTTCCCTCGAGGAGGCTCGCCTCCCCGCCAGCTGTTCACTCGGCTTCCAGGTGGGGGCGATCTTCGCCTCCTGCAGGTCTTGGCTCAGGGGCTGCTTGCCCTGAGCTGGGGCTCTGCGCAGGAGCCCAAGCACGCAGGGGCAGGCCCCAACCAGCTGCACACGTCTCTGCTGGGGAGGAGAGCGCTAGGGAAGCTACGTGTGTGAGGCAGCTGCTGGGCGCCCAGGGAGTCAGCCTCCGGGTGTGTGGGGCTGCAGTCCCCAGCCAGGGGCCCTGGGAGCCTGGTGCACTCCGTGCGGCGCTGAGTCTGGGCGGCCAAGCAACCGCTGGAGGAGCCCTGCACTAGCCCTTCCCTTCCCTCGCACAGAGCTCTTCCTGCTGGAGACCTTGGCAGTGTGCAAGCCACCGGCCCCTAAGCCCTCCCCAAGGACGCCTGGGGCCTAGGTGCAAAGGCAAGGCAGGAGCGGAGCTGAGGCCAGGAAGGCGCCAGTGGCGTCTCCCAGCCTCGCGCAGCGTGCTCCTTCCTGGGCAGGAAGCCTAGCAGCGAGGCAAGTCTGGGCAAGGCTCGCCCAGGGCAGAGCAGCCTCGCGCCAGCAACTCTGCCAGATCGGGCCTCTGAGCAGAGCTGGAGCTCTGCGCCCTGGAGGCGCACTCGGCTCCAGCCAAGTAGGGCTTGAGCCAAACGAGGCTGGGCTGCCTCTTCTTCCCTCGAGGAGGCTCGCCTTCCCGCCAGGTGTTCACTCGGCTTCCAGGTGGGGGCGCTCTGCGCCTCCTGCAGGTCTTGGCTCAGGGGCTGCTTGCCCTGAGCTGGGGCTGTGGGTGGAGCCCAGGCACGCAGGGGCAGGCCCCAACCAGCTGCACACGTCTCTGCTGGGGAGGAGAGCGCTAGGGAAGCTACGTGTGTGAGGCAGCTGCTGGGCGCCCAGGGAGTCAGCCTCCGGGTGTGCGGGGCTGCAGACCCCAGCCAGGGGCCCTGGGAGCCTGGTGCACTCCGTTCCGAGCTGAGTCTGGGCGGCCAAGCAACCGCTGGAGGAGCCCTGCACTAGCCCTTCCCTTCCCTCGCACAGAGCTCTTCCTGCTGGAGCCCTTGGCACTGTGCAAGCCACCGGCCCCTAAGCCCTCCCCAAGGACGCCTGGGGCCTAGGTGCAAAGGCAAGGCAGGAGCGGAGCTGAGGCCAGGAAGGCACCAGTGGCGTCTCCCAGCCTCGCGCAGCCTGCTCCTTCCTGGGCAGGAAGCCTAGCAGCGAGGCAAGTCTGGGCAAGGCTCGCCCAGGGCAGAGCAGCCTCGCGCCAGCAACTCTGCCAGATCGGGCCTCTGAGCAGAGCTGGAGCTCTGCCGTCCTGGAGGCGCACTCGGCTCCAGCCAAGTAGGGCTTGAGCCAAACGAGGCTGGGCTGCCTCTTCTTCCCTCGAGGAGGCTCGCCTCCCCGCCAGCTGTTCACTCGGCTTCCAGGTGGGGGCGCTCTTCGCCTCCTGCAGGTCTTGGCTCAGTGGCCGCTTGCCCTGAGCTGGGGCTGTGCGCGGGAGCCCAGGCACGCAGGGGCAGGCCCCAACCAGCTGCACACGTCTCTGCTGGGTAGGAGAGCTCTAGGGAAGCTACGTGTCTGAGGCAGCTGCTGGGCGCCCAGGGAGTCAGCCTCCGGGTGTGCGGGGCTGCAGACCACAGCCAGGGGCCCTGGGAGCCTGGTGCACTCCGTTCCGAGCTGAGTCTGGGCGGCCAAGCAACCGCTGGAGGAGCCCTGCACTAGCCCTTCCCTTCCCTCGAACAGAGCTCTTCCTGCTGGAGCCCTTGGCAGTGTGCAAGCCACCGGCCCCTATGCCCTCCACTAGGACGCCTGGGGCCTAGGTGTAAAGACAAGGCAGGAGCGGAGCTGAGGCCAGGAAGGCGCCAGTGGCGTCTCCAAGCCTCGCGCAGCCTGCTCCTTCCTGGGCAGGAAGCCTAGCAGCGAGGCAAGTCTGGGCAAGGCTCGCCCAGGGCAGAGCAGCCTCGCGCCAGCAACTCTGCCAGAACGGGCCTCTGAGCAGAGCTGGAGCTCTGCGCCCTGGAGGCGCACTCGGCTCCAGCCAAGTAGGGCTTGAGCCAAACGAGGCTGGGCTGCCTCTTCTTCCCTCGAGGAGGCTCGCCTTCCCGCCAGGTGTTCACTCGGCTTCCAGGTGGGGGCGCTCTGCGCCTCCTGCAGGTCTTGGCTCAGGGGCTGCTTGCCCTGAGCTGGGGCTGTGGGTGGAGCCCAGGCACGCAGGGGCAGGCCCCAACCAGCTGCACACGTCTCTGCTGGGGAGGAGAGCGCTAGGGAAGCTACGTGTGTGAGGCAGCTGCTGGGCGCCCAGGGAGTCAGCCTCCGGGTGTGCGGGGCTGCAGACCCCAGCCAGGGGCCCTGGGAGCCTGGTGCACTCCGTTCCGAGCTGAGGCTGGGCTGCCAAGCAACCGCTGGAGGAGCCCTGCACTAGCCCTTCCCTTCCCTCGCACAGAGCTCTTCCTGCTGGAGCCCTTGGCACTGTGCAAGCCACCGGCCCCTAAGCCCTCCCCAAGGACGCCTGGGGCCTAGGTGCAAAGGCAAGGCAGGAGCGGAGCTGAGGCCAGGAAGGCGCCAGTGGCGTCTCCCAGCCTCGCGCAGCCTGCTCCTTCCTGGGCAGGAAGCCTAGCAGCGAGGCAAGTCTGGGCAAGGCTCGCCCAGGGCAGAGCAGCCTCGCGCCAGCAACTCTGCCAGATCGGGCCTCTGAGCAGAGCTGGAGCTCTGCCGTCCTGGAGGCGCACTCGGCTCCAGCCAAATAGGGCTTGAGCCAAACGAGGCTGGGCTTCCTCTTCTTCCCTCGAGGAGGCTCGCCTCCCCGCCAGCTGTTCACTCGGCTTCCAGGTGGGGGCGCTCTGCGCCTCCTGCAGGTCTTGGCTCAGGGGCTGCTTGCCCTGAGCTGGGGCTGTGCGCGGGAGCCCAGGCACGCAGGGGCAGGCCCCAACCAGCTGCACACGTCTCTGCTGGGGAGGAGAGCGCTAGGGAAGCTACGTGTGTGAGGCAGCTGCTGGGCGCCAAGGGAGTCAGCCTCCGGGTGTGCGGGGCTGCAGACCACAGCCAGGGGCACTGGGAGCCTGGTGCACTCCGTGCAGCGCTGAGTCTGGGCGGCCAAGCAACCGCTGGAGGAGCCCTGCACTAGCCCTTCCCTTCCCTCGCACAGAGTTCTTTCTGCTGGATCCCTTGGCAGTGTGCAAGCCACAGGCCCCTAAGCCCTCCCCAAGGACGCCTGGGGCCTAGGTGCAAAGGCAAGGCAGGAGAGGAGCTGAGGCCAGGAAGGCGCCAGTGGCGTCTCCCAGCCTCGCGCAGCCTGCTCTTTCCTGGGCAGGAAGCCTAGCAGGGGGGCAAGTCTGGGCAAGGCTCGCCCAGGGCAGAGCAGCCTCGCGCCAGCAACTCTGCCAGAACGGGCCTCTGAGCAGAGCTGGAGCTCTGCCGTCCTGGAGGCGCACTCGGCTCCAGCCAAGTAGGGCTTGAGCCAAACGAGGCTGGGCTGCCTCTTCTTCCCTCGAGGAGGCTCGCCTCCCCGCCAGCTGTTCACTCGGTTTCCAGGTGGGGGCGCTCTGCGCCTCCTGCAGGTCTTGGCTCAGGGGCTGCTTGCCCTGAGCTGGGGCTGTGCACAGGAACCCAGGCACGCAGGGGCAGGCCGCAACCAGCTGCACACCTCTCTGCTGGGGAGGAGAGCGCTAGGGAAGCTACGTGTGTGAGGCAGCTGCTGGGCGCCCAGGGAGTCAGCCTCCAGGTGTGCGGGGCTGCAGACCCCAGCCAGGGGCCCTGGGAGCCTGGTGCACTCCGTGCCGAGCTGAGTCTGGGGGGCCAAGCAACCGCTGGAGGAGCCCTGCACTAGCCCTTCCCTTCCCTCGCACAGAGCTCTTCCTGCTGGAGCCCTTGGCAGTGTGCAAGCCACCGGCCCCTAAGCCCTCCCCACGGACGCCTGGTGCCTAGTTGCAAAGGCAAGGCAGGAGCGGAGCTGAGGACAGGAAGGCGCCAGTGGCGTCTCCCAGACTCGCGCAGCCTGCTCCTTCCTGGGCAGGAAGCCTAGCAGCGAGGCAAGTCTGGGCAAGGCTCGCCCAGGGCAGAGCAGCCTCGCGCCAGCAACTCTGCCAGATCGGGCCTCTGAGCAGAGCAGGAGCTCTGCCGTTCTGGAGGCGCACTCGGCTCCAGCCAAGTAGGGCTTGAGCCAAACGAGGCTGGGCTGCCTCTTCTTCCCTCGAGGAGGCTCGCCTCCCCGCCAGCTGTTCACTCGGCTTCCAGGTGGGGGCGATCCTCGCCTCCTGCAGGTCTTGGCTCAGGGGCTGCTTGCCCTGAGCTGGGGCTCTGCGCAGGAGCCCAGGCACGCAGGGGCAGGCCCCAACCAGCTGCACACGTCTCTGCTGGGGAGGAGAGCGTTAGGGAAGCTACGTGTGTGAGGCAGCTGCTGGGCGCCCAGGGAGTCAGCCTCCGGGTGTGCGGGGCTGCAGACCCCAGCCAGGGGCCCTGAGAGCCTGGTGCACTCCGTCCGGTGCTGAGTCTGGGCGGCCAAGCAACCCCTGGAGGAGCCCTGCACTAGCCCTTCCCTTCCCTCGCACAGAGCTCTTCCTGCTGGAGCCCTTGGCAGTGTGCAAGCCACCGGCCCCTAAGCCCTCCCGAAGGACGCCTGGGGCCTAAGTGCAATGGCAAGGCAGGAGCGGAGCTGAGGCCAGGACGGCGCCAGTGGCGTCTCCCAGCCTCGCGCAGCCAGCTGCTTCCTGGGCAGGAAGCCTAGCAGCGAGGCAAGTCTCGGCAAGGCTCGCCCAGGGCAGAGCAGCCTCGCGCCAGCAACTCTGCCAGAACGGGCCTCTGAGCAGAGCTGGAGCTCTGCCGTCCTGGAGGCGCACTCGGCTCCAGCCATGTAGGGCTTGAGCCAAACGAGCCTGGGCTGCCTCTACTTCCCTCAAGCAGGCTCGCCTCCCAGCCAGCTGTTAACTCGGCTTCCAGGTGGGGGCGCTCTGCGCCTCCTGCAGGTCTTGGCTCAGGGGCTGCTTGCCCTGAGCTGGGGCTGTGGGCGGGAGCCCAGGCACGCAGGGGCAGGCCCCAACCAGCTGCACACGTCTCTGCTGGCGAGGAGAGCCCTAGGGAAGCTACGTGTGTGAGGCAGCTGCTGGGCGCCCAGGGAGTCAGCCTCCGGGTGTGCGGGGCTGCAGACCCCAGCCAGGGGCCCTGGGAGCCTGGTGCACTCCGTGGGGCGCTGAGTCTGGCCTGCCAAGCAACCGCTGGAGGAGCCCTGCACTAGCCCTTCCCTTCCCTCGCACAGAGCTCTTCCTGCTGGAGCCCTTGGCAGTGTGCAAGCCACCGGCCCCTAAGCCCTCCCCAAGAACGCCTGGGGCCTATGTGCAAAGGCAAGGCAGGAGCCGAGCTGAGGCCAGGAAGGCGCCAGTGGCGTCTCCCAGCCTCGCGCAGCCAGCTGCTTCCTGGGCAGGAAGCCTAGCAGCGAGGCAAGTCTGGGCAAGGCTCGCCCAGGGCAGAGCAGCCTCGCGCCAGCAACTCTGCCAGATCGGGCCTCTGAGCAGAGCTGGAGCTCTGCCGTCCTGGAGGCGCAATCGGCTCCAGCCAAGTAGGGCTTGAGCCAAACGAGGCTGGGCTGCCTCTTCTTCCCTCGAAGAGGCTCGCCTCCCCGCCAGCTGTTCACTCGGCTTCCAGGTGGGGGCGCTCTGCGCCTCCTGCAGGTCTTGGCTCAGGGGCTGCTTGCCCTGAGCTGGGGCTGTGCGCGGGAGCCCAGGCACGCAGGGGCAGGCCCCAACCAGCTGCACACGTCTCTGCTGGGGAGGAGAGCGCTAGGGAAGCTACGTGTGTGAGGCAGCTGCTGGGTGCCCAGGGAGTCAGCCTCCGGGTGTGCGGGGCTGCAGACCCCAGCCAGGGGCCCTGGGAGCCTGGTGCACTCCGTGCCGAGCTGAGTCTGGGTGGCCAAGCAACCGCTGGAGGAGCCCTGCACTAGCCCTTCCCTTCCCTCGCACAGAGCTCTTCCTGCTGGAGCCCTTGGCAGTGTGCAAGCCACCGGCCCCTAAGCCCTCCCCAAGGAAGCCTGGGGCCTAGGTGCAAAGGCAAGGCAGGAGCGGAGCTGAGGCCAGGAAGGCGCCAGTGGCGTCTCCCAGCCTCGCGCAGCCTGCTCCTTCCTGGGCAGGAAGCCTAGCAGCGAGGCAAGTCTGGGCAAGGCTCGCCCAGGGCAGAGCAGCCTCGCGCCAGCAACTCTGCCAGATCGGGCCTCTGAGCAGAGCTGGAGCTCTGCCGTCCTGGAGGCGCACTCGGCTCCAGCCAAGTAGGGCTTGAGCCAAACGAGGCTGGGCTGCCTCTTCTTCCCTCGAGGAGGCTCGCCTCCCCGCCAGCTGTTCACTCGGCTTCCAGGTGGGGGCGCTCTGCGCCTCCTGCAGGTCTTGGCTCAGGGGCTGCTTGCCCTGAGCTGGGGCTGTGCGCGGGAGCCCAGGCACGCAGGGGCAGGCCCCATCCAGCTGCACACGTCTCTGCTGGGGAGGAGAGCGCTAAGGAAGCTACGTGTGTGAGGCAGCTGCTGGGCGCCCAGGGAGTCAGCCTCCGGGTGTGCGGGGCTGCAGACCCCAGCCAGAAGCCCTGGGAGCCTGGTGCACTCCGTGCCGAGCTGAGTCTGGGCGGCCAAGCTACCGCTGGAGGAGCCCTGCACTAGCCCTTCCCTTCCCTCGCACAGAGCTCTTCCTGCTGGGGCCCTTGGCAGTGTGCAAGCCACCGGCCCCTAAGCCCTCCCCAAGGACGCCTGGGGCCTAGGTGCAAAGGCAAGGCAGGAGCGGAGCTGAGGACAGGAAGGCGCCAGTGGCGTCTCCCAGCCTCGCGCAGCCTGCTCCTTCCTGGGCAGGAAGCCTAGCAGCGAGGCAAGTCTGGGCAAGGCTCGCCCAGGGCAGAGCAGCCTCGCGCCAGCAACTCTGCCAGATCGGGCCTCTGAGCAGAGCTGGAGCTCTGCCGTCCTGGAGGCGCACTCGGCTCCAGCCAAGTAGGGCTTGAGCCAAACGAGGCTGGGCTGCCTCTTCTTCCCTCGAGGAGGCTCGCCTCCCCGCCAGCTGTTCACTCGGCTTCCAGGTGGGGGCGCTCTGCGCCTCCTGCAGGTCTTGGCTCAGGGGCTGCTTGCCCTGAGCTGGGGCTGTGCGCGGGAGCCCAGGCACGCAGGGGCAGGCCCCAACCAGCTGCACACGTTTCTGCTGGGGAGGAGAGCGCTAGGGAAGCTACGTGTGTGAGGCAGCTGCTGGGCGCCCAGGGAGTCAGCCTCCGGGTGTGCGGGGCTGCAGACCGCAGCCAGGGGCCCTGGGAGCCTGGTGCACTCCGTGCCGAGCTGAGTCTTGGCGGCCAAGCAACCGCTGGAGGGGCCCTGCACTAGCCCTTCCCTTCCCTCGCACAGAGATCTTCCTGCTGGAGCCCTTGGCAGTGTGCAAGCCACCGGCCCCTAAGCCCTCCCCAAGGATGCCTGGGGCCTAGGTGCAAAGGCAAGGAAGGAGCGGAGCTGAGGCCAGGAAGGCGCCAGTGGCGTCTCCCAGCCTCGCGCAGCCAGCTCCTTCCTGGGCAGGAAGCCTAGCAGCGAGGCAAGTCTCGGCAAGGCTCGCCCAGGGCAGAGCATCCTCGCGCCAGCAACTCTGCCAGAACGGGCCTCTGAGCAGAGCTGGAGCTCTGCCGTCCTGGAGGCGCACTCGGCTCCAGCCATGTAGGGCTTGAGCCAAACGAGCCTGGGCTGCCTCTACTTCCCTCAAGCAGGCTCGCCTCCCCGCCAGCTGTTCACTAGGCTTCCAGGTGGGGGCGCTCTGCGCCTCCTGCAGGTCTTGGCTCATGGGCTGCTTGCCCTGAGCTGGGGCTGTGGGCGGGAGCCCAGGCACGCAGGGGCAGGCCCCAACCAGCTGCACACGACTCTGCTGGGGAGGAGAGCGCTAGGGAAGCTACGTGTGTGAGGCATCTGCTGGGCGCCCAGGGAGTCAGCCTCCGGGTGTGTGGGGCTGCAGACCCCAGCCAGGGGCCCTGGGAGCCTGGTGCACTCCGTGCGGCGCTGAGTCTGGGCGGCCAAGCAACCGCTGGAGGAGCCCTGCACTAGCCCTTCCCTTCCCTCGCACAGAGCTGTTCCTGCTGGTGCCCTTGGCAGTGTGTAAGCCACCGGCCCCTAAGCCCTCCCCAAGGACGCCTGGGGCCTAGGTCCAAAGGCAAGGCAGGAGCCGAGCTGAGGCCAGGAAGGCGCCAGTGGCGTCTCCCAGCCTCGCGCAGCCAGCTGCTTCCTGGGCAGGAAGCCTAGCAGCGAGGCAAGTCTGGGCAAGGCTCGCCCAGGGCAGAGCAGCCTCGCGCCAGCAACTCTGCCAGATCGGGCCTCTGAGCAGAGCTGGAGCTCTGCCGTCCTGGAGGCGCACTCGGCTCCAGCCAAGTAGGGCTTGAGCCAAACGAGGCTGGGCTGCCTCTTCTTCCCTCGAGGAGGCTCGCCTCCCCGCCAGCTGTTCACTCGGCTTCCAGGTGGGGGCGCTCTGCGCCTCCTGCAGGTCTTGGCTCAGGGGCTGCTTGCCCTGAGCTGGGGCTGTGCGCGGGAGCCCAGGCACGCAGGGGCAGGCCCCAACCAGCTGCACACGTCTCTGCTGGGGAGGAGAGCGCTAGGGAAGCTACGTGTGTGAGGCAGCTGCTGGGCGCCCAGGGAGTCAGCCTCCGGGTGTGCGGGGCTGCAGACCCCACCCAGGGGCCCTGGGAGCCTGGTGCACTCCGTGCCGAGCTGAGTCTGGGTGGCCAAGCAACCGCTGGAGGAGCCCTGCACTAGCCCTTCCCTTCCCTCGCACAGAGCTCTTCCTGCTGGAGCCCTTGGCAGTGTGCAAGCCACCGGCCCCTAAGCCCTCCCCAAGGAAACCTGGGGCCTAGGTGCAAAGGCAAGGCAGGAGCGGAGCTGAGGCCAGGAAGGCGCCAGTGGCGTCTCCCAGCCTGCGCAGCCTGCTCCTTCCTGGGCAGGAAGCCTAGCAGCGAGGCAAGTCTGGGCAAGGCTCGCCCAGGGCAGAGCAGCCTCGCGCCAGCAACTCTGCCAGATCGGGCCTCTGAGCAGAGCTGGAGCTCTGCCGTCCTGGAGGCGCACTCGGCTCCAGCCAAGTAGGGCTTGAGCCAAACGAGGCTGGGCTGCCTCTTCTTCCCTCGAGGAGGCTCGCCTCCCCGCCAGCTGTTCACTCGGCTTCCAGGTGGGGGCGCTCTGCGCCTCCTGCAGGTCTTGGCTCAGGGGCTGCTTGCCCTGAGCTGGGGCTGTGCGCGGGAGCCCAGGCACGCAGGGGCAGGCCCCATCCAGCTGCACACGTCTCTGCTGGGGAGGAGAGCGCTAGGGAAGCTACGTGTGTGAGGCAGCTGCTGGGCGCCCAGGGAGTCAGCCTCCGGGTGTGCGGGGCTGCAGACCCCAGCCAGAAGCCCTGGGAGCCTGGTGCACTCCGTGCCGAGCTGAGTCTGGGCGGCCAAGCTACCGCTGGAGGAGCCCTGCACTAGCCCTTCCCTTCCCTCGCACAGAGCTCTTCCTGCTGGGGCCCTTGGCAGTGTGCAAGCCACCGGCCCCTAAGCCCTCCCCAAGGACGCCTGGGGCCTAGGTGCAAAGGCAAGGCAGGAGCGGAGCTGAGGACAGGAAGGCGCCAGTGGCGTCTCCCAGCCTCGCGCTGCCTGCTCCTTCCTGGGCAGGAAGCCTAGCAGCGAGGCAAGTCTGGGCAAGGCTCGCCCAGGGCAGAGCAGCCTCGCGCCAGCAACTCTGCCAGATCGGGCCTCTGAGCAGAGCTGGAGCTCTGCCGTCCTGGAGGCGCACTCGGCTCCAGCCAAGTAGGGCTTGAGCCAAACGAGGCTGGGCTGCCTCTGCTTCCCTCAGGGAGGCTCGCCACCCCGCCAGCTGTTCACTCGGCTTCCAGTTGGGGGCGCTCTTCGCCTCCTGCAGGTCTTGGCTCAGGGGCTTCTTGCCCTGAGCTGGGGCTGTGCGCGGGAGCCCAGGCACGCAGGTGCAGGCCCCAACCAGCTGCACACGTCTCTGCTGGGGAGGAGAGCGCTAGGGAAGCTACGTGTGTGAGGCAGCTCCTGGGCGCCCAGGGAGTCAGCCTCTGGGTGTGCGGGGCTGCAGACCCCAGCCAGGGGCCCTGGGAGCCTGGTGCACTCCGTGCCGAGCTGAGTCTTGGCGGCCAAGCAACCGCTGGGGGAGCCCTGCACTAGCCCTTCCCTTCCCTTGCACAGAGATCTTCCTGCTGGAGCCCTTGGCAGTGTGAAAGCCACCGGCCCCTAAGCCCTCCCCAAGGACGCCTGCGGCCTAGGTGCAAAGGCAAGGCAGGAGCGGAGCTGAGGCCAGGAAGGCGCCAGTGGCGTCTCCCAGCCTCGCGCAGCCTGCTCCTTCCTGGGCAGGAAGCCTAGCAGCGAGGCAAGTCTGGGCAAGGCTCGCCCAGGGCAGAGCAGCCTCGCGCCAGCAACTCTGCCAGAACGGGCCTCTGAGCAGAGCTGGAGCTCTGCCGTCCTGGAGGCGCACTCGGCTCCAGCCATGTAGGGCTTGAGCCAAACGAGCCTGGGCTGCCTCTACTTCCCTCAAGCAGGCTCGCCTCCCCGCCAGCTGTTCACTCGGCTTCCAGGTGGGGGCGCTCTGCGCCTCCTGCAGGTCTTGGCTCATGGGCTGCTTGCCCTGAGCTGGGGCTGTCGGCGGGAGCCCAGGCACGCAGGGGCAGGCCCCAACCAGCTGCACACGACTCTGCTGGGGAGGAGAGCGCTAGGGAAGCTACGTGTGTGAGGCAGCTGCTGGGCGCCCAGGGAGTCAGCCTCCGGGTGTGTGGGGCTGCAGACCCCAGCCAGGGGCCCTGGGAGCCTGGTGCACTCCGTGCGGCGCTGAGTCTGGGCGGCCAAGCAACCGCTGGAGGAGCCCTGCACTAGCCCTTCCCTTCCCTCGCACAGAGCTGTTCCTGCTGGTGCCCTTGGCAGTGTGTAAGCCACCGGCCCCTAAGCCCTCCCCAAGGACGCCTGGGGCCTAGGTCCAAAGGCAAGGCAGGAGCCGAGCTGAGGCCAGGAAGGCGCCAGTGGCGTCTCCCAGCCTCGTGCAGCCAGCTGCTTCCTGGGCAGGAAGCCTAGCAGCGAGGCAAGTCTGGGCAAGGCTCGCCCAGGGCAGAGCAGCCTCGCGCCAGCAACTCTGCCAGATCGGGCCTCTGAGCAGAGCTGGAGCTCTGCCGTCCTGGAGGCGCACTCGGCTCCAGCCAAGTAGGGCTTGAGCCAAACGAGGCTGGGCTGCCTCTTCTTCCCTCGAGGAGGCTCGCCTCCCCGCCAGCTGTTCACTCGGCTTCCAGGTGGGGGCGCTCTGCGCCTCCTGCAGGTCTTGGCTCAGGGGCTGCTTGCCCTGAGCTGGGGCTGTGGGCGGGAGCCCAGGCACGCAGGGGCAGGCCCCAACCAGCTGCACACGTCTCTGCTGGGGAGGAGAGCGCTAGGGAAGCTACGTGTGTGAGGCAGCTGCTGGGCGCCCAGGGAGTCAGCCTCCGGGTGTGCGGGGCTGCAGACCGCAGCCAGGGGCCCTGGGAGCCTGGTGCACTCCGTGCTGAGCAGAGTCTTGGCGGCCAAGCAACCGCTGGAGGAGCCCTGCACTAGCCCTTCCCTTCCCTCGCACAGAGATCTTCCTGCTGGAGCCCTTGGCAGTGTGCAAGCCACCGGCCCCTAAGCCCTCCCCAAGGACGCCTGGGGCATAGGTGCAAAGGCAAGGCAGGAGCGGAGCTGAGGCCAGGAAGGCGCCAGTGGCGTCTCCCAGCCTCGCGCAGCCTGCTCCTTCCTGGGCAGGAAGCCTAGCAGCGAGGCAAGTCTGGGCAAGGCTCGCCCAGGGCAGAGCAGCCTCGCGCCAGCAACTCTGCCAGATCGGGCCTCTGAGCAGAGCGGGAGCTCTGCCGTCCTGGAGGCGCACTCGGCTTCAGCCAAGTAGTGCTTGAGCCAAACGAGGCTGGGCTGCCTCTTCTTCCCTCGAGGAGGCTCGCCTCCCCGCCAGCTGTTCACTCGGCTTCCAGGTGGGGGCGCTCTGCGCCTCCTGCAGGTCTTGGCTCAGGGGCTGCTTGCCCTGAGCTGGGGCTGTGCGCGGGAGCCCAGGCACGCAGGGGCAGGCCCCACCCAGCTGCACACGTCTCTGCTGGGGAGGAGAGCGCTAGGGAAGCTACGTGTGTGAGGCAGCTGCTGGGCGCCCAGGGAGTCAGCCTCCGGGTGTGCGGGGCTGCAGACCCCAGCCAGGGGCCCTGGGAGCCTGGTGCACTCCGTGCGGCGCTGATTCTGGGCTCCCAAGCAACCGCTGGAGGAGCCCTGCACTAGCCCTTCCCTTCCCTCGCACAGAGCTCTTCCTGCTGGTGCCCTTGGCAGTGTGTAAGCCACCGGCCCCTAAGCCCTCCCCAAGGACGCCTGGGGCCTAGGTCCAAAGGCAAGGCAGGAGCCGAGGTGAGGCCAGGAAGGCGCCAGTGGCGTCTCCCAGCCTCGCGCAGCCAGCTGCTTCCTGGGCAGGAAGCCTAGCAGCGAGGCAAGTCTGGGCAAGGCTCGCCCAGGGCAGAGCAGCCTCGCGCCAGCAACTCTGCCAGATCGGGCCTCTGAGCAGAGCTGTAGCTCTGCCGTCCTGGAGGCGCACTCGGCTCCAGCCAAGTAGGTCTTGAGCCAAACGAGGCTGGGCTGCCTCTACTTCCCTCGAGGAGGCTCGCCTCCCCGCCAGCTGTTCACTCGGCTTCCAGGTGGGGGCGCTCTGCGCCTCCTGCAGGTCTTGGCTCAGGGGATGCTTGCCCTGAGCTGGGGCTGTGGGCGGGAGCCCAGGCACGCAGGGGCAGGCCCCAACCAGCTGCACACGTCTCTGCTGGGGAGGAGAGCGCTAGGGAAGCTACGTGTGTGAGGCAGCTGCTGGGCGCCCAGGGAGTCAGCCTCCGGGTGTGTGGGGCTGCAGACCCCAGCCAGGGGCCTTGGGAGCCTGGTGCACTCCGTGCGGCGCTGAGTCTGGGCGGCCAAGCAACCGCTGGAGGAGCCCTGCACTAGCCCTTCCATTCCCTCGCACAGAGCTCTTCCTGCTGGTGCCCTTGGCAGTGTGCAAGCCACCGGCCCCTAAGCCCTCCCCAAGGACGCCTGGGGCCTAGGTGCAAAGGCAAGGGAGGAGCGGAGCTGAGGCCAGGAAGGCGCCAGTGGCGTCTCCCAGCCTCGCGCAGCCTGCTCCTTCCTGGGCAGGAAGCCTAGCAGCGAGGCAAGTCTGGGCAAGGCTCGCCCAGGGCAGAGCAGCCTCGCGCCAGCAACTCTGCCAGATCGGGCCTCTGAGCAGAGCTGGAGCTCTGCCGTCCTGGAGGCGCACTCGGCTCCAGCCAAGTAGGGCTTGAGCCAAACGAGGCTGGGCTGCCTCTACTTCCCTCAGGGAGGCTCGCCTCCCCGCCAGCTGTTCACTCGGCTTCCAGGTGGGGGCGCTCTGCGCCTCCTGCAGGTCTTGGCTCAGGGGCTGCTTGCCCTGAGCTGGGGCTGTGCGCGGGAGCCCAGGCACTCAGGGCCAGGCCCCAACCAGCTGCACACGTCTCTGCTGGGGAGGAGAGCGCTAGGGAAGCTACGTGTGTGAGGCAGCTGCTGGGCGCCCAGGGAGTCAGCCTCCGGGTGTGCGGGGCTGCAGACCGCAGCCAGGGGCCCTGGGAGCCTGGTGCACTCCGTGCCGAGCTGAGTCTTGGCGGCCAAACAACCGCTGGAGGAGCCCTGCACTAGCCCTTCCCTTCCCTCGCACAGAGATCTTCCTGCTGGAGCCCTTGGCAGTGTGCAAGCCACCGGCCCCTAAACCCTCCCCAAGGATGCCTGGGGCCTAGGTGCAAAGGCAAGGCAGGAGCGGAGCTGAGGCCAGGAAGGCGCCAGTGGCGTCTCCCAGCCTCGCGCAGCCAGCTCCTTCCTGGGCAGGAGGCCTAGCAGCGAGGCAAGTCTGGGCAAGGCTCGCCCAGGGCAGAGCAGCCTCGCGCCAGCAACTCTGCCAGATCGGGCCTCTGAGCAGAGCTGGAGCTCTGCCGTCCTGGAGGCGCACTCGGCTCCAGCCAAGTAGGGCTTGAGCCAAACGAGGCTGGGCTGCCTCTTCTTCCCTCGAGGAGGCTCGCCTCCCCGCCAGCTGTTCACTCGGCTTCCAGGTGGGGGCGATCTGCGCCTCCTGCAGGTCTTGGCTCAGGGGCTGCTTGCCCTGAGCTGGGGCTGTGGGAGGGAGCCCAGGCACGCAGGGGCAGGCCCCAACCAGCTGCACACGTCTCTGCTGGGGAGGAGAGCGCTAGGGAAGCTACGTGTGTGAGGCAGCTGCTGGGCGCCCAGGGAGTCAGCCTCCGTGTGTGCGGGGCTGCAGACCCCTGCCAGGGGCCCTGGGAGCCTGGTGCACTCCGTGCCGAGCTGAGTCTTGGCGGCCAAGCAACCGCTGGAGGAGCCCTGCACTAGCCCTTCCCTTCCCTCGCACAGAGATCTTCCTGCTGGAGCCCTTGGCAGTGTGCAAGCCACCGGCCCCTAAGCCCTCCCCAAGGACGCCTGGGGCCTAGGTGCAAAGGCAAGGGAGGAGCGGAGCTGAGGCCAGGAAGGCGCCAGTGGCGTCTCCCAGCCTCGCGCAGCCAGCTCCTTCCCGGGCAGGAAGCCTAGCAGCGAGGCAAGTCTCGGCAAGGCTCGCCCAGGGCAGAGCAGCCTCGCGCCAACAACTCTGCCAGAACGGGCCTCTGAGCAGAGCTGGAGCTCTGCCGTCCTGGAGGCGCACTCGGCTCCAGCCATGTAGGGCTTGAGCCAAACGAGCCTGGGCTGCCTCTACTTCCCTCAAGCAGGCTCGCCTCCCCGCCAGCTGTTCACTCGGCTTCCAGGTGGGGGCGCTCTGCGCCTCCTGCAGGTCTTGGCTCAGGGGCTGCTTGCCCTGAGCTGGGGCTGTGCGCGGGAGCCCAGGCACGCAGGGGCAGGCCCCAACCAGCTGCACACGTCTCTGCTGGGGAGGAGAGCGCTAGGGAAGCTACGTGTGTGAGGCAGCTGCTGGGCGCCCAGGGAGTCAGCCTCCGGGTGTGCGGGGCTGCAGACCCCAGCCAGGGGCCCTGGGAGCCTGGTGCACTCCGTGCGGCGCTGAGTCTGGGCGGCCAAGCAACCGCTGGAGGAGCCCTGCACTAGCCCTTCCCTTCCCTCGCACAGAGCTCTTCCTGCTGCAGCCCTTGGCAGTGTGCAAGCCACCGGCCCCTAAGCCCTCCCCAAGGACGCCTGGGGCCTAGGTGCAAAGGCAAGGGAGAAGCGGAGCTGAGCCCAGAAAGGCGCCAGTGGCGTCTCCCAGCTTCGCGCAGCCAGCTCCTTCCTGGGCAGGAAGCCTAGCAGCGAGGCAAGTCTCGGCAAGGCTCGCCCAGGGCAGAGCAGCCTCGCGCCAGCAACTCTGCCAGAACGGGCCTCTGAGCAGAGCTGGAGCTCTGCCGTCCTGGAGGCGCACTCGGCTCCAGCCATGTAGGGCTTGAGCCAAACGAGCCTGGGCTGCCTCTACTTCCCTCAAGCAGGCTCGCCTCCCCGCCAGCTGTTCACTCGGCTTCCAGGTGGGGGCGCTCTGCGCCTCCTGCAGGTCTTGGCTCAGGGGTTGCTTGCCCTGAGCTGGGGCTGTGCGCGGGAGCCCAGGCACGCAGGGGCAGGCCCCAACCAGCTGCACACGTCTCTGCTGGCGAGGAGAGCGCTAGGGAAGCTACGTGTGTGAGGCAGCTGCTGGGCGCCCAGGGAGTCAGCCTCCGGGTGTGCGGGGCTGCAGACCGCAGCCAGGGGCCCTGGGAGCCTGGTGCACTCCGTGCCGAGCTGAGTCTTGGCGGCCAAGCAACCGCTGGAGGAGCCCTGCACTAGCCCTTCCCTTCCCTCGCACAGAGATCTTCCTGCTGGAGCCCTTGGCAGTGTGCAAGCCACCGGCCCCTAAACCCTCCCCAAGGATGCCTGGGGCCTAGGTGCAAAGGCAAGGCAGGAGCGGAGCTGAGGCCAGGAAGGCGCCAGTGGCGTCTCCCAGCCTCGCGCAGCCAGCTCCTTCCTGGGCAGGAAGCCTAGCAGCGAGGCAAGTCTCGGCAAGGCTCGCCCAGGGCAGAGCAGCCTCGCGCCAGCAACTCTGCCAGAACGGGCCTCTGAGCAGAGCTGGAGCTCTGCCGTCCTGGAGGCGCACTCGGCTCCAGCCATGTAGGGCTTGAGCCAAACGAGCCTGGGCTGCCTCTACTTCCCTCAAGCAGGCTCGCCTCCCCGCCAGCTGTTCACTCGGCTTCCAGGTGGGGGCGCTCTGCGCCTCCTGCAGGTCTTGGCTCAGGGGCTGCTTGCCCTGAGCTGGGGCTGTGCGCGGGAGCCCAGGCACGCAGGGGCAGGCCCCAACCAGCTGCACACGTCTCTGCTGGGGAGGAGAGCGCTAGGGAAGCTACGTGTGTGAGGCAGCTGCTGGGCGCCCAGGGAGTCAGCCTCCGGGTGTGCGGGGCTGCAGACCCCAGCCAGGGGCCCTGGGAGCCTGGTGCACTCCGTGCGGCGCTGAGTCTGGGCGGCCAAGCAACCGCTGGAGGAGCCCTGCACTAGCCCTTCCCTTCCCTCGCACAGAGCTCTTCCTGCTGCAGCCCTTGGCAGTGTGCAAGCCACCGGCCCCTAAGCCCTCCCCAAGGACGCCTGGGGCCTAGGTGCAAAGGCAAGGGAGAAGCGGAGCTGAGCCCAGAAAGGCGCCAGTGGCGTCTCCCAGCTTCGCGCAGCCAGCTCCTTCCTGGGCAGGAAGCCTAGCAGCGAGGCAAGTCTCGGCAAGGCTCGCCCAGGGCAGAGCAGCCTCGCGCCAGCAACTCTGCCAGAACGGGCCTCTGAGCAGAGCTGGAGCTCTGCCGTCCTGGAGGCGCACTCGGCTCCAGCCATGTAGGGCTTGAGCCAAACGAGCCTGGGCTGCCTCTACTTCCCTCAAGCAGGCTCGCCTCCCCGCCAGCTGTTCACTCGGCTTCCAGGTGGGGGCGCTCTGCGCCTCCTGCAGGTCTTGGCTCAGGGGTTGCTTGCCCTGAGCTGGGGCTGTGCGCGGGAGCCCAGGCACGCAGGGGCAGGCCCCAACCAGCTGCACACGTCTCTGCTGGGGAGGAGAGCGCTAGGGAAGCTACGTGTGTGAGGCAGCTGCTGGGCGCCCAGGGAGTCAGCCTCCGGGTGTGCGGGGCTGCAGACCGCAGCCAGGGGCCCTGGGAGCCTGGTGCACTCCGTGCCGAGCTGAGTCTTGGCGGCCAAGCAACCGCTGGAGGAGCCCTGCACTAGCCCTTCCCTTCCCTCGCACAGAGATCTTCCTGCTGGAGCCCTTGGCAGTGTGCAAGCCACCGGCCCCTAAGCCCTCCCCAAGGACGCCTGGGGCCTAGGTGCAAAGGCAAGGGAGGAGCGGAGCTGAGGCCAGGAAGGCGCCAGTGGCGTCTCCCAGCCTCGCGCAGCCAGCTCCTTCCCGGGCAGGAAGCCTAGCAGCGAGGCAAGTCTCGGCAAGGCTCGCCCAGGGCAGAGCAGCCTCGCGCCAACAACTCTGCCAGAACGGGCCTCTGAGCAGAGCTGGAGCTCTGCCGTCCTGGAGGCGCACTCGGCTCCAGCCATGTAGGGCTTGAGCCAAACGAGCCTGGGCTGCCTCTACTTCCCTCAAGCAGGCTCGCCTCCCCGCCAGCTGTTCACTCGGCTTCCAGGTGGGGGCGCTCTGCGCCTCCTGCAGGTCTTGGCTCAGGGGCTGCTTGCCCTGAGCTGGGGCTGTGCGCGGGAGCCCAGGCACGCAGGGGCAGGCCCCAACCAGCTGCACACGTCTCTGCTGGGGAGGAGAGCGCTAGGGAAGCTACGTGTGTGAGGCAGCTGCTGGGCGCCCAGGGAGTCAGCCTCCGGGTGTGCGGGGCTGCAGACCCCAGCCAGGGGCCCTGGGAGCCTGGTGCACTCCGTGCGGCGCTGAGTCTGGGCGGCCAAGCAACCGCTGGAGGAGCCCTGCACTAGCCCTTCCCTTCCCTCGCACAGAGCTCTTCCTGCTGCAGCCCTTGGCAGTGTGCAAGCCACCGGCCCCTAAGCCCTCCCCAAGGACGCCTGGGGCCTAGGTGCAAAGGCAAGGGAGAAGCGGAGCTGAGCCCAGAAAGGCGCCAGTGGCGTCTCCCAGCTTCGCGCAGCCAGCTCCTTCCTGGGCAGGAAGCCTAGCAGCGAGGCAAGTCTCGGCAAGGCTCGCCCAGGGCAGAGCAGCCTCGCGCCAGCAACTCTGCCAGAACGGGCCTCTGAGCAGAGCTGGAGCTCTGCCGTCCTGGAGGCGCACTCGGCTCCAGCCATGTAGGGCTTGAGCCAAACGAGCCTGGGCTGCCTCTACTTCCCTCAAGCAGGCTCGCCTCCCCGCCAGCTGTTCACTCGGCTTCCAGGTGGGGGCGCTCTGCGCCTCCTGCAGGTCTTGGCTCAGGGGTTGCTTGCCCTGAGCTGGGGCTGTGCGCGGGAGCCCAGGCACGCAGGGGCAGGCCCCAACCAGCTGCACACGTCTCTGCTGGCGAGGAGAGCGCTAGGGAAGCTACGTGTGTGAGGCAGCTGCTGGGCGCCCAGGGAGTCAGCCTCCGGGTGTGCGGGGCTGCAGACCCCAGCCAGGGGCCCTGGGAGCCTGGTGCACTCCGAGCGGCCCTGAGTCTGGGCGGCCAAGCAACCGCTGGAGGAGCCCTGCACTAGCCCTTCCCTTCCCTCGCACAGAGCTCTTCCTGCTGGAGCCCTTTGCAGTGTGCAAGCCACTGGCCCCTAAGCCCTCCCCAAGGACGCCTGGGGCCTAGGTGCAAAGGCAAGGCAGGAGCCGAGCTGAGGCCAGGAAGGCGCCAGTGGCGTCTCCCAGCCTCGCGCAGCCAGCTGCTTCCTGGGCAGGAGGCCTAGCAGCGAGGCAAGTCTGGGCAAGGCTCGCCCAGGGCAGAGCAGCCTCGCGCCAGCAACTCTGCCAGATCGGGCCTCTGAGCAGAGCTGGAGCTCTGCCGTCCTGGAGGCGCACTCGGCTCCAGCCAAGTAGGGCTTGAGCCAAACGAGGCTGGGCTGCCTCTTCTTCCCTCGAGGAGGCTCGCCTCCCCGCCAGCTGTTCACTCGGCTTCCAGGTGGGGGCGCTCTGAGCCTCCTGCAGGTCTTGGCTCAGGGGCTGCTTGCCCTGAGCTGGGGCTGTGGGCGGGAGCCCAGGCACGCAGGGGCAGGCCCCAACCAGCTGCACACGTCTCTGCTGGGGAGGAGAGCGCTAGGGAAGCTACGTGTGTGAGGCAGCTGCTGGGCGCCCAGGGAGTCAGCCTCCGTGTGTGCGGGGCTGCAGACCCCTGCCAGGGGCCCTGGGAGCCTGGTGCACTCCGTGCCGAGCTGAGTCTGGGCGGCCAAGCAACCGCTGGAGGAGCCCTGCACTAGCCCTTCCCTTCCCTCGCACAGAGATCTTCCTGCTGGAGCCCTTGGCAGTGTGCAAGCCACCGGCCCCTAAGCCCTCCCCAAGGACGCCTGGGGCCTAGGTGCAAAGGCAAGGGAGGAGCGGAGCTGAGGCCAGGAAGGCGCCAGTGGCGTCTCCCAGCCTCGCGCAGCCAGCTCCTTCCCGGGCAGGAAGCCTAGCAGCGAGGCAAGTCTCGGCAAGGCTCGCCCAGGGCAGAGCAGCCTCGCGCCAACAACTCTGCCAGAACGGGCCTCTGAGCAGAGCTGGAGCTCTGCCATCCTGGAGGCGCACTCGGCTCCAGCCATGTAGGGCTTGAGCCAAACGAGCCTGGGCTGCCTCTACTTCCCTCAAGCAGGCTCGCCAACCCGCCAGCTGTTCACTCGGCTTCCAGGTGGGGGCGCTCTGCGCCTCCTGCAGGTCTTGGCTCAGGGGCTGCTTGCCCTGAGCTGGGGCTGTGCGCGGGAGCCCAGGCACGCAGGGGCAGGCCCCAACCAGCTGCACACGTCTCTGCTGGGGAGGAGAGCGCTAGGGAAGCTACGTGTGTGAGGCAGCTGCTTGGCGCCCAGGGAGTCAGCCTCCGGGTGTGCGGGGCTGCAGACCCCAGCCAGGGGCCCTGGGAGCCTGGTGCACTCCGTGCGGCGCTGAGTCTGGGCGGCCAAGCAACCGCTGGAGGAGCCCTGCACTAGCCCTTCCCTTCCCTCGCACAGAGCTCTTCCTGCTGCAGCCCTTGGCAGTGTGCAAGCCACCGGCCCCTAAGCCCTCCCCAAGGACGCCTGGGGCCTAGGTGCAAAGGCAAGGGAGAAGCGGAGCTGAGCCCAGAAAGGCGCCAGTGGCGTCTCCCAGCTTCGCGCAGCCAGCTCCTTCCTGGGCAGGAAGCCTAGCAGCGAGGCAAGTCTCGGCAAGGCTCGCCCAGGGCAGAGCAGCCTCGCGCCAGCAACTCTGCAAGAACGGGCCTCTGAGCAGAGCTGGAGCTCTGCCGTCCTGGAGGCGCACTCGGCTCCAGCCATGTAGGGCTTGAGCCAAACGAGCCTGGGCTGCCTCTACTTCCCTCAAGCAGGCTCGCCTCCCCGCCAGCTGTTCACTCGGCTTCCAGGTGGGGGCGCTCTGCGCCTCCTGCAGGTCTTGGCTCAGGGGCTGCTTGCCCTGAGCTGGGGCTGTGCGCGGGAGCCCAGGCACGCAGGGGCAGGCCCCAACCAGCTGCACACGTCTCTGCTGGCGAGGAGAGCGCTAGGGAAGCTACGTGTGTGAGGCAGCTGCTGGGCGCCCAGGGAGTCAGCCTCCGGGTGTGCGGGGCTGCAGACCCCAGCCAGGGGCCCTGGGAGCCTGGTGCACTCCGAGCGGCCCTGAGTCTGGGCGGCCAAGCAACCGCTAGAGGAGCCATGCACTAGCCCTTCCCTTCCCTCGCACAGAGCTCTTCCTGCTGGAGCCCTTGGCAGTGTGTAATCCACCGGCCCCTAAGCCCTCCCCAAGGACGCCTGGGGCCTAGGTGCAAAGGCAAGGCAGTAGCAGATCTGAGGCCAGGAAGGCGCCAGTGGCGTCTCCCAGCCTCGCGCAGCCAGCTGCTTCCTGGGCAGGAGGCCTAGCAGCGAGGCAAGTCTGGGCAAGGCTCGCCCAGGGCAGAGCAGCCTCGCGCCAGCAACTCTGCCAGATCGGGCCTCTGAGCAGAGCTGGAGCTCTGCCGTCCTGGAGGCGCACTCGGCTCCAGCCAAGTAGGGCTTGAGCCAAACGAGGCTGGGCTGCCTCTTCTTCCCTCGAGGAGGCTCGCCTCCCCGCCAGCTGTTCACTCGGCTTCCAGGTGGGGGCGCTCTGCGCCTCCTGCAGGTCTTGGCTCAGGGGCTGCTTGCCCTGAGCTGGGGCTGTGGGCGGGAGCCCAGGCACGCAGGGGCAGGCCCCAACCAGCTGCACACGTCTCTGCTGGGGAGGAGAGCGCTAGGGAAGCTACGTGTGTGAGGCAGCTGCTGGGCGCCCAGGGAGTCAGCCTCCGTGTGTGCGGGGCTGCAGACCCCTGCCAGGGACCCTGGGAGCCTGGTGCACTCCGTGCCGAGCTGAGTCTGGGCGGCCAAGCAACCGCTGGAGGAGCCCTGCACTAGCCCTTCCCTTCCCTCGCACAGAGATCTTCCTGCTGGAGCCCTTGGCAGTGTGCAAGCCACCGGCCCCTAAGCCCTCCCCAAGGACGCCTGGGGCCTAGGTGCAAAGGCAAGGGAGGAGCGGAGCTGAGGCCAGGAAGGCGCCAGTGGCGTCTCCCAGCCTCGCGCAGCCAGCTCCTTCCTGGGCAGGAAGCCTAGCAGCGAGGCAAGTCTCGGCAAGGCTCGCCCAGGGCAGAGCAGCCTCGCGCCAGCAACTCTGCCAGAACGGGCCTCTGAGCAGAGCTGGAGCTCTGCCGTCCTGGAGGCGCACTCGGCTCCAGCCATGTAGGGCTTGAGCCAAACGAGCCTGGGCTGCCTCTACTTCCCTCAAGCAGGCTCGTCTCCCCGCCAGCTCTTCACTCGGCTTCCAGGTGGGGGCGCTCTGCGCCTCCTGCAGGTCTTGGCTCAGGGGCTGCTTGCCCTGAACTGGGGCTGTGCGCGGGAGCCCAGGCACGCAGGGGCAGGCCCCAACCAGCTGCACACGTCTCTGCTGGGGAGGAGAGCGCTAGGGAAGCTACGTGTGTGAGGCAGCTGCTGGGCGCCCAGGGAGTCAGCCTCCGGTGTGCGGGGCTGCAGACCCCAGCCAGGGGCCCTCGGAGCCTGGTGCACTCCGTGCGGCGCTGAGTCTGGGCGGCCAAGCAACCGCTGGAGGAGCCCTACACTAGCCCTTCCCTTCCCTGGCACAGAGCTCTTCCTGCTGGAGCCCTTTGCAGTGTGCAAGCCACCGGCCCCTAAGCCCTCCCCAAGGACGCCTGGGGCCTAGGTGCAAAGGCAAGGCAGGAGCCGAGCTGAGGCCAGGAAGGCGCCAGTGGCGTCTCCCAGCCTCGCGCAGCCAGCTGCTTCCTGGGCAGGAGGCCTAGCAGCGAGGCAAGTCTGGGCAAGGCTCGCCCAGGGCAGAGCAGCCTCGCGCCAGCAACTCTGCCAGATCGGGCCTCTGAGCAGAGCTGGAGCTCTGCCGTCCTGGAGGCGCACTCGGCTCCAGCCAAGTAGGGCTTGAGCCAAACGAGGCTGGGCTGCCTCTTCTTCCCTCGAGGAGGCTCGCCTCCCCGCCAGCTGTTCACTCGGCTTCCAGGTGGGGGCGCTCTGCGCCTCCTGCAGGTCTTGGCTCAGGGGCTGCTTGCCCTGAGCTGGGGCTGTGGGCGGGAGCCCAGGCACGCAGGGGCAGGCCCCAACCAGCTGCACACGTCTCTGCTGGGGAGGAGAGCGCTAGGGAAGCTACGTGTGTGAGGCAGCTGCTGGGCGCCCAGGGAGTCAGCCTCCGTGTGTGCGGGGCTGCAGACCCCTGCCAGGGGCCCTGGGAGCCTGGTGCACTCCGTGCCGAGCTGAGACTTGGCGGCCAAGCAACCGCTGGAGGAGCCCTGCACTAGCCCTTCCCTTCCCTCGCACAGAGATCTTCCTGCTGGAGCCCTTGGCAGTGTGCAAGCCACCGGCCCCTAAGCCCTCCCCAAGGACGCCTGGGGCCTAGGTGCAAAGGCAAGGGAGGAGCGGAGCTGAGGCCAGGAAGGCGCCAGTGGCGTCTCCCAGCCTCGCGCAGCCAGCTCCTTCCCGGGCAGGAAGCCTAGCAGCGAGGCAAGTCTCGGCAAGGCTCGCCCAGGGCAGAGCAGCCTCGCGCCAGCAACTCTGCCAGAACGGGCCTCTGAGCAGAGCTGGAGCTCTGCCGTCCTGGAGGCGCACTCGGCTCCAGCCATGTAGGGCTTGAGCCAAACGAGCCTGGGCTGCCTCTACTTCCCTCAAGCAGGCTCGCCTCCCCGCCAGCTGTTCACTCGGCTTCCAGGTGGGGGCGCTCTGCGCCTCCTGCAGGTCTTGGCTCAGGGGCTGCTTGCCCTGAGCTGGGGCTGTGCGCGGGAGCCCAGGCACGCAGGGGCAGGCCCCAACCAGCTGCACACGTCTCTGCCGGGGAGGAGAGCGCTAGGGAAGCTACGTGTGTGAGGCAGCTGCTGGGCGCCCAGGGAGTCAGCCTCCGGGTGTGCGGGGCTGCAGACCCCAGCCAGGGGCCCTGGGAGCCTGGTGCACTCCGTGCGGCGCTGAGTCTGGGCGGCCAAGCAACCGCTGGAGGAGCCCTGCACTAGCCCTTCCCTTCCCTCGCACAGAGCTCTTCCTGCTGCAGCCCTTGGCAGTGTGCAAGCCACCGGCCCCTAAGCCCTCCCCAAGGACGCCTGGGGCCTAGGTGCAAAGGCAAGGGAGAAGCCGAGCTGAGCCCAGAAAGGCGCCAGTGGCGTCTCCCAGCTTCGCGCAGCCAGCTCCTTCCTGGGCAGGAAGCCTAGCAGCGAGGCAAGTCTCGGCAAGGCTCGCCCAGGGCAGAGCAGCCTCGCGCCAGCAACTCTGCCAGAACGGGCCTCTGAGCAGAGCTGGAGCTCTGCCGTCCTGGAGGCGCACTCGGCTCCAGCCATGTAGGGCTTGAGCCAAACGAGCCTGGGCTGCCTCTACTTCCCTCAAGCAGGCTCGCCTCCCGGCCAGCTGTTCACTCGGCTTCCAGGTGGGGGCGCTCTGCGCCTCCTGCAGGTCTTGGCTCAGGGGCTGCTTGCCCTGAGCTGGGGCTGTGCGCGGGAGCCCAGGCACGCAGGGGCAGGCCCCAACCAGCTGCACACGTCTCTGCTGGCGAGGAGAGCGCTAGGGAAGCTACGTGTGTGAGGCAGCTGCTGGGCGCCCAGGGAGTCAGCCTCCGGGTGTGCGGGGCTGCAGACCCCAGCCAGGGGCCCTGGGAGCCTGGTGCACTCCGAGCGGCCCTGAGTCTGGGCGGCCAAGCAACCGCTGGAGGAGCCATGCACTAGCCCTTCCCTTCCCTCGCACAGAGCTCTTCCTGCTGGAGCCCTTGGCAGTGTGTAATCCACCGGCCCCTAAGCCCTCCCCAAGGACGCCTGGGGCCTAGGTGCAAAGGCAAGGCAGTAGCAGAGCTGAGGCCAGGAAGGCGCCAGTGGCGTCTCCCAGCCTCGCGCAGCCAGCTGCTTCCTGGGCAGGAGGCCTAGCAGCGAGGCAAGTCTGGGCAAGGCTCGCCCAGGGCAGAGCAGCCTCGCGCCAGCAACTCTGCCAGATCGGGCCTCTGAGCAGAGCTGGAGCTCTGCCGTCCTGGAGGCGCACTCGGCTCCAGCCAAGTAGGGCTTGAGCCAAACGAGGCTGGGCTGCCTCTTCTTCCCTCGAGGAGGCTCGCCTCCCCGCCAGCTGTTCACTCGGCTTCCAGGTGGGGGCGCTCTGCGCCTCCTGCAGGTCTTGGCTCAGGGGCTGCTTGCCCTGAGCTGGGGCTGTGGGCGGGAGCCCAGGCACGCAGGGGCAGGCCCCAACCAGCTGCACACGTCTCTGCTGGGGAGGAGAGCGCTAGGGAAGCTACGTGTGTGAGGCAGCGCTGGGCGCCCAGGGAGTCAGCCTCCGTGTGTGCGGGGCTGCAGACCCCTGCCAGGGGCCCTGGGAGCCTGGTGCACTCCGTGCCGAGCTGAGTCTTGGCGGCCAAGCAACCGCTGGAGGAGCCCTGCACTAGCCCTTCCCTTCCCTCGCACAGAGATCTTCCTGCTGGAGCCCTTGGCAGTGTGCAAGCCACCGGCCCCTAAGCCCTCCCCAAGGACGCCTGGGGCCTAGGTGCAAAGGCAAGGGAGGAGCGGAGCTGAGGCCAGGAAGGCGCCAGTGGCGTCTCCCAGCCTCGCGCAGCCTGCTCCTTCCTGGGCAGGAAGCCTAGCAGCGAGGCAAGTCTGGGAAAGGCTCGCCCAGGGCAGAGCAGCCTCGCGCCAGCAACTCTGCCAGATCGGGCCTCTGAGCAGAGCTGGAGCTCTGCCGTCCTGGAGGCGCACTCGGCTCCAGCCAAGTAGGGCTTGAGCCAAACGAGGCTGGGCTGCCTCTACTTCCCTCAGGGAGGCTCGCCTCCCCGCCAGCTGTTCACTCGGCTTCCAGGTGGGGGCGCTCTGCGCCTCCTGCAGGTCTTGGCTCAGGGGCTGCTTGCCCTGAGCTGGGGCTGTGCGCGGGAGCCCAGGCACGCAGGGGCAGGCCCCAACCAGCTGCAAACGTCTCTGCTGGGGAGGAGAGCGCTAGGGAAGCTACGTGTGTGAGGCAGCTGCTGGGCGCCCAGGGAGTCAGCCTCCGGGTGTGCGGGGCTGCAGACCGCAGCCAGGGGCCCTGGGAGCCTGGTGCACTCCGTGCCGAGGTGAGTCTTGGCGGCCAAGCAACCGCTGGAGGAGCCCTGCACTAGTCCTTCCCTTCCCTCGCACAGAGATCTTCCTGCTGGAGCCCTTGGCAGTGTGCAAGCCACCGGCCCCTAAGCCCTCCCCAAGGACGCCTGGGGCCTAGGTGCAAAGGCAAGGGAGGAGCGGAGCTGAGGCCAGGAAGGCGCCAGTGGCGTCTCCCAGCCTCGCGCAGCCAGCTCCTTCCTGGGCAGGAAGCCTAGCAGCGAGGCAAGTCTCGGCAAGGCTCGCCCAGGGCAGAGCAGCCTCGCGCCAGCAACTCTGCCAGAACGGGCCTCTGAGCAGAGCTGGAGCTCTGCCGTCCTGGAGGCGCACTCGGCTCCAGCCATGTAGGGCTTGAGCCAAACGAGCCTGGGCTGCCTCTACTTCCGTCAAGCAGGCTCGATTCCCCGCCAGCTGTTCACTCGGCTTCCAGGTGGGGGCGCTCTGCGCCTCCTGCAGGTCTTGGCTCAGGGGCTGCTTGCCCTGAGCTGGGGCTGTGCGCGGGAGCCCAGGCACGCAGGGGCAGGCCCCAACCAGCTGCACACGTCTCTGCTGGGGAGGAGAGCGCTAGGGAAGCTACGTGTGTGAGGCAGCTGCTGGGCGCCCAGGGAGTCAGCCTCCGGTGTGCGGGGCTGCAGACCCCAGCCAGGGGCCCTCGGAGCCTGGTGCACTCCGTGCGGCGCTGAGTCTGGGCGGCCAAGCAACCGCTGGAGGAGCCCTACACTAGCCCTTCCCTTCCCTGGCACAGAGCTCTTCCTGCTGGAGCCCTTTGCAGTGTGCAAGCCACCGGCCCCTAAGCCCTCCCCAAGGACGCCTGGGGCCTAGGTGCAAAGGCAAGGCAGGAGCCGAGCTGAGGCCAGGAAGGCGCCAGTGGCGTCTCCCAGCCTCGCGCAGCCAGCTGCTTCCTGGGCAGGAGGCCTAGCAGCGAGGCAAGTCTGGGCAAGGCTCGCCCAGGGCAGAGCAGCCTCGCGCCAGCAACTCTGCCAGATCGGGCCTCTGAGCAGAGCTGGAGCTCTGCCGTCCTGGAGGCGCACTCGGCTCCAGCCAAGTAGGGCTTGAGCCAAACGAGGCTGGGCTGCCTCTTCTTCCCTCGAGGAGGCTCGCCTCCCCGCCAGCTGTTCACTCGGCTTCCAGGTGGGGGCGCTCTGCGCCTCCTGCAGGTCTTGGCTCAGGGGCTGCTTGCCCTGAGCTGGGGCTGTGGGCGGGAGCCCAGGCACGCAGGGGCAGGCCCCAACCAGCTGCACACGTCTCTGCTGGGGAGGAGAGCGCTAGGGAAGCTACGTGTGTGAGGCAGCTGCTGGGGGCCCAGGGAGTCAGCCTCCGTGTGTGCGGGGCTGCAGACCCCTGCCAGGGGCCCTGGGAGCCTGGTGCACTCCGTGCCGAGCTGAGTCTTGGCGGCCAAGCAACCGCTGGAGGAGCCCTGCACTAGCCCTTCCCTTCCCTCGCACAGAGATCTTCCTGCTGGAGCCCTTGGCAGTGTGCAAGCCACCGGCCCCTAAGCCCTCCCCAAGGACGCCTGGGGCCTAGGTGCAAAGGCAAGGGAGGAGCGGAGCTGAGGCCAGGAAGGCGCCAGTGGCGTCTCCCAGCCTCGCGCAGCCAGCTCCTTCCTGGGCAGGAAGCCTAGCAGCGAGGCAAGTCTCGGCAAGGCTCGCCCAGGGCAGAGCAGCCTCGCGCCAGCAACTCTGCCAGAACGCGCCTCTGAGCAGAGCTGGAGCTCTGCCGTCCTGGAGGCGCACTCGGCTCCAGCCATGTAGGGCTTGAGCCAAACGAGCCTGGGCTGCCTCTACTTCCCTCAAGCAGGCTCGCCTCCCCGCCAGCTGTTCACTCGGCTTCCAGGTGGGGGCGCTCTGCGCCTCCTGCAGGTCTTGGCTCAGGGGCTGCTTGCCCTGAGCTGGGGCTGTGCGCGGGAGCCCAGGCACGCAGGGGCAGGCCCCAACCGGCTGCACACGTCTCTGCTGGGGAGGAGAGCGCTAGGGAAGCTACGTGTGTGAGGCAGCTGCTGGGCACCCAGGGAGTCAGCCTCCAGGTGTGCGGGGCTGCAGACCCCAGCCAGGGGCCCAAGGAGCCTGGTGCACTCCGTGCGGCGCTGAGTCTGGGCGGCCAAGCAACCGCTGGAGGAGCCCTGCACTAGCCCTTCCCTTCCCTCGCACAGAGCTCTTCCTGCTGCAGCCCTTGGCAGTGTGCAAGCCACCGGCCCCTAAGCCCTCCCCAAGGACGCCTGGGGCCTAGGTGCAAAGGCAAGGGAGAAGCGGAGCTGAGCCCAGAAAGGCGCCAGTGGCGTCTCCCAGCTTCGCGCAGCCAGCTCCTTCCTGGGCAGGAAGCCTAGCAGCGAGGCAAGTCTCGGCAAGGCTCGCCCAGGGCAGAGCAGCCTCGCGCCAGCAACTCTGCCAGAACGGGCCTCTGAGCAGAGCTGGAGCTCTGCCGTCCTGGAGGCGCACTCGGCTCCAGCCATGTAGGGCTTGAGCCAAACGAGCCTGGGCTGCCTCTACTTCCCTCAAGCAGGCTCGCCTCCCCGCCAGCTGTTCACTCGGCTTCCAGGTGGGGGCGCTCTGCGCCTCCTGCAGGTCTTGGCTCAGGGGCTGCTTGCCCTGAGCTGGGGCTGTGCGCGGGAGCCCAGGCACGCAGGGGCAGGCCCCAACCAGCTGCACACGTCTCTGCTGGCGAGGAGAGCGCTAGGGTAGCTACGTGTGTGAGGCAGCTGCTGGGCGCCCAGGGAGTCAGCCTCCGGGTGTGCGGGGCTGCAGACCCCAGCCAGGGGCCCTGGGAGCCTGGTGCACTCCGAGCGGCCCTGAGTCTGGGCGGCCAAGCAACCGCTGGAGGAGCCATGCACTAGCCCTTCCCTTCCCTCGCACAGAGCTCTTCCTGCTGGAGCCCTTGGCAGTGTGTAATCCACCGGCCCCTAAGCCCTCCCCAAGGACGCCTGGGGCCTAGGTGCAAAGGCAAGGCAGTAGCAGAGCTGAGGCCAGGAAGGCGCCAGTGGCGTCTCCCAGCCTCGCGCAGCCAGCTGCTTCCTGGGCAGGAGGCCTAGCAGCGAGGCAAGTCTGGGCAAGGCTCGCCCAGGGCAGAGCAGCCTCGCGCCAGCAACTCTGCCAGATCGGGCCTCTGAGCAGAGCTGGAGCTCTGCCGTCCTGGAGGCGCACTCGGCTCCAGCCAAGTAGGGCTTGAGCCAAACGAGGCTGGGCTGCCTCTTCTTCCCTCGAGGAGGCTCGCCTCCCCGCCAGCTGTTCACTCGGCTTCCAGGTGGGGGCGCTCTGCGCCTCCTGCAGGTCTTGGCTCAGGGGCTGCTTGCCCTGAGCTGGGGCTGTGGGCGGGAGCCCAGGCACGCAGGGGCAGGCCCCAACCAGCTGCACACGTCTCTGCTGGGGAGGAGAGCGCTAGGGAAGCTACGTGTGTGAGGCAGCTTCTGGGCGCCCAGGGAGTCAGCCTCCGTGTGTGCGGGGCTGCAGACCCCTGCCAGGGGCCCTGGGAGCCTGGTGCACTCCGTGCCGAGCTGAGTCTTGGCGGCCAAGCAACCGCTGGAGGAGCCCTGCACTAGCCCTTCCCTTCCCTCGCACAGAGATCTTCCTGCTGGAGCCCTTGGCAGTGTGCAAGCCACCGGCCCCTAAGCCCTCCCCAAGGACGCCTGGGGCCTAGGTGCAAAGGCAAGGGAGGAGCGGAGCTGAGGCCAGGAAGGCGCCAGTGGCGTCTCCCAGCCTCGCGCAGCCAGCTCCTTCCTGGGCAGGAAGCCTAGCAGCGAGGCAAGTCTCGGCAAGGCTCGCCCAGGGCAGAGCAGCCTCGCGCCAGCAACTCTGCCAGAACGGGCCTCTGAGCAGAGCTGGAGCTCTGCCGTCCTGGAGGCGCACTCGGCTCCAGCCATGTAGGGCTTGAGCCAAACGAGCCTGGGCTGCCTCTACTTCCCTCAAGCAGGCTCGCCTCCCCGCCAGCTGTTCACTCGGCTTCCAGGTGGGGGCGCTCTGCGCCTCCTGCCGGTCTTGGCTCAGGGGCTGCTTGCCCTGAGCTGGGGCTGTGCGCGGGAGCCCAGGCACGCAGGGGCAGGCCCCAACCAGCTGCACACGTCTCTGCTGGGGAGGAGAGCGCTAGGGAAGCTACGTGTGTGAGGCAGCTGCTGGGCGCCCAGGGAGTCAGCCTCCGGGTGTGCGGGGCTGCAGACCCCAGCCAGGGGCCCTGGGAGCCTGGTGCACTCCGAGCGGCGCTGAGTCTGGGCGGCCAAGCAACCGCTGGAGGAGCCCTGCACTAGCCCTTCCCTTCCCTCGCACAGAGCTCTTCCTGCTGGAGCCCTTGGCAGTGTGTAAGCCACCGGCCCCTAAGCCCTCCCCAAGGACGCCTGGGGCCTAGGTGCAAAGGCAAGGCAGGAGCAGAGCTGAGGCCAGGAAGGCGCCAGTGGCGTCTCCCAGCCTCGCGCAGCCTGCTCCTTCCTGGGCAGGAAGCCTAGCAGCGAGGCAAGTCTGGGCAAGGCTCGCCCAGGGCAGAGCAGCCTCGCGCCAGCAACTCTGCCAGATCGGGCCTCTGAGCAGACCTGGAGCTCTGCCGTCCTGGAGGCGCACTCGGCTCCAGCCAAGTAGGGCTTGAGCCAAACGAGGCTGGGCTGCCTCTACTTCCCTCGAGGAGGCTCGCCTCCCCGCCAGCTGTTCACTCGGCTTCCAGGTGGGGGCGCTCTGCGCCTCCTGCAGGTCTTGGCTCAGGGGCTGCTTGCCCTGAGCTGGGGCTGTGCGCGGGAGCCCAGGCACGCAGGGGCAGGCCCCAACCAGCTGCACACGTCTCTGCTGGGGAGGAGAGCGCTAGGGAAGCTACGTGTGTGAGGCAGCTGCTGGGCGCCCAGGGAGTCAGCCTCCGGGTGTGCGGGGCTGCAGACCGCAGCCAGGGGCCCTGGGAGCCTGGTGCACTCCGTGCCGAGCTGAGTCTGGGCGGCCAAGCAACCGCTGGAGGAGCCCTGCACTAGCCCTTCCCTTCCCTCGCACAGAGCTCTTCCTGCTGGAGCCCTTGGCAGTGTGCAAGCCACCGGCCCCTAAGCCCTCCCCAAGGACGACTGCGGCCTAGGTGCAAAGGCAAGGCAGGAGCGGAGCTGAGGCCAGGAAGGCGCCAGTGGCGTCTCCCAGCCTCGCGCAGCCTGCTCCTTCCTGGGCAGGAAGCCTAGCCGCGAGGCAAGTCTGGGCAAGGCTCGCCCAGGGCAGAGCAGCCTCGCGCCAGCAACTCTGCCAGATCGGGCCTCTGAGCAGAGCTGGAGCTCTGCCGTCCTGGAGGCGCACTCGGCTCCAGCCAAGTAGGGCTTGAGCCAAACGAGGCTGGGCTGCCTCTTCTTCCCTTGAGGAGGCTCGCCTCCCCGCCAGCTGTTCACTCGGCTTCCATGTGGGGGCGCTCTGCGCCTCCTGCAGGTCTTGGCTCAGGGGCTGCTTGCCCTGAGCTGGGGCTGTGCGCGGGAGCCCAGGCACGCAGGGGCAGGCCCCAACCAGCTGCAAACGTCTCTGCTGGGGAGGAGAGCGCTAGGGAAGCTACGTGTGTGAGGCAGCTGCTGGGCGCCCAGGGAGTCAGCCTCCGGGTGTGCGGGGCTGCAGACCGCAGCCAGGGGCGCTGGGAGCCTGGTGCACTCCGTGCCGAGCTGAGTCTTGGCGGCCAAGCAACCGCTGGAGGAGCCCTGCACTAGTCCTTCCCTTCCCTCGCACAGAGATCTTCCTGCTGGAGCCCTTGGCAGTGTGCAAGCCACCGGCCCCTAAGCCCTCCCCAAGGACGCCTGGGGCCTAGGTGCAAAGGCAAGGGAGGAGCGGAGCTGAGGCCAGGAAGGCGCCAGTGGCGTCTCCCAGCCTCGCGCAGCCAGCTCCTTCCTGGGCAGGAAGCCTAGCAGCGAGGCAAGTCTCGGCAAGGCTCGCCCAGGGCAGAGCAGCCTCGCGCCAGCAACTCTTCCAGATCGGGCCTCTAAGCAGAGCTGGAGCTCTGCCGTCCTGGAGGCGCACTCGGCTCCAGCCATGTAGGGCTTGAGCCAAACGAGCCTGGGCTGCCTCTACTTCCCTCAAGCAGGCTCGATTCCCCGCCAGCTGTTCACTCGGCTTCCAGGTGGGGGCGCTCTGCGCCTCCTGCAAGTCTTGGCTCAGGGGCTGCTTGCCCTGAGCTGGGGCTGTGCGCGGGAGCCCAGGCACGCAGGGGCAGGCCCCAACCAGCTGCACACGTCTCTGCTGGGGAGGAGAGCGCTAGGGAAGCTACGTGTGTGAGGCAGCTGCTGGGCGCCCAGGGAGTCAGCCTCCGGGTGTGCGGGGCTGCAGACCCCAGCCAGGGGCCCTTGGAGCCTGGTGCACTTCGTGCGGCGCTGAGTCTGGGCGGCCAAGCAACCGCTGGAGGAGCCCTGCACTAGCCCTTCCCTTCCCTCGCACAGAGCTCTTCCTGCTGGAGCCCTTTGCAGTGTGCAAGCCACCGGCCCCTAAGCCCTCCCCAAGGACGCCTGGGGCCTAGGTGCAAAGGCAATGCAGGAGCCGAGCTGAGGCCAGGAAGCCGCCAGTGGCGTCTCCCAGCCTCGCGCAGCCAGCTGCTTCCTGGGCAGGAAGCCTAGTAGCGAGGCAAGTGTGGGCAAGGCTCGCCCAGGGCAGAGCAGCCTCGCGCCAGCAACTCTGCCAGATCGGGCCTCTGAGCAGAGCTGGAGCTCTGCAGTCCTGGAGGTGCACTCGGCTCCAGCCAAGTAGGGCTTGAGCCAAACGAGGCTGGGCTGCCTCTTCTTCCCTCGAGGAGGCTCGCCTCCCCGCCAGCTGTTCACTCGGCTTCCAGGTGGGGGCACTCTGCGCCTCCTGCAGGTCTTGGCTCAGGGGCTGCTTGCCCTGAGCTGGGGCTGTGCGCGGGAGCCCAGGCACGCAGGGGCAGGCTCCAACCAGCTGCACACGTCTCTGCTGGGGAGGAGAGCGCTAGGGAAGCTACGTGTGTGAGGCAGCTGCTGGGCGCCCAGGGAGTCAGCCTCCGGGTGTGAGGGGCTGCAGACCCCAGCCAGGGGCCCTGGGAGCCTGGTGCACTCCGTGCGGCGCTGAGTCTGGGCGGCAAAGCAACCGCTGGAGGAGCCCTGCACTAGCCCTTCCCTTCCCTCGCACAGAGCTCTTCCTGCTGGAGCCCTTGGCAGTGTGCAAGCCACCGGCCCCTAAGCCCTCCCCAAGGACGCCTGCGGCCTAGGTGCAAAGGCAAGGCAGGAGCGGAGCTGAGGCCAGGAAGGCGCCAGTGGCGTCTCCCAGCCTCGCGCAGCCTGCTCCTTCCTGGGCAGGAAGCCTAGCCGCGAGGCAAGTCTGGGCAAGGCTCGCCCAGGGCAGAGCAGCCTCGCGCCAGCAACTCTGCCAGATCGGGCCTCTGAGCAGAGCTGGAGCTCTGCCGTCCTGGAGGCGCACTCGGCTCCAGCCAAGTAGGGCTTGAGCCAAACGAGGCTGGGCTGCCTCTTCTTCCCTTGAGGAGGCTCGCCTCCCCGCCAGCTGTTAACTCGGCTTCCAGGTGGGGGCGCTCTGCGCCTCCTGCTGGTCTTGGCTCAGGGGCTGCTTGCCCTGAGCTGGGGCTGTGGGCGGGAGCCCAGGCACGCAGGGGAAGGCCCCAACCAGCTGCACACGTCTCTGCTGGGGAGGAGAGCGCTAGGGAAGCTACGTGTGTGAGGCAGCTGCTGGGCGCCCAGGGAGTCAGCCTCCGAGTGTGCGGGGCTGCAGACCCCAGCCAGGGGCCCTGGGAGCCTGGTGAACTCCGTGGGGCGCTGAGTCTGGCCGGCCAAGCAACCGCCGAAGGAGCCCTGCACTGGCCCTTCCCTTCCCTCGCACAGAGCTCTTCCTGCTGGAGCCCTTGGCAGTGTGCAAGCCACCGGCCCCTAAGCCCTCCCCAAGGACACCTGGGGCCTAGGTGCAAAGGCAAGGCAGGAGCGGAGCTGAGGCCAGGAAGGCGCCAGTGGCGTCTCCCAGCCTCGCGCAGCCTGCTCCTTCCTGGGCAGGAAGCCTAGCAGCGAGGCAAGTCTGGGCAAGGCTCGCCCAGGGCATAGCAGCCTCGCGCCAGCAACTCTGCCAGATCGGGCCTCTGAGCAGAGCTGGAGCTCTGCCATCCTGGAGGCGCACTCGGCTCCAGCCAAGTAGGGCTTGAGCCAAACGAGGCTGGGCTGCCTCTTCTTCCCTCGAGGAGGCTCGCCTCCCCGCCAGCTGTTCACTCGGCTTCCAGGTGGGGGCGCTCTGCGCCTCCTGCAGGTCTTGGCTCAGGGGCTGCTTGCCCTGAGCTGGGGCTGTGGGCGGGAGCCCAGGCACGCAGGGGAAGGCCCCAACCAGCTGCACACGTCTCTGCTGGGGAGGAGAGCGCTAGGGAAGCTACGTGTGTGAGGCAGCTGCTGGGCGCCCAGGGAGTCAGCCTCCGGGTGTGCGGGGCTGCAGACCGCAGCCAGGGGCCCTGGGAGCCTGGTGCACTCCGTGCCGAGCTGAGTGTGGGCGGCCAAGCAACCGCTGGAGGAGCCCTGCACTAGCCCTTCCCTTCCCTCGCACAGAGCTCTTCCTGCTGGAGCCCTTGGCAGTGTGCAAGCCACCGGCCCCTAAGCCCTCCCCAAGGACGCCTGGGGCCTAGGTGCAAAGGCAAGGGAGGAGCGGAGCTGAGGCCAGGAAGGCGCCAGTGGCGTCTCCCAGCCTCGCGCAGCCAGCTCCTTCCTGGGCAGGAAGGCTAGCAGCGAGGCAAGTCTCGGCAAGGCTCGCCCAGGGCAGAGCAGCCTCGCGCCAGCAACTCTGCCAGAACGGGCCTCTGAGCAGTGCTGGAGCTCTGCCGTCCTGGAGGCGCACACGGCTCCAGCCATGTAGGGCTTGAGCCAAACGAGCCTGGGCTGCCTCTACATCCCTCAAGCAGGCTCGCCTCTCCGCCAGCTGTTCACTCGGCTTCCAGTTGGGGGCACTCTCCGCCTCCTGCAGGTCTTGGCTCAGGGGCTGCTTGCCCTGAGCTGGGGCTGTGGGCGGGAGCCCAGTCACGCAGGGGCAGGCCCCAACCAGCTGCACACGTCTCTGCTGGCGAGGAGAGCGCTAGGGAAGCTACGTGTGTGAGGCAGCTGCTGGGCGCCCAGGGAGTCAGCCTCCGGGTGTGCGGGGCTGCAGACCCCAGCCAGGGGCCCTTGGAGCCTGGTGCACTTCGTGCGGCGCTGAGTCTGGGCGGCCAAGCAACCGCTGGAGGAGCCCTGCACTAGCCCTTCCCTTCCCTCGCACAGAGCTCTTCCTGCTGGAGCCCTTGGCAGTGTGCAAGCCACCGGCCCCTAAGCCCTCCCCAAGGACGCCTGCCTGGGGCCTAGGTGCAAAGGCAAGGGAGGAGCGGAGCTGAGGCCATGAAGGCGCCATTGGCGTCTCCCAGCCTCGCGCAGCCTGCTCCTTCCTGGGCAGGAAGCCTAGCAGCGAGGCAAGTCTGGGCAAGGCTCGCCCAGGGCAGAGCAGCCTCGCGCCAGCAACTCTGCCAGATCGGGCCTCTGAGCAGACCTGGAGCTCTGTCGTCCTGGAGGCCCACTCGGCTCCAGCCAAGTAGGGCTTGAGCCAAACGAGGCTGGGCTGCCTCTACTTCCCTAGAGGAGGCTCGCCTCCCCGCCAGCTGTTCACTCGGCTTCCAGGTGGGGGCGCTCTGCGCCTCCTGCAGGTCTTGGCTCAGGGGCTGCTTGCCCTGAGCTGGGGCTGTGCACAGGAGCCCAGGCACGCAGGGGCAGGCCCCAACCAGCTGCACACGTCTCTGCTGGGGAGGAGAGCGCTGGGGAAGCTACGTGTGTGAGGCAGCTGCTGGGCGCCCAGGGAGTCAGCCTCCGTGTGTGCGGGGCTGCAGACCGCAGCCAGGGGCCCTGGGAGCCTGGTGCACTCCGTGCCGAGCTGAGTCTGGCCGGCCAAGCAACCGCTGGAGGAGCCCTGCACTAGCCCTTCCCTTCCCTCGCACAGAGCTCTTCCTGCTGGAGCCCTTGGCAGTGTGCAAGCCACCGGCCCCTAAGCCCTCCCCAAGGACGCCTGGGGCCTAGGTCCAAAGGCAAGGGAGGAGCGGAGCTGAGGCCAGGAAGGCGCCAGTGGCGTCTCCCAGCCTCGCGCAGCCAGCTCCTTCCTGGGCAGGAAGCCTAGCAGCGAGGCAAGTCTCGGCAAGGCTCGCCCAGGGCAGAGCAGCCTCGCGCCAGCAACTCTGCCAGAACGGGCCTCTGAGCAGTGCTGGAGCTCTGCCGTCCTGGAGGCGCACACGGCTCCAGCCATGTAGGGCTTGAGCCAAACGAGCCTGGGCTGCCTCTACATCCCTCAAGCAGGCTCGCCTCTCCGCCAGCTGTTCACTCGGCTTCCAGTTGGGGGCACTCGGCGCCTCCTGCAGGTCTTGGCTCAGGGGCTGCTTGCCCTGAGCTGGGGCTGTGGGCGGGAGCCCAGGCACGCAGGGGAAGGCCCCAACCAGCTGCACACGTCTCTGCTGGGGAGGAGAGCGCTAGGGAAGCTACGTGTGTGAGGCAGCTGCTGGGCGCCCAGGGAGTCAGCCTCGGGTGTGCGGGGCTGCAGACCCCAGCCAGGGGCCCTTGGAGCCTGGTGCACTTCGTGCGGCGCTGAGTCTGGGCGGCCAAGCAACCGCTGGAGGAGCCCTGCACTAGCCCTTCCCTTCCCTCGCACAGAGCTCTTCCTGCTGGAGCCCTTTGCAGTGTGCAAGCCACCGGCCCCTAAGCCCTCCCCAAGGACGCCTGGGGCCTAGGTGCAAAGGCAATGCAGGAGCCGAGCTGAGGCCAGGAAGCCGCCAGTGGCGTCTCCCAGCCTCGCGCAGCCAGCTGCTTCCTGGGCAGGAAGCCTAGTAGCGAGGCAAGTCTGGGCAAGGCTCGCCCAGGGCAGAGCAGCCTCGCGCCAGCAACTCTGCCAGATCGGGCCTCTGAGCAGAGCTGGAGCTCTGCAGTCCTGGAGGTGCACTCGGCTCCAGCCAAGTAGGGCTTGAGCCAAACGAGGCTGGGCTGCCTCTTCTTCCCTCGAGGAGGCTCGCCTCCCCGCCAGCTGTTCACTCGGCTTCCAGGTGGGGGCGCTCTGCGCCTCCTGCAGGTCTTGGCTCAGGGGCTGCTTGCCCTGAGCTGGGGCTGTGCGCGGGAGCCCAGGCACGCAGGGGCAGGCTCCAACCAGCTGCACACGTCTCTGCTGGGGAGGAGAGCGCTAGGGAAGCTACGTGTGTGAGGCAGCTGCTGGGCGCCCAGGGAGTCAGCCTCCGGGTGTGAGGGGCTGCAGACCCCAGCCAGGGGCCCTGGGAGCCTGGTGCACTCCGTGCGGCGCTGAGTCTGGGCGGCAAAGCAACCGCTGGAGGAGCCCTGCACTAGCCCTTCCCTTCCCTCGCACAGAGCTCTTCCTGCTGGAGCCCTTGGCAGTGTGCAAGCCACCGGCCCCTACGCCCTCCCCAAGGACGCCTGCGGCCTAGGTGCAAAGGCAAGGCAGGAGCGGAGCTGAGGCCAGGAAGGCGCCAGTGGCGTCTCCCAGCCTCGCGCAGCCTGCTCCTTCCTGGGCAGGAAGCCTAGCCGCGAGGCAAGTCTGGGCAAGGCTCGCCCAGGGCAGAGCAGCCTCGCGCCAGCAACTCTGCCAGATCGGGCCTCTGAGCAGAGCTGGAGCTCTGCCGTCCTGGAGGCGCACTCGGCTCCAGCCAAGTAGGGCTTGAGCCAAACGAGGCTAGGCTGCCTCTTCTTCCCTTGAGGAGGCTCGCCTCCCCGCCAGCTGTTCACTCGGCTTCCAGGTGGGGGCGCTCTGCGCCTCCTGCTGGTCTTGGCTCAGGGGCTGCTTGCCCTGAGCTGGGGCTGTGGGCGGGAGCCCAGGCACGCAGGGGCAGGCCCCAACCAGCTGCACACGTCTCTGCTGGGGAGGAGAGCGCTAGGGAAGCTACGTGTGTGAGGCAGCTGCTGGGCGCCCAGGGAGTCAGCCTCCGAGTGTGCGGGGCTGCAGACCCCAGCCAGGGGCCCTGGGAGCCTGGTGAACTCCGTGGGGCGCTGAGTCTGGCCGGCCAAGCAACCGCCGAAGGAGCCCTGCACTGGCCCTTCCCTTCCCTCGCACAGAGCTCTTCCTGCTGGAGCCCTTGGCAGTGTGCAAGCCACCGGCCCCTAAGCCCTCCCCAAGGACACCTGGGGCCTAGGTGCAAAGGCAAGGCAGGAGCGGAGCTGAGGCCAGGAAGGCGCCAGTGGCGTCTCCCAGCCTCGCGCAGCCTGCTCCTTCCTGGGCAGGAAGCCTAGCAGCGAGGCAAGTCTGGGAAAGGCTCGCCCAGGGCATAGCAGCCTCGCGCCAGCAACTCTGCCTTATCGGGCCTCTGAGAAGAGCTGGAGCTCTGCCATCCTGGAGGCGCACTCGGCTCCAGCCAAGTAGGGCTTGAGCCAAACGAGGCTGGGCTGCCTCTTCTTCCCTCGAGGAGGCTCGCCTCCCCGCCAGCTGTTCACTCGGCTTCCAGGTGGGGGCGCTCTGCGCCTCCTGCAGGTCTTGGCTCAGGGGCTGCTTGCCCTGAGCTGGGGCTGTGGGCGGGAGCCCAGGCACGCAGGGGAAGGCCCCAACCAGCTGCACACGTCTCTGCTGGGGAGGAGAGCGCTAGGGAAGCTACGTGTGTGAGGCAGCTGCTGGGCGCCCAGGGAGTCAGCCTCCGGGTGTGCGGGGCTGCAGACCGCAGCCAGGGGCCCTGGGAGCCTGGTGCACTCCGTGCCGAGCTGAGTGTGGGCGGCCAAGCAACCGCTGGAGGAGCCCTGCACTAGCCCTTCCCTTCCCTCGCACTGAGCTCTTCCTGCTGGAGCCCTTGGCAGTGTGCAAGCCACCGGCCCCTAAGCCCTCCCCAAGGACGCCTGGGGCCTAGGTGCAAAGGCAAGGGAGGAGCGGAGCTGAGGCCAGGAAGGCGCCAGTGGCGTCTCCCAGCCTCGCGCAGCCAGCTCCTTCCTGGGCAGGAAGGCTAGCAGCGAGGCAAGTCTCGGCAAGGCTCGCCCAGGGCAGAGCAGCCTCGCGCCAGCAACTCTGCCAGAACGGGCCTCTGAGCAGTGCTGGAGCTCTGCCGTCCTGGAGGCGCACACGGCTCCAGCCATGTAGGGCTTGAGCCAAACGAGCCTGGGCTGCCTCTACATCCCTCAAGCAGGCTCGCCTCTCCGCCAGCTGTTCACTCGGCTTCCAGGTGGGGGCGCTCTGCGCCTCCTGCAGGTCTTGGCTCAGGGGCTGCTTGCCCTGAGCCGGGGCTGTGGGCGGGAGCCCAGGCACGCAGGGGCAGGCCCCAACCAGCAGCACACGTCTCTGCTGGCGAGGAGAGCGCTAGGGAAGCTACGTGTGTGAGGCAGCTGCTGGGCGCCCAGGGAGTCAGCCTCCGGGTGTGCGGGGCTGCAGACCCCAGCCAGGGGCCCTGGGAGCCTGGTGCACTCCGAGCGGCCCTGAGTCTGGGCGGCCAAGCAACCGCTGGAGGAGGCCTGCACTAGCCCTTCCCTTCCCTCGCACAGAGCTCTTCCTGCTGGAGCCCTTGGCAGTGTGCAAGCCACCGGCCCCTAAGAACTCCCCAAGGACGCCTGGGGCCTAGGTGCAAAGGCAAGGCAGGAGCAGAGCTGAGGCCAGGAAGGGGCCAGTGGCGTCTCCCAGCCTCGCGCAGCCAGCTGCTTCCTGGGCAGGAAGCCTAGCAGCGAGGCAAGTCTGGGCAAGGCTCGCCCAGGGCAGAGCAGCCTCGCGCCAGCAACTCTGCCAGATCGGGCCTCTGAGCAGAGCTGGAGCTCTGCCGTCCTGGAGGCGCACTCGGCTCCAGCCAAGTAGGGCTTGAGCCAAACGAGGCTGGGCTGCCTCTTCTTCCCTCGACGAGGCTCGCCTCCCCGCCAGCTGTTCACTCGGCTTCCAGGTGGGGGCGCTCTGCGCCTCCTGCAGGTCTTGGCTCAGGGGCTGCTTGCCCTGAGCTGGGGCTGTGCGCGGGAGCCCAGGCACGCAGGGGCAGGCCCCAACCAGCTGCACACGTCTCTGCTGGGGAGGAAAGCGCTAGGGAAGCTACGTGTGTGAGGCAGCTGCTGGGCGCCCAGGGAGTCAGCCTCCGGGTGTGCGGGGCTGCAGACCCCAGCCAGGGGCCCTGGGAGCCTGGTGCACTCCGGGCGGCGCTGAGTCTGGCCGGCCAAGCAACCGCTGGAGGAGCCCTGCACTAGCCCTTCCCTTCCCTCGCACAGAGCTCTTCCTGCTGGAGCCCTTGGCAGTGTGCAAGCCACCGGCCCGTAAGCCCTCCCCAAGGACGCCTGCGGGCTAGGTGCAAAGGCAAGGCAGGAGCGGAGCTGAGGCCAGGAAGGCGCCAGTGGCGTCTCCCAGCCTCGCGCAGCCTGCTCCTTCCTGGGCAGGAAGCCTAGCCGCGAGGCAAGTCTGGGCAAGGCTCGCCCAGGGCAGAGCAGCCTCGCGCCAGCAACTCTGCCAGATCGGGCCTCTGAGCATAGCTGGAGCTCTGCCGTCCTGGAGGCGCACTCGGCTCCAGCCAAGTAGGGCTTGAGCCAAACGAGGCTGGGCTGCCTCTTCTTCCCTTGAGGAGGCTCGCCTCCCCGCCAGCTGTTCACTCGGCTTCCAGGTGGGGGCGCTCTGCGCCTCCTGCTGGTCTTGGCTCAGGGGCTGCTTGCCCTGAGCTGGGGCTGCGGGCGGGAGCACAGGCACGCAGGGGAAGGCCCCAACCAGCTGCACACGTCTCTGCTGGGGAGGAGAGCGCTAGGGAAGCTACGTGTGTGAGGCAGCTGCTGGGCGCCCAGGGAGTCAGCCTCCAAGTGTGCGGGGCTGCAGACCCCAGCCAGGGGCCCTGGGAGCCTGGTGAACTCCGTGCGGCGCTGAGTCTGGCCGGCCAAGCAACCGCTGGAGGAGCCCTGCACTAGCCCTTCCCTTCCCTCGCACAGAGCTCTTCCTGCTGGAGCCCTTGGCAGTGTGCAAGCCACCGGCCCCTAAGCCCTCCCCAAGGACGCCTGCGGCCTAGGTGCAAAGGCAAGGCAGGAGCGGAGCTGAGGCCAGGAAGGCGCCAGTGGCGTCTCCCAGCCTCGCGCAGCCTGCTCCTTCCTGGGCAGGAATCCTATCAGGGAGGCAAGTCTGGGCAAGGCTCGCACAGGGCAGAGCAGCCTCGCGCCAGCAACTCTGCCAGAACGGGCCTCTGAGCAGAGCTGGAGCTCTGCCGTCCTGGAGGCGCACTCGGCTCCAGCCATGTAGGGCTTGAGCCAAACGAGCCTGGGCTGCCTCTACTTCCCTCAAGCAGGCTCGCCTCCCCGCCAGCTGTTCACTCGGCTTCCAGGTGGGGGCGCTCTGCGCCTCCTGCAGGTCTTGGCTCAGGGGCTGCTTGCCCTGAGCTGGGGCTGTGCGCGGGAGCCCAGGCACGCAGGGGAAGGCCCCAACCAGCTGCACACGTCTCTGCTGGGGAGGAGAGCGCTAGGGAAGCTACGTGTGTGAGGCAGCTGCTGGGCGCCCAGGGAGTCAGCCTCCGGGTGTGCGGGGCTGCAGACCCCAGCCAGGGGCCCTGGGAGCCTGGTGCACTCCGTGCGGCGCTGAGTCTGGGCGGCCAAGCAACCGCTGGAGGAGCCCTGCACTAGCCCTTCCCTTCCCTCGCACAGAGCTCTTCCTGCTGCAGCCCTTGGCAGTGTGCAAGCCACCGGCCCCTAAGCCCTCCGCAAGGACGCCTGGGGCCTAGGTGCAAAGGCAAGGCAGGAGCGGAGCTGAGGCCAGAAAGGCGCCAGTGGCGTCTCCCAGCTTCGCGCAGCCAGCTCCTTCCTGGGCAGGAAGCCTAGCAGCGAGGCAAGTCTCGGCAAGGCTCGCCCAGGGCAGAGCAGCCTCGCGCCAGCAACTCTGCCAGAACGGGCCTCTGAGCAGAGCTGGAGCTCTGTCGTCTTGGAGGCGCACTCGGCTCCAGCCATGTAGGGCTTGAGCCAAACGAGCCTGGGCTGCCTCTACTTCCCTCAAGCAGGCTCGCCTCCCCGCCAGCTGTTCACTCGGCTTCCAGGTGGGGGCGCTCTGCGCCTCCTGCAGGTCTTGGCTCAGGGGCTGCTTGCCCTGAGCCGGGGCTGTGGGCGGGAGCCCAGGCACGCAGGGGCAGGCCCCAACCAGCAGCACACGTCTCTGCTGGCGAGGAGAGCGCTAGGGAAGCTACGTGTGTGAGGCAGCTGCTGGGCGCCCAGGGAGTCAGCCTCCGGGTGTGCGGGGCTGCAGACCCCAGCCAGGGGCCCTGGGAGCCTGGTGCACTCCGAGCGGCCCTGAGTCTGGGCGGCCAAGCAACCGCTGGAGGAGGCCTGCACTAGCCCTTCCCTTCCCTCGCACAGAGCTCTTCCTGCTGGAGCCCTTGGCAGTGTGCAAGCCACCGGCCCCTAAGAACTCCCCAAGGACGCCTGGGGCCTAGGTGCAAAGGCAAGGCAGGAGCAGAGCTGAGGCCAGGAAGGGGCCAGTGGCGTCTCCCAGCCTCGCGCAGCCAGCTGCTTCCTGGGCAGGAAGCCTAGCAGCGAGGCAAGTCTGGGCAAGGCTCGCCCAGGGCAGAGCAGCCTCGCGCCAGCAACTCTGCCAGATCGGGCCTCTGAGCAGAGCTGGAGCTCTGCCGTCCTGGAGGCGCACTCGGCTCCAGCCAAGTAGGGCTTGAGCCAAACGAGGCTGGGCTGCCTCTTCTTCCCTCGACGAGGCTCGCCTCCCCGCCAGCTGTTCACTCGGCTTCCAGGTGGGGGCGCTCTGCGCCTCCTGCAGGTCTTGGCTCAGGGGCTGCTTGCCCTGAGCTGGGGCTGTGCGCGGGAACCCAGGCACGCAGGGGCAGGCCCCAACCAGCTGCACACGTCTCTGCTGGGGAGGAAAGCGCTAGGGAAGCTACGTGTGTGAGGAAGCTGCTGGGCGCCCAGGGAGTCAGCCTCCGGGTGTGCGGGGCTGCAGACCCCAGCCAGGGGCCCTGGGAGCCTGGTGCACTCCGGGCGGCGCTGAGTCTGGCCGGCCAAGCAACCGCTGGAGGAGCCCTGCACTAGCCCTTCCCTTCCCTCGCACAGAGCTCTTCCTGCTGGAGCCCTTGGCAGTGTGCAAGCCACCGGCCCGTAAGCCCTCCCCAAGGACGCCTGCGGGCTAGGTGCAAAGGCAAGGCAGGAGCGGAGCTGAGGCCAGGAAGGCGCCAGTGGCGTCTCCCAGCCTCGCGCAGCCTGCTCCTTCCTGGGCAGGAAGCCTAGCCGCGAGGCAAGTCTGGGCAAGGCTCGCCCAGGGCAGAGCAGCCTCGCGCCAGCAACTCTGCCAGATCGGGCCTCTGAGCATAGCTGGAGCTCTGCCGTCCTGGAGGCGCACTCGGCTCCAGCCAAGTAGGGCTTGAGCCAAACGAGGCTGGGCTGCCTCTTCTTCCCTTGAGGAGGCTCGCCTCCCCGCCAGCTGTTCACTCGGCTTCCAGGTGGGGGCGCTCTGCGCCTCCTGCTGGTCTTGGCTCAGGGGCTGCTTGCCCTGAGCTGGGGCTGCGGGCGGGAGCCCAGGCACGCAGGGGAAGGCCCCAACCAGCTGCACACGTCTCTGCTGGGGAGGAGAGCGCTAGGGAAGCTACGGGTGTGAGGCAGCTGCTGGGCGCCCAGGGAGTCAGCCTCCAAGTGTGCGGGGCTGCAGACCCCAGCCAGGGGCCCTGAGAGCCTGGTGAACTCCGTGCGGCGCTGAGTCTGGCCGGCCAAGCAACCGCTGGAGGAGCCCTGCACTAGCCCTTCCCTTCCCTCGCACAGAGCTCTTCCTGCTGGAGCCCTTGGCAGTGTGCAAGCCACCGGCCCCTAAGCCCTCCCCAAGGACGCCTGCGGCCTAGGTGCAAAGGCAAGGCAGGAGCGGAGCTGAGGCCAGGAAGGCGCCAGTGGCGTCTCCCAGCCTCGCGCAGCCTGCTCCTTCCTGGGCAGGAATCCTATCAGGGAGGCAAGTCTGGGCAAGGCTCGCACAGGGCAGAGCAGCCTCGCGCCAGCAACTCTGCCAGAACGGGCCTCTGAGCAGTGCTGGAGCTCTGCCGTCCTGGAGGCGCACACGGCTCCAGCCATGTAGGGCTTGAGCCAAACGAGCCTGGGCTGCCTCTACATCCCTCAAGCAGGCTCGCCTCTCCGCCAGCTGTTCACTCGGCTTCCAGTTGGGGGCACTCTGCGCCTCCTGCAGGTCTTGGTTCAGGGGCTGCTTGCCCTGAGCTGGGGCTGTGGGCGGGAGCCCAGGCACGCAGGGGCAGGCCCCAACCAGCTGCACACGTCTCTGCTGGCGAGGAGAGCGCTAGGGAAGCTACGTGTGTGAGGCAGCTGCTGGGCGCCCAGGGAGTCAGCCTCCGGGTGTGCGGGGCTGCAGACCCCAGCCAGGGGCCCTTGGAGCCTGGTGCACTTCGTGCGGCGCTGAGTCTGGGCGGCCAAGCAACCGCTGGAGGAGCCCTGCACGAGCCCTTCCCTTCCCTCGCACAGAGCTCTTCCTGCTGGAGCCCTTTGCAGTGTGCAAGCCACTGGCCCCTAAGCCCTCCCCAAGGACGCCTGGGGCCTAGGTGCAAAGGCAAGGCAGGAGCCGAGCTGAGGCCAGGAAGCCGCCAGTGGCGTCTCCCAGCCTCGCGCAGCCAGCTGCTTCCTGGGCAGGAAGCCTAGTAGCGAGGCAAGTCTGGGCAAGGCTCGCCCAGGGCAGAGCAGCCTCGCGCCAGCAACTCTGCCAGATCGGGCCTCTGAGCAGAGCTGGAGCTCTGCAGTCCTGGAGGCGCACTCGGCTCCAGCCAAGTAGGGCTTGAGCCAAACGAGGCTGGGCTGCCTCTTCTTCCCTCGAGGAGGCTCGCCTCCCCGCCAGCTGTTCACTCGGCATCCAGGTGGGGGCGCTCTGCGCCTCCTGCAGGTCTTGGCTCAGGGGCTGCTTGCCCTGAGCTGGGGCTGTGCGCGGGAGCCCAGGCACGCAGGGGCAGGCCCCAACCAGCTGCACACGTCTCTGCTGGGGAGGAGAGCGCTAGGGAAGCTACGTGTGTGAGGCAGCTGCTGGGCGCCCAGGGAGTCAGCCTCCGGGTGTGCGGGGCTGCAGACCCCAGCCAGGGGCCCTGGGAGCCTGGTGCACTCCGTGCGGCGCTGAGTCTGGGCGGCAAAGCAACCGCTGGAGGAGCCCTGCACTAGCCCTTCCCTTCCCTCGCACAGAGCTCTTCCTGCTGGAGCCGTTGGCAGTGTGCAAGCCACCGGCCCCTAAGCCCTCCCCAAGGACGCCTGGGGCCTAGGTGCAAAGGCAAGGCAGGAGCGGAGCTGAGGCGAGGAAGGCGCCAGTGGCGTCTCCCAGCCTCGCGCAGCCTGCTCCTTCCTGGGCAGGAAGCCTAGCCGCGAGGCAAGTCTGGGCAAGGCTCGCCCAGGGCAGAGCAGCCTCGCGCCAGCAACTCTGCCAGATCGGGCCTCTGAGCAGAGCTGGAGCTCTGCCGTCCTGGAGGCGCACTCGGCTCCAGCCAAGTAGGGCTTGAGCCAACGAGGCTGGGCTGCCTCTTCTTCCCTTGAGGAGGCTCGCCTCCCCGCCAGCTGTTCACTCGGCTTCCAGGTGGGGGCGCTCTGCGCCTCCTGCTGGTCTTGGATCAGGGGCTGCTTGCCCTGAGCTGGGGCTGTGCGCGGGAGCCCAGGCACGCAGGGGCAGGCCCCAACCAGCTGCACACGTCTCTGCTGGGGAGGAGAGCGCTAGGGAAGCTACGTGTGTGAGGCAGCTGCTGGGCGCCCAGGGAGTCAGCCTCCGGGTGTGCGGGGCTGCAGACCCCAGCCAGGGGCCCTGGGAGCCTGGTGCACTCCGTGCGGCGCTGAGTCTGGGCGGCAAAGCAACCGCTGGAGGAGCCCTGCACTAGCCCTTCCCTTCCCTCGCACAGAGCTCTTCCTGCTGGAGCCGTTGGCAGTGTGCAAGCCACCGGCCCCTAAGCCCTCCCCAAGGACGCCTGGGGCCTAGGTGCAAAGGCAAGGCAGGAGCGGAGCTGAGGCGAGGAAGGCGCCAGTGGCGTCTCCCAGCCTCGCGCAGCCTGCTCCTTCCTGGGCAGGAAGCCTAGCCGCGAGGCAAGTCTGGGCAAGGCTCGCCCAGGGCAGAGCAGCCTCGCGCCAGCAACTCTGCCAGATCGGGCCTCTGAGCAGAGCTGGAGCTCTGCCGTCCTGGAGGCGCACTCGGCTCCAGCCAAGTAGGGCTTGAGCCAACGAGGCTGGGCTGCCTCTTCTTCCCTTGAGGAGGCTCGCCTCCCCGCCAGCTGTTCACTCGGCTTCCAGGTGGGGGCGCTCTGCGCCTCCTGCTGGTCTTGGATCAGGGGCTGCTTGCCCTGAGCTGGGGCTGTGCGCGGGAGCCCAGGCACGCAGGGGAAGGCCCCAACCAGCTGCACACGTCTCTGATGGCGAGGAGAGCGCTAGGGAAGCTACGTGTGTTAGGCAGCTGCTGGGCGCCCAGGGAGTCAGCCTCCGAGTGTGCGGGGCTGCAGACCCCAGCCAGGTGCCCTGGGAGCCTGGTGCACTCCGTGCGGCGCTGAGCCTGGGCGGCCAAGCAACCGCTGGAGGAGCCCTGCACTGGCCCTTCCCTTCCCTCGCACAGAGCTCTTCCTGCTGGAGCCCTTGGCAGTGTGCAAGCCACCGGCCCCTAAGCCCTCCCCAAGGACGCCTGGGGCCTAGGTGCAAAGGCAAGGCAGGAGCGGAGCTGAGGCCAGGAAGGCGCCAGTGGCGTCTCCCAGCCTCGCGCAGCCTGCTCCTTCCTGGGCAGGAAGCCTAGCAGCGAGGCAAGTCTGGGCAAGGCTCGCCCAGGGCAGAGCAGCCTCGCGCCAGCAACTCTGCCAGAACGGGCCTCTGAGCAGAGCTGGAGCTCTGCCGTCCTGGAGGCGCACTCGGCTCCAGCCAAGTAGGGCTTGAGCCAAACGAGGCTGGGCTGCCTCTTCTTCCCTCGAGGAGGCTCGCCTCCCCGCCAGCTGTTCACTCGGCTTCCAGGTGGGGGCGCTCTGCGCCTCCTGCAGGTCTTGGCTCAGGGGCTGCTTGCCCTGAGCTGGGGCTGTGCACAGGAGCCCAGGCACGCAGGGGCAGGCCCCAACCAGCTGCACACGTCTCTGCTGGGGAGGAGAGCGCTAGGGAAGCTACGTGTGTGAGGCAGCTGCTGGGCGCCCAGGGAGTCAGCCTCCGGGTGTGCGGGGCTGCATACCCAAGCCAGGGGCCCTGGGAGCCTGGTGCACTCCGTGCCGAGCTGAGTCTGGGCGGCCCAGCAACCGCTGGAGGAGCCCTGCACTAGCCCTTCCCTTCCCTCGCACAGAGCTCTTCCTGCTGGAGCCCTTGGCATTGTGCAAGCCACCGGCCCCTAAGCCCTCCCCAAGGACGCCTGGGGCCTAGGTGCAAAGGCAAGGGAGGAGCGGAGCTGAGGCCAGGAAGGCGCCAGTGGCGTCTCCCAGCCTCGCGCAGCCAGCTCCTTCCTGGGCAGGAAGCCTAGCAGCGAGGCAAGTCTGGGCAAGGCTCGCCCAGGGCAGAGCAGCCTCGCGCCATCAACTCTGCCAGAACGGGCCTCTGAGCAGTGCTGGAGCTCTGCCGTCCTGGAGGCGCACACGGCTCCAGCCATGTAGGGCTTGAGCCAAACGAGCCTGGGCTGCCTCTACATCCCTCAAGCAGGCTCGCCTCCCCGCCAGCTGTTCACTCGGCTTCCAGGTGGGGGCGCTCTGCGCCTCCTGCAGGTCTTGGCTCAGGGGCTGCTTGCCCTGAGCTGGGGCTGTGGGCGGGAGCCCAGGCACGCAGGGGCAGGCCCCAACCAGCTGCACACGTCTCTGCTGGGGAGGAGAGCGCTAGGGAAGCTACGTGTGTGAGGCAGCTGCTGGGCGCCCAGGGAGTCAGCCTCCGGGTGTGCGGGGCTGCAGACCCCAGCCAGGGGCCCTGGGAGCCTGGTGCACTCCGTGCGGCGCTGAATCTGGGCGGCAAAGCAACCGCTGGAGGAGCCCTGCACTAGCCCTTCCCTTCCCTCGCACAGAGCTCTTCCTGCTGGAGCCCTTGGCAGTGTGTAAGCCACCGGCCCCTAAGCCCTCCCCAAGGACACCTGGGGCCTAGGTGCAAAGGCAAGGCAGGAGCAGAGCTGAGGCCAGGAAGGCGCCAGTGGCGTCTCCCAGCCTCGCGCAGCCTGCTCCTTCCTGGGCAGGAAGCCTAGCAGCGAGGCAAGTCTGGGCAAGGCTCGCCCAGGGCAGAGCAGCCTCGCGCCAGCAACTCTGCCAGATCGGGCCTCTGAGCAGACCTGGAGCTCTGCCGTCCTGGAGGCGCACTCGGCTCCAGCCAAGTAGGGCTTGAGCCAAACGAGGCTAGGCTGCCTCTACTTCCCTCGAGGAGGCTCGCCTCCCCGCCAGCTGTTCACTCGGCTTCCAGGTGGGGGCGCTCTGCGCCTCCTGCAGGTCTTGGCTCAGGGGCTGCTTGCCCTAAGCTGGGGCTGTGCGCGGGAGCCCAGGCACGCAGGGGCAGGCCCCAACCAGCTGCACACGTCTCTGCTGGGGAGGAGAGCGCTAGGGAAGCTACGTGTGTGAGGCAGCTGCTGGGCGCCCAGGGAGTCAGCCTCCGGGTGTGCGGGGCTGCAGACCGCAGCCAGGGGCCCTGGGAGCCTGGTGCACTCCGTGCCGAGCTGAGTCTGGGCGGCCAAGCAACCGCTGGGGGAGCCCTGCACTAGCCCTTCCCTTCCCTCGCACAGAGCTCTTCCTGCTGGAGCCCTTGGCAGTGTGCAAGCCACCGGCCCCTAAGCCCTCCCCAAGGACGCCTGGGGCCTAGGTCCAAAGGCAAGGGAGGAGCGGAGCTGAGGCCAGGAAGGCTCCAGTGGCGTCTCCCAGCCTCGCGCAGCCAGCTCCTTCCTGGGCAGGAAGCCTAGCAGTGAGGCAAGTCTCGGCAAGGCTCGCCCAGGGCAGAGCAGCCTCGCGCCAGCAACTCTGCCAGAACGGGCCTCTGAGCAGTGCTGGAGCTCTGCCGTCCTGGAGGCGCACACGGCTCCAGCCATGTAGGGCTTGAGCCAAACGAGCCTGGGCTGCCTCTACATCCCTCAAGCAGGCTCGCCTCTCCGCAAGCTGTTCACTCGGCTTCCAGGTGGGGGCGCTCTGCGCCTCCTGCAGGTCTTGGCTCAGGGGCTGCTTGCCCTGAGCTGGGGCTGTGGGCGGGAGCCCAGGCACGCAGGGGAAGGCCCCAACCAGCTGCACACGTCTCTGCTGGGGAGGAGAGCGCTAGGGAAGCTACGTGTGTGAGGCAGCTGCTGGGCGCCCAGGGAGTCAGCCTCCGGGTGTGCGGGGCTGCAGACCCCAGCCAGAGGCCCTTGGAGCCTGGTGCACTTCGTGCGGCGCTGAGTCTGGGCGGCCAAGCAACCGCTGGAGGAGCCCTGCACTAGCCCTTCCCTTCCCTCGCACAGAGCTCTTCCTGCTGGAGCCCTTTGCAGTGTGCAAGCCACCGGCCCCTAAGCCCTCCCCAAGGACGCCTGGGGCCTAGGTGCAAAGGCAATGCAGGAGCCGAGCTGAGGCCAGGAAGCCGCCAGTGGCGTCTCCCAGACTCGCGCAGCCAGCTGCTTCCTGGGCAGGAAGCCTAGTAGCGAGGCAAGTCTGGGCAAGGCTCGCCCAGGGCAGAGCAGCCTCGCGCCAGCAACTCTGCCAGATCGGGCCTCTGAGCAGAGCTGGAGCTCTGCAGTCCTGGAGGCGCACTCGGCTCCAGCCAAGTAGGGCTTGAGCCAAACGAGGCTGGGCTGCCTCTTCTTCCCTCGAGGAGGCTCGCCTCCCCGCCAGCTGTTCACTCGGCTTCCAGGTGGGGGCGCTCTGCGCCTCCTGCAGGTCTTGGCTCAGGGGCTGCTTGCCCTGAGCTGGGGCTGTGCGCGGGAGCCCAGGCACGCAGGGGCAGGCTCCAACCAGCTGCACACGTCTCTGCTGGGGAGGAGAGCGCTAGGGAAGCTACGTGTGTGAGGCAGCTGCTGGGCGCCCAGGGAGTCAGCCTCCGGGTGTGCGGGGCTGCAGACCCCAGCCAGGGGCCCTGGGAGCCTGGTGCACTCCGTGCGGCGCTGAGTCTGGGCGGCAAAGCAACCGCTGGAGGAGCCCTGCACTAGCCCTTCCCTTCCCTCGCACAGAGCTCTTCCCGCTGGAGCCCTTGGCAGTGTGCAAGCCACCGGCCCCTAAGCCCTCCCCAAGGACGCCTGCGGCCTAGGTGCAAAGGCAAGGCAGGAGCGGAGCTGAGGCCAGGAAGCGCCAGTGGCGTCTCCCAGCCTCGCGCAGCCTGCTCCTTCCTGGGCAGGAAGCCTAGCCGCGAGGCAAGTCTGGGCAAGGCTCGCCCAGGGCAGAGCAGCCTCGCGCCAGCAACTCTGCCAGATCGGGCCTCTGAGCAGAGCTGGAGCTCTGCCGTCCTGGAGGCGCACTCGGCTCCAGCCAAGTAGGGCTTGAGCCAAACGAGGCTGGGCTGCCTCTTCTTCCCTTGAGGAGGCTCGCCTCCCCGCCAGCTGTTCACTCGGCTTCCAGGTGGGGGCGCTCTGCGCCTCCTGCAGGTCTTGGCTCAGGGGCTGCTTGCCCTGAGCTGGGGCTGTGCGCAGGAGCCCAGGCACGCAGGGGCAGGCCCCAACCAGCTGCAAACGTCTCTGCTGGGGAGGAGAGCGCTAGGGAAGCTACGTGTGTGAGGCAGCTGCTGGGCGCCCAGGGAGTCAGCCTCCGGGTGTGCGGGGCTGCAGACCGCAGCCAGGGGCGCTGGGAGCCTGGTGCACTCCGTGCCGAGCTGAGTCTTGGCGGCCAAGCAACCGCTGGAGGAGCCCTGCACTAGTCCTTCCCTTCCCTCGCACAGAGATCTTCCTGCTGGAGCCCTTGGCAGTGTGCAAGCCACCGGCCCCTAAGCCCTCCCCAAGGACGCCTGGGGCCTAGGTGCAAAGGCAAGGGAGGAGCGGAGCTGAGGCCAGGAAGGCGCCAGTGGCGTCTCCCAGCCTCGCGCAGCCAGCTCCTTCCTGGGCAGGAAGCCTAGCAGCGAGGCAAGTCTCGGCAAGGCTCGCCCAGTGCAGAGCAGCCTCGCGCCAGCAACTCTGCCAGAACGGGCCTCTGAGCAGAGCTGGAGCTCTGCCGTCCTGGAGGCGCACTCGGCTCCAGCCATGTAGGGCTTGAGCCAAACGAGCCTGGGCTGCCTCTACTTCCCTCAAGCAGGCTCGATTCCCCGCCAGCTGTTCACTCGGCTTCCAGGTGGGGGCGCTCTGCGCCTCCTGCAAGTCTTGGCTCAGGGGCTGCTTGCCCTGAGCTGGGGCTGTGCGCGGGAGCCCAGGCACGCAGGGGCAGGCCCCAACCAGCTCCACACGTCTCCTCTGGGGAGGAGATCGCTAGGGAAGCTACGTGTGTGAGGCAGCTGCTGGGCGCCCAGGGAGTCAGCCTCTGGTGTGCGGGGCTGCAGACCCCAGCCAGGGGCCCTGGGAGCCTGGTGCACTCCGTGCGGCGCTGAGTCTGGGCGGCCAATCAACCGCTGGAGGAGCCCTACACTAGCCCTTCCCTTCCCTCGCACAGAGCTCTTCCTGCTGGAGCCCTTTGCAGTGTGCAAGCCACCGGCCCCTAAGCCCTCCCCAAGGACGCCTGGGGCCTAGGTGCAAAGGCAAGGCAGGAGCCGAGCTGAGGCCAGGAAGGCGCCAGTGGCGTCTCCCAGCCTCGCGCAGCCAGCTGCTTCCTGGGCAGGAGGCCTAGCAGCGAGGCAAGTCTGGGCAAGGCTCGCCCAGGGCAGAGCAGCCTCGCGCCAGCAACTCTGCCAGATCGGGCCTCTGAGCAGAGCTGGAGCTCTGCCGTCCTGGAGGCGCACTCGGCTCCAGCCAAGTAGGGCTTGAGCCAAACGAGGCTGGGCTGCCTCTTCTTCCCTCGAGGAGGCTCGCCTCCCCGCCAGCTGTTCACTCGGCTTCCAGGTGGGGGCGCTCTGCGCCTCCTGCAGGTCTTGGCTCAGGGGCTGCTTGCCCTGAGCTGGGGCTGTGGGCGGGAGCCCAGGCACGCAGGGGCAGGCCCCAACCAGCTGCACACGTCTCTGCTGGGGAGGAGAGCGCTAGGGAAGCTACGTGTGTGAGGCAGCTGCTGGGCGCCCAGGGAGTCAGCCTCCGTGTGTGCGGGGCTGCAGACCCCTGCCAGGGGCCCTGGGAGCCTGGTGCACTCCGTGCCGAGCTGAGTCTTGGCGGCCAAGCAACCGCTGGAGGAGCCCTGCACTAGCCCTTCCCTTCCCTCGCACAGAGATCTTCCTGCTGGAGCCCTTGGCAGTGTGCAAGCCACCGGCCCCTAAGCCCTCCCCAAGGACGCCTGGGGCCTAGGTGCAAAGGCAATGCAGGAGCCGAGCTGAGGCCAGGAAGCCGCCAGTGGCGTCTCCCAGACTCGCGCAGCCAGCTGCTTCCTGGGCAGGAAGCCTAGTAGCGAGGCAAGTCTGGGCAAGGCTCGCCCAGGGCAGAGCAGCCTCGCGCCAGCAACTCTGCCAGATCGGGCCTCTGAGCAGAGCTGGAGCTCTGCAGTCCTGGAGGCGCACTCGGCTCCAGCCAAGTAGGGCTTGAGCCAAACGAGGCTGGGCTGCCTCTTCTTCCCTCGAGGAGGCTCGCCTCCCCGCCAGCTGTTCACTCGGCTTCCAGGTGGGGGCGCTCTGCGCCTCCTGCAGGTCTTGGCTCAGGGGCTGCTTGCCCTGAGCTGGGGCTGTGCGCGGGAGCCCAGGCACGCAGGGGCAGGCTCCAACCAGCTGCACACGTCTCTGCTGGGGAGGAGAGCGCTAGGGAAGCTACGTGTGTGAGGCAGCTGCTGGGCGCCCAGGGAGTCAGCCTCCGGGTGTGCGGGGCTGCAGACCCCAGCCAGGGGCCCTGGGAGCCTGGTGCACTCCGTGCGGCGCTGAGTCTGGGCGGCAAAGCAACCGCTGGAGGAGCCCTGCACTAGCCCTTCCCTTCCCTCGCACAGAGCTCTTCCCGCTGGAGCCCTTGGCAGTGTGCAAGCCACCGGCCCCTAAGCCCTCCCCAAGGACGCCTGCGGCCTAGGTGCAAAGGCAAGGCAGGAGCGGAGCTGAGGCCAGGAAGCGCCAGTGGCGTCTCCCAGCCTCGCGCAGCCTGCTCCTTCCTGGGCAGGAAGCCTAGCCGCGAGGCAAGTCTGGGCAAGGCTCGCCCAGGGCAGAGCAGCCTCGCGCCAGCAACTCTGCCAGATCGGGCCTCTGAGCAGAGCTGGAGCTCTGCCGTCCTGGAGGCGCACTCGGCTCCAGCCAAGTAGGGCTTGAGCCAAACGAGGCTGGGCTGCCTCTTCTTCCCTTGAGGAGGCTCGCCTCCCCGCCAGCTGTTCACTCGGCTTCCAGGTGGGGGCGCTCTGCGCCTCCTGCAGGTCTTGGCTCAGGGGCTGCTTGCCCTGAGCTGGGGCTGTGCGCAGGAGCCCAGGCACGCAGGGGCAGGCCCCAACCAGCTGCAAACGTCTCTGCTGGGGAGGAGAGCGCTAGGGAAGCTACGTGTGTGAGGCAGCTGCTGGGCGCCCAGGGAGTCAGCCTCCGGGTGTGCGGGGCTGCAGACCGCAGCCAGGGGCGCTGGGAGCCTGGTGCACTCCGTGCCGAGCTGAGTCTTGGCGGCCAAGCAACCGCTGGAGGAGCCCTGCACTAGTCCTTCCCTTCCCTCGCACAGAGATCTTCCTGCTGGAGCCCTTGGCAGTGTGCAAGCCACCGGCCCCTAAGCCCTCCCCAAGGACGCCTGGGGCCTAGGTGCAAAGGCAAGGGAGGAGCGGAGCTGAGGCCAGGAAGGCGCCAGTGGCGTCTCCCAGCCTCGCGCAGCCAGCTCCTTCCTGGGCAGGAAGCCTAGCAGCGAGGCAAGTCTCGGCAAGGCTCGCCCAGTGCAGAGCAGCCTCGCGCCAGCAACTCTGCCAGAACGGGCCTCTGAGCAGAGCTGGAGCTCTGCCGTCCTGGAGGCGCACTCGGCTCCAGCCATGTAGGGCTTGAGCCAAACGAGCCTGGGCTGCCTCTACTTCCCTCAAGCAGGCTCGATTCCCCGCCAGCTGTTCACTCGGCTTCCAGGTGGGGGCGCTCTGCGCCTCCTGCAAGTCTTGGCTCAGGGGCTGCTTGCCCTGAGCTGGGGCTGTGCGCGGGAGCCCAGGCACGCAGGGGCAGGCCCCAACCAGCTCCACACGTCTCCTCTGGGGAGGAGATCGCTAGGGAAGCTACGTGTGTGAGGCAGCTGCTGGGCGCCCAGGGAGTCAGCCTCTGGTGTGCGGGGCTGCAGACCCCAGCCAGGGGCCCTGGGAGCCTGGTGCACTCCGTGCGGCGCTGAGTCTGGGCGGCCAATCAACCGCTGGAGGAGCCCTACACTAGCCCTTCCCTTCCCTCGCACAGAGCTCTTCCTGCTGGAGCCCTTTGCAGTGTGCAAGCCACCGGCCCCTAAGCCCTCCCCAAGGACGCCTGGGGCCTAGGTGCAAAGGCAAGGCAGGAGCCGAGCTGAGGCCAGGAAGGCGCCAGTGGCGTCTCCCAGCCTCGCGCAGCCAGCTGCTTCCTGGGCAGGAGGCCTAGCAGCGAGGCAAGTCTGGGCAAGGCTCGCCCAGGGCAGAGCAGCCTCGCGCCAGCAACTCTGCCAGATCGGGCCTCTGAGCAGAGCTGGAGCTCTGCCGTCCTGGAGGCGCACTCGGCTCCAGCCAAGTAGGGCTTGAGCCAAACGAGGCTGGGCTGCCTCTTCTTCCCTCGAGGAGGCTCGCCTCCCCGCCAGCTGTTCACTCGGCTTCCAGGTGGGGGCGCTCTGCGCCTCCTGCAGGTCTTGGCTCAGGGGCTGCTTGCCCTGAGCTGGGGCTGTGGGCGGGAGCCCAGGCACGCAGGGGCAGGCCCCAACCAGCTGCACACGTCTCTGCTGGGGAGGAGAGCGCTAGGGAAGCTACGTGTGTGAGGCAGCTGCTGGGCGCCCAGGGAGTCAGCCTCCGTGTGTGCGGGGCTGCAGACCCCTGCCAGGGGCCCTGGGAGCCTGGTGCACTCCGTGCCGAGCTGAGTCTTGGCGGCCAAGCAACCGCTGGAGGAGCCCTGCACTAGCCCTTCCCTTCCCTCGCACAGAGATCTTCCTGCTGGAGCCCTTGGCAGTGTGCAAGCCACCGGCCCCTAAGCCCTCCCCAAGGACGCCTGGGGCCTAGGTGCAAAGGCAAGGGAGGAGCGGAGCTGAGGCCAGGAAGGCGCCAGTGGCGTCTCCCAGCCTCGCGCAGCCAGCTCCTTCCTGGGCAGGAAGCCTAGCAGCGAGGCAAGTCTCGGCAAGGCTCGCCCAGGGCAGAGCAGCCTCGCGCCAGCAACTCTGCCAGAACGGGCCTCTGAGCAGAGCTGCAGCTCTGCCGTCCTGGAGGCGCACTCGGCTCCAGCCATGTAGGGCTTGAGCCAAACGAGCCTGGGCTGCCTCTACTTCCCTCAAGCAGGCTCGCCTCCCCGCCAGCTGTTCACTCGGCTTCCAGGTGGGGGCGCTCTGCGCCTCCTGCAGGTCTTGGCTCAGGGGCTGCTTGCCCTGAGCTGGGGCTGTGGGCGGGAGCCCAGGCACGCAGGGGCAGGCCCCAACCAGCTGCACACGTCTCTGCTGGCGAGGAGAGCGCTAGGGAAGCTACGTGTGTGAGGCAGCTGCTGGGCGCCCAGGGAGTCAGCCTCCGGGTGTGCGGGGCTGCAGACCCCAGGCAGGGGCCCTGGGAGCCTGGTGCACTCCGAGCGGCCCTGAGTCTGGGCGGCCAAGCAACCGCTGGAGGAGCCCTGCACTAGCCCTTCCCTTCCCTCGCACAGAGCTCTTCCTGCTGGAGCCCTTGGCAGTGTGTAAGCCACCGGCCCCTAAGCCCTCCCCAAGGACGCCTGGGGCCTAGGTGCAAAGGCAAGGCAGGAGCAGAGCTGAGGCCAGGAAGGCGCCAGTGGCGTCTCCCAGCCTCGCGCAGCCAGCTGCTTCCTGGGCAGGAGGCCTAGCAGCGAGGCAAGTCTGGGCAAGGCTCGCCCAGGGCAGAGCAGCCTCGCGCCAGCAACTCTGCCAGATCGGGCCTCTGAGCAGAGCTGGAGCTCTGCCGTCCTGGAGGCGCACTCGGCTCCAGCCAAGTAGGGCTTGAGCCAAACGAGGCTGGGCTGCCTCTTCTTCCCTCGAGGAGGCTCGCCTCCCCGCCAGCTGTTCACTCGGCTTCCAGGTGGGGGCGCTCTGCGCCTCCTGCAGGTCTTGGCTCAGGGGCTGCTTGCCCTGAGCTGGGGCTGTGCGCGGGAGCCCAGGCACGCAGGGGCAGGCCCCAACCAGCTGCACACGTCTCTGCTGGGGAGGAGAGCGCTAGGGAAGCTACGTGTGTGAGGCAGCTGCTGGGCGCCCAGGGAGTCAGCCTCCGGGTGTGCGGGGCTGCAGACCGCAGCCAGGGGCCCTGGGAGCCTGGTGCACTCCGTGCCGAGCTGAGTCTGGGCGGCCAAGCAACCGCTGGAGGAGCCCTGCACTAGCCTTTCCCTTCCCTCGCACAGAGCTCTTCCTGCTGGAGCCCTTGGCAGTGTGCAAGCCACCGGCCCCTAAGCACTCCCCAAGGACGTCTGGGGCCTAGGTCCAAAGGCAAGGGAGGAGCGGAGCTGAGGCCAGGAAGGCGCCAGTGGCGTCTCCCAGCCTCGCGCAGCCAGCTCCTTCCTGGGCAGGAAGCCTAGCAGTGAGGCAAGTCTGGGCAAGGCTCGCCCAGGGCAGAGCAGCCTCGCGCCAGCAACTCTGCCAGAACGGGCCTCTGAGCAGTGCTGGAGCTCTGCCGTCCTGGAGGCGCACACGGCTCCAGCCATGTAGGGCTTGAGCCAAACGAGCCTGGGCTGCCTCTACATCCCTCAAGCAGGCTCGCCTCTCCGCCAGCTGTTCACTCGGCTTCCAGTTGGGGGCACTCGGCGCCTCCTGCAGGTCTTGGCTCAGGGGCTGCTTGCCCTGAGCTGGGGCTGTGGGCGGGAGCCCAGGCACGCAGGGGAAGGCCCCAACCAGCTGCACACGTCTCTGCTGGGGAGGAGAGCGCTAGGGAAGCTACGTGTGTGAGGCAGCAGCTGGGCGCCCAGGGAGTCAGCCTCCGGGTGTGCGGGGCTGCAGACCCCAGCCAGGGGCCCTTGGAGCCTGGTGCACTTCGTGCGGCGCTGAGTCTGGGCGGCCAAGCAACCGCTGGAGGAGCCCTGCACTAGCCCTTCCCTTCCCTCGCACAGAGCTCTTCCTGCTGGAGCCCTTGGCAGTGTGCAAGCCACCGGCCCCTAAGCCCTCCCCAAGGACGCCTGGGGCCTAGGTGCAAAGGCAATGCAGGAGCCGAGCTGAGGCCAGGAAGCCGCCAGTGGCGTCTCCAAGCCTCGCGCAGCCAGCTGCTTCCTGGGCAGGAAGCCTAGTAGCGAGGCAAGTCTGGGCAAGGCTCGCCCAGGGCAGAGCAGCCTCGCGCCAGCAACTCTGCCAGATCGGGCCTCTGAGCAGAGCTGGAGCTCTGCAGTCCTGGAGGTGCACTCGGCTCCAGCCAAGTAGGGCTTGAGCCAAACGAGGCTGGGCTGCCTCTTCTTCCCTCGAGGAGGCTCGCCTCCCCGCCAGCTGTTCACTCGGCTTCCAGGTGGGGGCGCTCTGCGCCTCCTGCAGGTCTTGGCTCAGGGGCTGCTTGCCCTGAGCTGGGGCTGTGCGCGGGAGCCCAGGCACGCAGGGGCAGGCTCCAACCAGCTGCACACGTCTCTGCTGGGGAGGAGAGCGCTAGGGAAGCTACGTGTGTGAGGCAGCTGCTGGGCGCCCAGGGAGTCAGCCTCCGGGTGTGCGGGGCTGCAGACCCCAGCCAGGGGCCCTGGGAGCCTGGTGCACTCCGTGCGGCGCTGAGTCTGGGCGGCAAAGCAACCGCTGGAGGAGCCCTGCACTAGCCCTTCCCTTCCCTCGCACAGAGCTCTTCCTGCTGGAGCCCTTGGCAGTGTGCAAGCCACCGGCCCCTAAGCCCTCCCCAAGGACGCCTGCGGCCTAGGTGCAAAGGCAAAGCAGGAGCGGAGCTGAGGCCAGGAAGGCGCCAGTGGCGTCTCCCAGCCTCGCGCAGCCTGCTCCTTCCTGGGCAGGAAGCCTAGCCGCGAGGCAAGTCTGGGCAAGGCTCGCCCAGGGCAGAGCAGCCTCGCGCCAGCAACTCTGCCAGATCTGGCCTCTGAGCAGAGCTGGAGCTCTGCCGTCCTGGAGGCGCACTCGGCTCCAGCCAAGTAGGGCTTGAGCCAAACGAGGCTGGGCTGCCTCTTCTTCCCTTGAGGAGGCTCGCCTCCCCGCCAGCTGTTCACTCGGCTTCCAGGTGGGGGCGCTCTGCGCCTCCTGCTGGTCTTGGCTCAGGGGCTGCTTGCCCTGAGCTGGGGCTGTGGGCGGGAGCCCAGGCACGCAGGGGAAGGCCCCAACCAGCTGCACACGTCTCTGCTGGGGAGGAGAGCGCTAGGGAAGCTACGTGTGTGAGGCAGCTGCTGGGCGCCCAGGGAGTCAGCCTCCGAGTGTGCGGGGCTGCAGACCCCAGCCAGGGGCCCTGGGAACCTGGTGAACTCCGTGGGGCGCTGAGTCTGGCCGGCCAAGCAACCGCCGAAGGAGCCCTGCACTGGCCCTTCCCTTCCCTCGCACAGAGCTCTTCCTGCTGGAGCCCTTGGCAGTGTGCAAGCCACCGGCCCCTAAGCCCTCCCCAAGGACACCTGGGGCCTAGGTGCAAAGGCAAGGCAGGAGCGGAGCTGAGGCCAGGAAGGCGCCAGTGGCGTCTCCCAGCCTCGCGCAGCCTGCTCCTTCCTGGGCAGGAAGCCTAGCAGCGAGGCAAGTCTGGGCAAGGCTCGCCCAGGGCATAGCAGCCTCGCGCCAGCAACTCTGCCAGATCGGGCCTCTGAGCAGAGCTGGAGCTCTGCCATCCTGGAGGCGCACTCGGCTCCAGCCAAGTAGGGCTTGTGCCAAACGAGGATGGGCTGCCTCTTCTTCCCTCGAGGAGGCTCGCCTCCCCGCCAGCTGTTCACTCGGCTTCCAGGTGGGGGCGCTCTGCGCCTCCGGCAGGTCTTGGCTCAGGGGCTGCTTGCCCTGAGCTGGGGCTGTGGGCGGGAGCCCAGGCACGCAGGGGAAGGCCCCAACCAGCTGCACACGTCTCTGCTGGGGAGGAGAGCGCTAGGGAAGCTACGTGTGTGAGGCAGCTGCTGGGCGCCCAGGGAGTCAGCCTCCGGGTGTGCGGGGCTGCAGACCGCAGCCAGGGGCCCTGGGAGCCTGGTGCACTCCGTGCCGAGCTGAGTGTGGGCGGCCAAGCAACCGCTGGAGGAGCCCTGCACTAGCCCTTCCCTTCCCTCGCACAGAGCTCTTCCTGCTGGAGCCCTTGGCAGTGTGCAAGCCACCGGCCCCTAAGCCCTCCCCAAGGACGCCTGGGGCCTAGGTGCAAAGGCAAGGGAGGAGCGGAGCTGAGGCCAGGAAGGCGCCAGTGGCGTCTCCCAGCCTCGCGCAGCCAGCTCCTTCCTGGGCAGGAAGCCTAGCAGCGAGGCAAGTCTGGGCAAGGCTCGCCCAGGGCAGAGCAGCCTCGCGCCAGCAACTCTGCCAGATCGGGCCTCTGAGCAGAGCTGGAGCTCTGCCGTCCTGGAGGCGCACTCGGCTCCAGCCAAGTAGGGCTTGAGCCAAACGAGGCTGGGCTGCCTCTTCTTCCCTCGAGGAGGCTCGCCTCCCCGCCAGCTGTTCACTCGGCTTCCAGGTGGGGGCGCTCTGCGCCTCCTGCAGGTCTTGGCTCAGGGGCTGCTTGCCCTGAGCTGGGGCTGTGCGCGGGAGCCCAGGCACGCAGGGGCAGGCCCCAACCAGCTGCACACGTCTCTGCTGGGGAGGAGAGCGCTAGGGAAGCTACGTGTGTGAGGCAGCTGCTGGGCGCCCAGGGAGTCAGCCTCCGGGTGTGCGGGGCTGCAGACCGCAGCCAGGGGCCCTGGGAGCCTGGTGCACTCCGTGCCGAGCTGAGTCTGGGCGGCCAAGCAACCGCTGGAGGAGCCCTGCACTAGCCTTTCCCTTCCCTCGCACAGAGCTCTTCCTGCTGGAGCCCTTGGCAGTGTGCAAGCCACCGGCCCCTAAGCACTCCCCAAGGACGTCTGGGGCCTAGGTCCAAAGGCAAGGGAGGAGCGGAGCTGAGGCCAGGAAGGCGCCAGTGGCGTCTCCCAGCCTCGCGCAGCCAGCTCCTTCCTGGGCAGGAAGCCTAGCAGCGAGGCAAGTCTCGGCAAGGCTCGCCCAGGGCAGAGCAGCCTCGCGCCAGCAACTCTGCCAGAACGGGCCTCTGAGCAGTGCTGGAGCTCTGCCGTCCTGGAGGCGCACACGGCTCCAGCCATGTAGGGCTTGAGCCAAACGAGCCTGGGCTGCCTCTACATCCCTCAAGCAGGCTCGCCTCTCCGCCAGCTGTTCACTCGGCTTCCAGTTGGGGGCACTCTCCGCCTCCTGCAGGTCTTGGCTCAGGGGCTGCTTGCCCTGAGCTGGGGCTGTGGGCGGGAGCCCAGTCACGCAGGGGCAGGCCCCAACCAGCTGCACACGTCTCTGCTGGCGAGGAGAGCGCTAGGGAAGCTACGTGGGTGAGGCAGCTGCTGGGCGCCCAGGGAGTCAGCCTCCGGGTGTGCGGGGCTGCAGACCCCAGCCAGGGGCCCTTGGAGCCTGGTGCACTTCGTGCGGCGCTGAGTCTGGGCGGCCAAGCAACCGCTGGAGGAGCCCTGCACTAGCCCTTCCCTTCCCTCGCACAGAGCTCTTCCTGCTGGAGCCCTTGGCAGTGTGCAAGCCACCGGCCCCTAAGCCCTCCCCAAGGACGCCTGCCTGGGGCCTAGGTGCAAAGGCAAGGGAGGAGCGGAGCTGAGGCCATGAAGGCGCCATTGGCGTCTCCCAGCCTCGCGCAGCCTGCTCCTTCCTGGGCAGGAAGCCTAGCAGCGAGGCAAGTCTGGGCAAGGCTCGCCCAGGGCAGAGCAGCCTCGCGCCAGCAACTCTGCCAGATCGGGCCTCTGAGCAGACCTGGAGCTCTGTCGTCCTGGAGGCGCACTCGGCTCCAGCCAAGTAGGGCTTGAGCCAAACGAGGCTGGGCTGCCTCTACTTCCCTAGAGGAGGCTCGCCTCCCCGCCAGCTGTTCACTCGGCTTCCAGGTGGGGGCGCTCTGCGCCTCCTGCAGGTCTTGGCTCAGGGGCTGCTTGCCCTGAGCTGGGGCTGTGCACAGGAGCCCAGGCACGCAGGGGCAGGCCCCAACCAGCTGCACACGTCTCTGCTGGGGAGGAGAGCGCTGGGGAAGCTACGTGTGTGAGGCAGCTGCTGGGCGCCCAGGGAGTCAGCCTCCGTGTGTGCGGGGCTGCAGACCGCAGCCAGGGGCCCTGGGAGCCTGGTGCACTCCGTGCCGAGCTGAGTCTGGCCGGCCAAGCAACCGCTGGAGGAGCCCTGCACTAGCCCTTCCCTTCCCTCGCACAGAGCTCTTCCTGCTGGAGCCCTTGGCAGTGTGCAAGCCACCGGCCCCTAAGCCCTCCCCAAGGACGCCTGGGGCCTAGGTCCAAAGGCAAGGGAGGAGCGGAGCTGAGGCCCGGAAGGCGCCAGTGGCGTCTCCCAGCCTCGCGCAGCCAGCTCCTTCCTGGGCAGGAAGCCTAGCAGCGAGGCAAGTCTCGGCAAGGCTCGCCCAGGGCAGAGCAGCCTCGCGCCAGCAACTCTGTCAGAACGGGCCTCTGAGCAGTGCTGGAGCTCTGCCGTCCTGGAGGCGCACACGGCTCCAGCCATGTAGGGCTTGAGCCAAACGAGCCTGGGCTGCCTCTACATCCCTCAAGCAGGCTCGCCTCTCCGCCAGCTGTTCACTCGGCTTCCAGTTGGGGGCACTCGGCGCCTCCTGCAGGTCTTGGCTCAGGGGCTGCTTGCCCTGAGCTGGGGCTGTGGGCGGGAGCCCAGGCACGCAGGGGAAGGCCCCAACCAGCTGCACACGTCTCTGCTGGGGAGGAGAGCGCTAGGGAAGCTACGTGTGTGAGGCAGCTGCTGGGCGCCCAGGGAGTCAGCCTCGGGTGTGCGGGGCTGCAGACCCCAGCCAGGGGCCCTTGGAGCCTGGTGCACTTCGTGCGGCGCTGAGTCTGGGCGGCCAAGCAACCGCTGGAGGAGCCCTGCACTAGCCCTTGCCTTCCCTCGCACAGAGTTCTTCCTGCTGGAGCCCTTTGCAGTGTGCAAGCCACCGGCCCCTAAGCCCTCCCCAAGGACGCCTGGGGCCTAGGTGCAAAGGCAAGGCAGGAGCCGAGCTGAGGCCAGGAAGCCGCCAGTGGCGTCTCCCAGCCTCGCGCAGCCAGCTGCTTCCTGGGCAGGAAGCCTAGTAGCGAGGCAAGTCTGGGCAAGGCTCGCCCAGGGCAGAGCAGCCTCGCGCCAGCAACTCTGCCAGAACGGGCCTCTGAGCAGAGCTGGAGCTCTGCCGTCCTGGAGGCGCACTCGGCTCCAGCCATGTAGGGCTTGAGCCAAACGAGCCTGGGCTGCCTCTACTTCCCTCAAGCAGGCTCGCCTCCCCGCCAGCTGTTCACTCGGCTTCCAGGTGGGGGCGCTCTGCGCCTCCTGCAGGTCTTGGCTCAGGGGCTGCTTGCCCTGAGCTGGGGCTGTGCGCGGGAGCCCAGGCACGCAGGGGCAGGCCCCAACCAGCTGCACACGTCTCTGCTGGGGAGGAGAGCGCTAGGGAAGCTACGTGTGTGAGGCAGCTGCTGGGCGCCCAGGGAGTCAGCCTCCGGGTGTGCGGGGCTGCAGACCCCAGCCAGGGGCCCTGGGAGCCTGGTGCACTCCGTGCGGCGCTGAGTCTGGGCGGCCAAGCAACCGCTGGAGGAGCCCTGCACTAGCCCTTCCCTTCCCTCGCACAGAGCTCTTCCTGCTGCAGCCCTTGGCAGTGTGCAAGCCACCGGCCCCTAAGCCCTCCGCAAGGACGCCTGGGGCCTAGGTGCAAAGGCAAGGCAGGAGCGGAGCTGAGGCCAGAAAGGCGCCAGTGGCGTCTCCCAGCTTCGCGCAGCCAGCTGCTTCCTGGGCAGGAAGCCTAGCAGCGAGGCAAGTCTCGGCAAGGCTCGCCCAGGGCAGAGCAGCCTCGCGCCAGCAACTCTGCCAGAACGGGCCTCTGAGCAGAGCTGGAGCTCTGCCGTCCTGGAGGCGCACTCGGCTCCAGCCATGTAGGGCTTGAGCCAAACGAGCCTGGGCTGCCTCTACTTCCCTCAAGCAGGCTCGCCTCCCCGCCAGCTGTTCACTCGGCTTCCAGGTGGGGGCGCTCTGCGCCTCCTGCAGGTCTTGGCTCAGGGGCTGCTTGCCCTGAGCCGGGGCTGTGGGCGGGAGCCCAGGCACGCAGGGGCAGGCCCCAACCAGCAGCACACGTCTCTGCTGGCGAGGAGAGCGCTAGGGAAGCTACGTGTGTGAGGCAGCTGCTGGGCGCCCAGGGAGTCAGCCTCCGGGTGTGCGGGGCTGCAGACCCCAGCCAGGGGCCCTTTGAGCCTGGTGCACTCCGAGCGGCCCTGAGTCTGGGCGGCCAAGCAACCGCTGGAGGAGCCCTGCACTAGCCCTTCCCTTCCCTCGCACAGAGCTCTTCCTGCTGGAGCCCTTGGCAGTGTGCAAGCCACCGGCCCCTAAGCCCTCCCCAAGGACGCCTGGGGCCTAGGTGCAAAGGCAAGGCAGGAGCAGAGCTGAGGCCAGGAAGGCGCCAGTGGCGTCTCCCAGCCTCGCGCAGCCAGCTGCTTCCTGGGCAGGAAGCCTAGCAGCGAGGCAAGTCTGGGCAAGGCTCGCCCAGGGCAGAGCAGCCTCGCGCCAGCAACTCTGCCAGATCGGGCCTCTGAGCAGAGCTGGAGCTCTGCCGTCCTGGAGGCGCACTCGGCTCCAGCCAAGTAGGGCTTGAGCCAAACGAGGCTGGGCTGCCTCTTCTTCCCTCGAGGAGGCTCGCCTCCCCGCCAGCTGTTCACTCGGCTTCCAGGTGGGGGCGCTCTGCGCCTCCTGCAGGTCTTGGCTCAGGGGCTGCTTGCCCTGAGCTGGGGCTGTGCGCGGGAGCCCAGGCACGCAGGGGCAGGCCCCAACCAGCTGCACACGTCTCTGCTGGGGATGAAAGCGCTAGGGAAGCTACGTGTGTGAGGCAGCTGCTGGGCGCCCAGGGAGTCAGCCTCCGAGTGTGCGGGGCTGCAGACCCCAGCCAGGGGCCCTGGGAGCCTGGTGCACTCCGGGCGGCGCTGAGTCTGGCCGGCCAAGCAACCGCTGGAGGAGCCCTGCACTAGCCCTTCCCTTCCCTCGCACAGAGCTCTTCCTGCTGGAGCCCTTGGCAGTGTGCAAGCCACCGGCCCGTAAGCCCTCCCCAAGGACGCCTGCGGGCTAGGTGCAAAGGCAAGGCAGGAGCGGAGCTGAGGCCAGGAAGGCGCCAGTGGCGTCTCCCAGCCTCGCGCAGCCTGCTCCTTCCTGGGCAGGAAGCCTAGCCGCGAGGCAAGTCTGGGCAAGGCTCGCCCAGGGCAGAGCAGCCTCGCGCCAGCAACTCTGCCAGATCGGGCCTCTGAGCATAGCTGGAGCTCTGCCGTCCTGGAGGCGCACTCGGCTCCAGCCAAGTAGGGCTTGAGCCAAACGAGGCTGGGCTGCCTCTTCTTCCCTTGAGGAGGCTCGCCTCCCCGCCAGCTGTTCACTCGGCTTCCAGGTGGGGGCGCTCTGCGCCTCCTGCTGGTCTTGGCTCAGGGGCTGCTTGCCCTGAGCTGGGGCTGCGGGCGGGAGCCCAGGCACGCAGGGGAAGGCCCCAACCAGCTGCACACGTCTCTGCTGGGGAGGAGAGCGCTAGGGAAGCTACGTGTGTGTGGCAGCTGCTGGGCGCCCAGGGAGTCAGCCTCCAAGTGTGCGGGGCTGCAGACCCCAGCCAGGGGCCCTGGGAGCCTGGTGAACTCCGTGCGGCGCTGAGTCTGGCCGGCCAAGCAACCGCTGGAGGAGCCCTGCACTAGCCCTTCCCTTCCCTCGCACAGAGCTCTTCCTGCTGGAGCCCTTGGCAGTGTGCAAGCCACCGGCCCCTAAGCCCTCCCCAAGGACGCCTGCGGCCTAGGTGCAAAGGCAAGGCAGGAGCGGAGCTGAGGCCAGGAAGGCGCCAGTGGCGTCTCCCAGCCTCGCGCAGCCTGCTCCTTCCTGGGCAAGAATCCTATCAGGGAGGCAAGTCTGGGCAAGGCTCGCACAGGGCAGAGCAGCCTCGCGCCAGCAACTCTGCCAGATCGGGCCTCTGAGCAGAGCTGGAGCTCTGCCGTCCTGGAGGCGCACTCGGCTCCAGCCAAGTAGGGCTTGAGCCAAACGAGGCTGGGCTGCCTCTTCTTCCCTCGAGGAGGCTCGCCTCCCCGCCAGCTGTTCACTCGGCTTCCAGGTGGGGGCGCTCTGCGCCTCCTGCAGGTCTTGGCTCAGGGGCTGCTTGCCCTGAGCTGGGGCTGTGCGCGGGAGCCTAGGCACGCAGGGGCAGGCCCCAACCAGCTGCACACGTCTCTGCTGGGGAGGAGAGCGCTAGGGAAGCTACGTGTGTGAGGCAGCTGCTGGGCGCCCAGGGAGTCAGCCTCCGGGTGTGCGGGGCTGCAGACCCCAGCCAGGGGCCCTGGGAGCCTGGTGCACTCCGTGCGGCGCTGAGTCTGGGCGGCAAAGCAACCGCTGGAGGAGCCCTGCACTAGCCCTTCCCTTCCCTCGCACAGAGCTCTTCCTGCTGGAGCCCTTGGCAGTGTGCAAGCCACCGGCCCCTAAGCCCTCCCCAAGGACGCCTGCCTGGGGCCTAGGTGCAAAGGCAAGGGAGGAGCGGAGCTGAGGCCAGGAAGGCGCCAGTGGCGTCTCCCAGCCTCGCGCAGCCAGCTCCTTCCTGGGCAGGAAGTCTAGCAGCGAGGCAAGTCTTGGCAAGGCTCGCCCAGGGCAGAGCAGCCTCGCGCCAGCAACTCTGCCAGAACGGGCCTCTGAGCAGTGCTGGAGCTCTGCCGTCCTGGAGGCGCACACGGCTCCAGCCATGTAGGGCTTGAGCCAAACGAGCCTGGGCTGCCTCTACATCCCTCAAGCAGGCTCGCCTCTCCGCCAGCTGTTCACTCGGCTTCCAGTTGGGGGCACTCTGCGCCTCCTGCAGGTCTTGGTTCAGGGGCTGCTTGCCCTGAGCTGGGGCTGTGGGCGGGAGCCCAGGCACGCAGGGGCAGGCCCCAACCAGCTGCACACGTCTCTGCTGGGGAGGAGAGCGCTAGGGAAGCTACGTGTGTGAGGCAGCTGCTGGGCGCCCAGGGAGTCAGCCTCCGGGTGTGCGGGGCTGCAGACCCCAGCCAGGGGCCCTTGGAGCCTGGTGCACTTCGTGCGGCGCTGAGTCTGGGCGGCCAAGCAACCGCTGGAGGAGCCCTGCACTAGCCCTTCCCTTCCCTCGCACAGAGCTCTTCCTGCTGGAGCCCTTTGCAGTGTGCAAGCCACTGGCCCCTAAGCCCTCCCCAAGGACGCCTGGGGCCTAGGTGCAAAGGCAAGGCAGGAGCCGAGCTGAGGCCAGGAAGCCGCCAGTGGCGTCTCCCAGCCTCGCGCAGCCAGCTGCTTCCTGGGCAGGAAGCCTAGTAGCGAGGCAAGTCTGGGCAAGGCTCGCCCAGGGCAGAGCAGCCTCGCGCCAGCAACTCTGCCAGATCGGGCCTCTGAGCAGACCTGGAGCTCTGCAGTCCTGGAGGCGCACTCGGCTCCAGCCAAGTAGGGCTTGAGCCAAACGAGGCTGGGCTGCCTCTTCTTCCCTCGAGGAGGCTCGCCTCCCCGCCAGCTGTTCACTCGGCATCCAGGTGGGGGCGCTCTGCGCCTCCTGCAGGTCTTGGCTCAGGGGCTGCTTGCCCTGAGCTGGGGCTGTGCGCGGGAGCCCAGGCACGCAGGGGCAGGCCCCAACCAGCTGCACACGTCTCTGCTGGGGAGGAGAGCGCTAGGGAAGCTACGTGTGTGAGGCAGCTGCTGGGCGCCCAGGGAGTCAGCCTCCGGGTGTGCGGGGCTGCAGACCCCAGCCAGGGGCCCTGGGAGCCTGGTGCACTCCGTGCGGCGCTGAGTCTGGGCGGCAAAACAACCGCTGGAGGAGCCCTGCACTAGCCCTTCCCTTCCCTCGCACAGAGCTCTTCCTGCTGGAGCCGTTGGCAGTGTGCAAGCCACCGGCCCCTAAGCCCTCCCCAAGGACGCCTGGGGCCTAGGTGCAAAGGCAAGGCAGGAGCGGAGCTGAGGCCAGGAAGGCGCCAGTGGCGTCTCCCAGCCTCGCGCAGCCTGCTCCTTCCTGGGCAGGAAGCCTAGCCGCGAGGCAAGTCTGGGCAAGGCTCGCCCAGGGCAGAGCAGCCTCGCGCCAGCAACTCTGCCAGATCGGGCCTCTGAGCAGAGCTGGAGCTCTGCCGTCCTGGAGGCGCACTCGGCTCCAGCCAAGTAGGGCTTGAGCCAACGAGGCTGGGCTGCCTCTTCTTCCCTTGAGGAGGCTCGCCTCCCCTCCAGCTGTTCACTCGGCTTCCAGGTGGGGGCGCTCTGCGCCTCCTGCTGGTCTTGGATAAGGGGCTGCTTGCGTTGAGCTGGGGCTGTGCGCGGGAGCCCAGGCACGCAGGGGAAGGCCCCAACCAGCTGCACACGTCTCTGATGGCGAGGAGAGCGCTAGGGAAGCTACGTGTGTGAGGCAGCTGCTGGGCGCCCAGGGAGTCAGCCTCCGAGTGTGCGGGGCTGCAGACCCCAGCCAGGGGCCCTGGGAGCCTGGTGCACTCCGTGCGGCGCTGAGCCTGGGCGGCCAAGCAACCACTGGAGGAACCCTGCACTGGCCCTTCCCTTCCCTCGCACAGAGCTCTTCCTGCTGGAGCCCTTGGCAGTGTGCAAGCCACCGGCCCCTAAGCCCTCCCCAAGGACGCCTGGGGCCTAGGTGCAAAGGCAAGGCAGGAGCGGAGCTGAGGCCAGGAAGGCGCCAGTGGCGTCTCCCAGCCTCGCGCAGCCTGCTCCTTCCTGGGCAGGAAGCCTAGCAGCGAGGCAAGTCTGGGCAAGGCTCGCCCAGGGCAGAGCAGCCTCGCGCCAGCAACTCTGCCAGAACGGGCCTCTGAGCAGAGCTGGAGCTCTGCCGTCCTGGAGGCGCACTCGGCTCCAGCCAAGTAGGGCTTGAGCCAAACGAGGCTGGGCTGCCTCTTCTTCCCTCGAGGAGGCTCGCCTCCCCGCCAGCTGTTCACTCGGCTTCCAGGTGGGGGCGCTCTGCGCCTCCTGCAGGTCTTGGCTCAGGGGCTGCTTGCCCTGAGCTGGGGCTGTGCACAGGAGCCCAGGCACGCAGGGGCAGGCCCCAACCAGCTGCACACGTCTCTGCTGGGGAGGAGAGCGCTAGGGAAGCTACGTGTGTGAGGCAGCTGCTGGGCGCCCAGGGAGTCAGCCTCCGGGTGTGCGGGGCTGCATACCCAAGCCAGGGGCCCTGGGAGCCTGGTGCACTCCGTGCCGAGCTGAGTCTGGGCGGCCAAGCAACCGCTGGAGGAGCCCTGCACTAGCCCTTCCCTTCCCTCGCACAGAGCTCTTCCTGCTGGAGCCCTTGGCATTGTGCAAGCCACCGGCCCCGAAGCCCTCCCCAAGGACGCCTGGGGCCTAGGTGCAAAGGCAAGGGAGGAGCGGAGCTGAGGCCAGGAAGGCGCCAGTGGCGTCTCCCAGCCTCGCGCAGCCAGCTCCTTCCTGGGCAGGAAGCCTAGCAGCGAGGCAAGTCTGGGCAAGGCTCGCCCAGGGCAGAGCAGCCTCGCGCCAGCAACTCTGCCAGAACGGGCCTCTGAGCAGTGCTGGAGCTCTGCCGTCCTGGAGGCGCACACGGCTCCAGCCATGTAGGGCTTGAGCCAAACGAGCCTGGGCTGCCTCTACATCCCTCAAGCAGGCTCGCCTCCCCGCCAGCTGTTCACTCGGCTTCCAGGTGGGGGCGCTCTGCGCCTCCTGCAGGTCTTGGCTCAGGGGCTGCTTGCCCTGAGCTGGGGCTGTGGGCGGGAGCCCAGGCACGCAGGGTCAGGCCCCAACCAGCTGCACACGTCTCTGCTGGGGAGGAGAGCGCTAGGGAAGCTACGTGTGTGAGGCAGCTGCTGGGCGCCCAGGGAGTCAGCCTCCGGGTGTGCGGGGCTGCAGACCCCAGCCAGGGGCCCTGGGAGCCTGGTGCACTCCGTGCGGCGCTGAGTCTGGGCGGCAAAGCAACCGCTGGAGGAGCCCTGCACTAGCCCTTCCCTTCCCTCGCACAGAGCTCTTCCTGCTGGAGCCCTTGGCAGTGTGCAAGCCACCGGCCCCTAAGCCTTCCCCACGGACGCCTGCGGCCTAGGTGCAAAGGCAAGGCAGGAGCGGAGCTGAGGCCAGGAAGGCGCCAGTGGCGTCTCCCAGCCTCGCGCAGCCTGCTCCTGCCTGGGCAGGAAGCCTAGCCGCGAGGCAAGTCTGGGGAAGGCTCGCCCAGGGCAGAGCAGCCTCGCGCCAACAACTCTGCCAGATCGGGCCTCTGAGCAGAGCTGGAGCTCTGCCGTCCTGGAGGCGCACTCGGCTCCAGCCAAGTAGGGCTTGAGCCAACGAGGCTGGGCTGCCTCTTCTTCCCTTGAGGAGGCTCGCCTCCCCGCCAGCTGTTCACTCGGCTTCCAGGTGGGGGCGCTCTGCGCCTCCTGCTGGTCTTGGCTCAGGGGCTGCTTGCCCTGAGCTGGGGCTGTGCGCGGGAGCCCAGGCACGCAGGGGAAGGCCCCAACCAGCTGCAGACGTCTCTGCTGGCGAGGAGAGCGCTAGGGAAGCTACGTGTGTGAGGCAGCTGCTGGGCGCCCAGGGAGTCAGCCTCCGAGTGTGCGGGGCTGCAGACCCCAGCCAGGGGCCCTGGGAGCCTGGTGAACTCCGTGGGGCGCTGAGTCTGGCCGGCCAAGCAACCGCCGAAGGAGCCCTGCACTGGCCCTTCCCTTCCCTCGCACAGAGCTCTTCCTGCTGGAGCCCTTGGCAGTGTGCAAGACACCGGCCCCTAAGCCCTCCCCAAGGACGCCTGGGGCCTAGGTGCAAAGGCAAGGCAGGAGCGGAGCTGAGGCCAGGAAGGCGCCAGTGGCGTCTGCCAGCCTCGCGCAGCCTGCTCCTTCCTGGGCAGGAAGCCTAGCAGCGAGGCAAGTCTGGGCAAGGCTCGCCCAGGGCAGAGCAGCCTCGCGCCAGCAACTCTGCCAGATCGGGACTCTGAGCAGAGCTGGAGCTCTGCCGTCCTGGAGGCGCACTCGGCTCCAGCCAAGTAGGGGTTGAGCCAAACGAGGCTGGGCTGCCTCTACTTCCCTCGAGGAGGCTCGCCTCCCCGCCAGCTGTTCACTCGGCTTCCAGGTGGGGGCGCTCTGCGCCTCCTGCAGGTCTTGGCTCAGGGGCTGCTTGCCCTGAGCTGGGGCTGTGCGCGGGAGCCCAGGCACGCAGGGGCAGGCCCCAACCAGCTGCACACGTCTCTGCTGGGGAGGAGAGCGCTAGGGAAGCTACGTGTGTGAGGCAGCTGCTGGGCGCCCAGGGAGTAAGCCTCCGGGTGTGCGGGGCTGCAGACCGCAGCCAGGGGCCCTGGGAGCCTGGTGCACTCCGTGCCGAGCTGAGTCTGGCCAGCCAAGCAACCGCTGGAGGAGCCCTGCACTAGCCCTTCCCTTCCCTCGCACAGAGCTCTTCCTGCTGGAGCCCTTGTCAGTGTGCAAGCCACCGGCCCCTAAGCCCTCCCCAAGGACGCCTGGGGTCTAGGTGCAAAGGCAAGGGAGGAGCGGAGCTGAGGCCACGAAGGCGCCAGTGGCGTCTCCCAGCCTCGAGCAGCCAGCTCCTTCCTGGGCAGGAAGCCTAGCAGCGAGGCAAGTCTCGGCAAGGCTCGCCCAGGGCAGAGCAGCCTCGCGCCAGCAACTCTGCCAGAACGGGCCTCTGAGCAGTGCTGGAGCTCTGCGGTCCTGGAGGCGCACACGGCTCCAGCCATGTAGGGCTTGAGCCAAACGAGCCTGGGCTGCCTCTACATCCCTCAAGCAGGCTCGCCTCTCCGCCAGCTGTTCACTCGGCTTCCAGTTGGGGGCACTCTGCGCCTCCTGAGGTCTTGGCTCAGGGGCTGCTTGCCCTGAGCTGGGGCTGTGGGCGGGAGCCCAGGCACGCAGGGGAAGGCCCCAACCAGCTGCACACGTCTCTGCTGGCGAGGAGAGCGCTAGGGAAGCTACGTGTGTGAGGCAGCTGCTGGGCGCCCAGGGAGTCAGCCTCCGGTTGTGCGGGGCTGCAGACCCCAGCCAGGCGCCCTTGGAGCCTGGTACACTTCGTGCGGCGCTGAGTCTGGGCGGCCAAGCAACCGCTGGAGGAGCCCTGCACTAGCCCTTCCCTTCCCTCGCACAGAGCTCTTCCTGCTGGAGCCCTTTGCAGTGTGCAAGCCACCGGCCCCTAAGCCCTCCCCAAGGACGCCTGCGGCCTAGGTGCAAAGGCAAGGCAGGAGCCGAGGTGAGGCCAGGAAGCCGCCAGTGGCGTCTCCCAGCCTCGCGCAGCCAGCTGCTTCCTGGGCAGGAAGCCTAGTAGCGAGGCAAGTCTGGGCAAGGCTCGCCCAGGGCAGAGCAGCCTCGCGCCAGCAACTCTGCCAGATCGGGCCTCTGAGCAGAGCTGGAGCTCTGCCGTCCTGGAGGCGCACCTGGCTCCAGCCAAGTAGGGCTTGAGCCAAACGAGGCTGGGCTGCCTCTTCTTCCCTTGAGGAGGCTCGCCTCCCGCCAGCTGTTCACTCGGCTTCCAGGTGGGGGCGCTCTGCGCCTCCTGCAGGTCTTGGCTCAGGGGCTGCTTGCCCTGAGCTGGGGCTGTGCGCGGGAGCCCAGGCACGCAGGGGCAGGCCCCAACCAGCTGCACACGTCTCTCCTGGGGAGGAGAGCGCTAGGGAAGCTACGTGTGTGAGGCAGCTGCTGGGCGCCCAGGGAGTCAGCCTCCGGGTGTGCGGGGCTGCAGACCCCAGCCAGGGGCCCTGGGAGCCTGGTGCACTCCGTGCGGCGCTGAGTCTGGGCGGCAAAGCAAAAGCTGGAGGAGCCCTGCACTAGCCCTTCCCTTCCCTCGCACAGAGCTCTTCCTGCTGGAGCCGTTGGCAGTGTGCAAGCCACCGGCCCCTAAGCCCTCCCCAAGGACGCCTGGGGCCTAGGTGCAAAGGCAAGGCAGGAGCGGAGCTGAGGCCAGGAAGGCGCCAGTGGCGTCTCCCAGCCTCGCGCAGCCTGCTCCTTCCTGGGCAGGAAGCCTAGCAGCGAGGCAAGTCTGGGCAAGGCTCGCCCAGGGCAGAGCAGCCTCGCGCCAGCAACTCTGCCAGAACGGGCCTCTGAGCAGTGCTGGAGCTCTGCCGTCCTGGAGGCGCACACGGCTCCAGCCATGTAGGGCTTGAGCCAAACGAGCCTGGGCTGCCTCTACATCCCTCAAGCAGGCTCGCCTCTCCGCCAGCTGTTCACTCGGCTTCCAGTTGGGGGCACTCTGCGCCTCCTGAGGTCTTGGCTCAGGGGCTGCTTGCCCTGAGCTGGGGCTGTGGGCGGGAGCCCAGGCACGCAGGGGAAGGCCCCAACCAGCTGCACACGTCTCTGCTGGCGAGGAGAGCGCTAGGGAAGCTACGTGTGTGAGGCAGCTGCTGGGCGCCCAGGGAGTCAGCCTCCGGGTGTGCGGGGCTGCAGACCCCAGCCAGGCGCCCTTGGAGCCTGGTACACTTCGTGCGGCGCTGAGTCTGGGCGGCCAAGCAACCGCTGGAGGAGCCCTGCACTAGCCCTTCCCTTCCCTCGCACAGAGCTCTTCCTGCTGGAGCCCTTTGCAGTGTGCAAGCCACCGGCCCCTAAGCCCTCCCCAAGGACGCCTGCGGCCTAGGTGCAAAGGCAAGGCAGGAGCCGAGCTGAGGCCAGGAAGCCGCCAGTGGCGTCTCCCAGCCTCGCGCAGCCAGCTGCTTCCTGGGCAGGAAGCCTAGTAGCGAGGCAAGTCTGGGCAAGGCTCGCCCAGGGCAGAGCAGCCTCGCGCCAGCAACTCTGCCAGATCGGGCCTCTGAGCAGAGCTGGAGCTCTGCCGTCCTGGAGGCGCACCTGGCTCCAGCCAAGTAGGGCTTGAGCCAAACGAGGCTGGGCTGCCTCTTCTTCCCTTGAGGAGGCTCGCCTCCCGCCAGCTGTTCACTCGGCTTCCAGGTGGGGGCGCTCTGCGCCTCCTGCAGGTCTTGGCTCAGGGGCTGCTTGCCCTGAGCTGGGGCTGTGCGCGGGAGCCCAGGCACGCAGGGGCAGGCCCCAACCAGCTGCACACGTCTCTGCTGGGGAGGAGAGCGCTAGGGAAGCTACGTGTGTGAGGCAGCTGCTGGGCGCCCAGGGAGTCAGCCTCCGGGTGTGCGGGGCTGCAGACCCCAGCCAGGGGCCCTGGGAGCCTGGTGTACTCCGTGCGGCGCTGAGTCTGGGCGGCAAAGCAACCGCTGGAGGAGCCCTGCACTAGCCCTTCCCTTCCCTCGCACAGAGCTCTTCCTGCTGGAGCCCTTGGCAGTGTGCAAGCCACCGGCCCCTAAGCCCTCCCCAAGGACGCCTGGGGCCTAGGTGCAAAGGCAAGGCAGGAGCGGAGCTGAGGCCAGGAAGGCGCCAGTGGCGTCTCCCAGCCTCGCGCAGCCTGCTCCTTCCTGGGCAGGAAGCCTAGCAGCGAGGCAAGTCTGGGCAAGGCTCGCCCAGGGCAGAGCAGCCTCGCGCCAGCAACTCTGCCAGAACGGGCCTCTGAGCAGAGCTGGAGCTCTGCCGTCCTGGAGGCGCACTCGGCTCCAGCCAAGTAGGGCTTGAGCCAAACGAGGCTGGGCTGCCTCTTCTTCCCTCGAGGAGGCTCGCCTCCCCGCCAGCTGTTCACTCGGCTTCCAGGTGGGGGCGCTCTGCGCCTCCTGCAGGTCTTGGCTCAGGGGCTGCTTGCCCTGAGCTGGGGCTGTGCACAGGAACCCAGGCACGCAGGGGCAGGCCCCAACCAGCTGCACACGTCTCTGCTGGGGAGGAGAGCGCTAGGGAAGCTACGTGTGTGAGGCAGCTGCTGGGCGCCCAGGGAGTCAGCCTCCGGGTGTGCGGGGCTGCATACCCAAGCCAGGGGCCCTGGGAGCCTGGTGCACTCCGTGCCGAGCTGAGTCTGGGCGGCCAAGCAACCGCTGGAGGAGCCCTGCACTAGCCCTTCCCTTCCCTCGCACAGAGCTCTTCCTGCTGGAGCCCTTGGCATTGTGCAAGCCACCGGCCCCTAAGCCCTCCCCAAGGACGCCTGGGGCCTAGGTGCAAAGGCAAGGGAGGAGCGGAGCTGAGGCCAGGAAGGCGCCAGTGGCGTCTCCCAGCCTCGCGCAGCCAGCTCCTTCCTGGGCAGGAAGCCTAGCAGCGAGGCAAGTCTGGGCAAGGCTCGCCCAGGGCAGAGCAGCCTCGCGCCAGCAACTCTGCCAGAACGGGCCTCTGAGCAGTGCTGGAGCTCTGCCGTCCTGGAGGCGCACTCGGCTCCAGCCAAGTAGGGGTTGAGCCAAACGAGGCTGGGCTGCCTCTACTTCCCTCGAGGAGGCTCGCCTCCCCGCCAGCTGTTCACTCGGCTTCCAGGTGGGGGCGCTCTGCGCCTCCTGCAGGTCTTGGCTCAGGGGCTGCTTGCCCTGAGCTGGGGCTGTGCGCGGGAGCCCAGGCACGCAGGGGCAGGCCCCAACCAGCTGCACACGTCTCTGCTGGGGAGGAGAGCGCTAGGGAAGCTACGTGTGTGAGGCAGCTGCTGGGCGCCCAGGGAGTAAGCCTCCGGGTGTGCGGGGCTGCAGACCGCAGCCAGGGGCCCTGGGAGCCTGGTGCACTCCGTGCCGAGCTGAGTCTGGCCAGCCAAGCAACCGCTGGAGGAGCCCTGCACTAGCCCTTCCCTTCCCTCGCACAGAGCTCTTCCTGCTGGAGCCCTTGGCATTGTGCAAGCCACCGGCCCCTAAGCCCTCCCCAAGGACGCCTGGGGCCTAGGTGCAAAGGCAAGGGAGGAGCGGAGCTGAAGCCAGGAAGGCGCCAGTGGCGTCTCCCAGCCTCGCGCAGCCAGCTCCTTCCTGGGCAGGAAGCCTAGCAGCGAGGCAAGTCTGGGCAAGGCTCGCCCAGGGCAGAGCAGCCTCGCGCCAGCAACTCTGCCAGAACGGGCCTCTGAGCAGTGCTGGAGCTCTGCCGTCCTGGAGGCGCACACGGCTCCAGCCATGTAGGGCTTGAGCCAAACGAGCCTGGGCTGCCTCTACATCCCTCAAGCAGGCTCGCCTCTCCGCCAGCTGTTCACTCGGCTTCCAGTTGGGGGCACTCTGCGCCTCCTGAGGTCTTGGCTCAGGGGCTGCTTGCCCTGAGCTGGGGCTGTGGGCGGGAGCCCAGGCACGCAGGGGAAGGCCCCAACCAGCTGCACACGTCTCTGCTGGCGAGGAGAGCGCTAGGGAAGCTACGTGTGTGAGGCAGCTGCTGGGCGCCCAGGGAGTCAGCCTCCGGGTGTGTGGGGCTGCAGACCCCAGCCAGGCGCCCTTGGAGCCTGGTACACTTCGTGCGGCGCTGAGTCTGGGCGGCGAAGCAATCGCTGGAGGAGCCCTGCACTAGCCCTTCCCTTCCCTCGCACAGAGCTCTTCCTGCTGGAGCCCTTTGCAGTGTGCAAGCCACCGGCCCCTAAGCCCTCCCCAAGGACGCCTGGGGCCTAGGTGCAAAGGCAAGGCAGGAGCCGAGCTGAGGCCAGGAAGCCGCCAGTGGCATTTCCCAGCCTCGCGCAGCCAGCTGCTTCCTGGGCAGGAAGCCTAGTAGCGAGGCAAGTCTGGGCAAGGCTCGCCCAGGGCAGAGCAGCCTCGCGCCAGCAACTCTGCCAGATCGGGCCTCTGAGCAGAGCTGGAGCTCTGCCGTCCTGGAGGCGCACTCGGCTCCAGCCAAGTAGGGCTTGAGCCAAACGAGGCTGGGCTGCCTCTTCTTCCCTCGAGGAGGCTCGCCTCCCCGCCAGCTGTTCACTCGGCTTCCAGGTGGGGGCGCTCTGCGCCTCCTGCAGGTCTTGGCTCAGGGGCTGCTTGCCCTGAGCTGGGGCTGTGGGCGGGAGCCCAGGCACGCAGGGGAAGGCCCCAACCAGCTGCACACGTCTCTGCTGGCGAGGAGAGCGCTAGGGAAGCTACGTGTGTGAGGCAGCTGCTGGGCGCCCAGGGAGTCAGCCTCCGAGTGTGCGGGGCTGCAGACCCCAGCCAGGGGCCCTGGGAGCCTGGTGAACTCCGTGCGGCGCTGAGTCTGGCCGGCCAAGCAACCGCCGAAGGAGCCCTGCACTGGCCCTTCCCTTCCCTCGCACAGAGCTCTTCCTGCTGGAGCCCTTGGCAGTGTGCAAGACACCGGCCCCTAAGCCCTCCCCAAGGACGCCTGGGGCCTAGGTGCAAACGCAAGGCAGGAGCGGAGCTGAGGCCAGGAAGGCGCCAGTGGCGTCTCGCAGCCTCGCGCAGCCTGCTCCTTCCTGGGCAGGAAGCCTAGCAGCGAGGCAAGTCTGGGCAAGGCTCGCCCAGGGCAGAGCAGCCTCGCGCCAGCAACTCTGCCAGATCGGGCCTCTGAGCAGAGCTGGAGCTCTGCCGTCCTGGAGGCGCACTCGGCTCCAGCCAAGTAGGGCTTGAGCCAAACGTGGCTGGGCTGCCTCTTCTTCCCTCGAGGAGGCTCGCCTCCCCGCCAGCTGTTCACTCGGCTTCCAGGTGGGGGCGCTCTGCGCCTCCTGCAGGTCTTGGCTCAGGGGCTGCTTGCCCTGAGCTGGGGCTGTGCACAGGAGCCCAGGCACCCAGGGGCAGGCCCCAACCAACTGCACACGTCTCTGCTGGGGAGGAGAGCGCTAGGGAAGCTACGTGTGTGAGGCAACTGCTGGGCGCCCAGGGAGTCAGCCTCCGGGTGTGCGGGGCTGCATACCCCAGCCAGGGGCCCTGGGAGCCTGGTGCACTCCGTGCCGAGCTGAGTCTTGGCGGCCAAGCAACCGCTGGAGGAGCCCTGCACTAGCCCTTCCCTTCCCTCGCACAGAGCTCTTCCTGCTGGAGCCCTTGGCAGTGTGCAAGCCACCGGCCCCTAAGCCCTCCCCAAGGACGCCTGCCTGGGGCCTAGGTGCAAAGGCAAGGCAGGAGCGGAGCTGAGGCCAGGAAGGCGCCATTGGCGTGTCCCAGCCTCGCGCAGCCTGCTCCTTCCTGGGCAGGAAGCCTAGCAGCGAGGCAAGTCTGGGCAAGGCTCGCCCAGGGCAGAGCAGCCTCGCGCCAGCAACTCTGCCAGATCGGGACTCTGAGCAGACCTGGAGCTCTGCCGTCCTTGAGGCGCACTCGGCTCCAGCCAAGTAGGGCTTGAGCCAAACGAGGCTGGGCTGCCTCTACTTCCCTCGAGGAGGCTCGCCTCCCCGCCAGCTGTTCACTCGGCTTCCAGGTGGGGGCGCTCTGCGCCTCCTGCAGGTCTTGGCTCAGGGGCTGCTTGCCCTGCGCTGGGGCTGTGCGCGGGAGCCCAGGCACGCAGGGGCAGGCCCCAACCAGCTGCACCCGTCTCTGCTGGGGAGGAGAGCGCTAGGGAAGCTACGTGTGTGAGGCAGCTGCTGGGCGCCCAGGGAGTCAGCCTCCGGGTGTGCGGGGCTGCAGACCCCAGCCAGGGGCCCTGGGAGCCTGGTGCACTCCGTGCGGCGCTGAGTCTGGGCGGCAAAGCAACCGCTGGAGGAGCCCTGCACTAGCCCTTCCCTTCCCTCGCACAGAGCTCTTCCTGCTGGAGCCCTTGGCAGTGTGCAAGCCACCGGCCCCTAAGCCCTCCCCAAGGACGCCTGGGGCCTAGGTGCAAAGGCAAGGGAGGAGCGGAGCTGAGGCCAGGAAGGCGCCAATGGCGTCTCCCAGCCTCGCGCAGCCAGCTCCTTCCTGGGCAGGAAGCCTAGCAGCGAGGCAAGTCTCGGCAAGGCTCGCCCAGGGCAGAGCAGCCTCGCGCCAGCAACTCTGCCAGAACGGGCCTCTGAGCAGTGCTGGAGCTCTGCCGTCCTGGAGGCGCACACGGCTCCAGCCATGTAGGGCTTGAGCCAAACGAGCCTGGGCTGCCTCTACATCCCTCAAGCAGGCTCGCCTCCCCGCCAGCTGTTCACTCGGCTTCCAGGTGGGGGCGCTCTGCGCCTCCTGCAGGTCTTGGCTCAGGGGCTGCTTGCCCTGAGCTGGGGCTGTGCGCGGGAGCCCAGGCACGCAGGGGCAGGCCCCAACCAGCTGCACACGTCTCTGCTGGGGAGGAGAGCGCTAGGGAAGCTACGTGTGTGAGGCAGCTGCTGGGCGCCCAGGGAGTAAGCCTCCGGGTGTGCGGGGCTGCAGACCGCAGCCAGGGGCCCTGGGAGCCTGGTGCACTCCGTGCCGAGCTGAGTCTGGCCGGCCAAGCAACCGCTGGAGGAGCCCTGCACTAGCCCTTCCCTTCCCTCGCACAGAGCTCTTCCTGCTGGAGCCCTTGGCAGTGTGCAAGCCACCGGCCCCTAAGCCCTCCCCAAGGACGCCTGGGGCCTAGGTGCAAAGGCAAGGGAGGAGCGGAGCTGAGGCCAGGAAGGCGCCAGTGGCGTCTCCCAGCCTCGCGCAGCCAGCTCCTTCCTGGGCAGGAAGCCTAGCAGCGAGGCAAGTCTCGGCAAGGCTCGCCCAGGGCAGAGCAGCCTCGCGCCATCAACTCTGCCAGAACGGGCCTCTGAGCAGTGTTGGAGCTCTGCCGTCCTGGAGGCGCACACGGCTCCAGCCATGTAGGGCTTGAGCCAAACGAGCCTGGGCTGCCTCTACATCCCTCAAGCAGGCTCGCCTCTCCGCCAGCAGTTCACTCGGCTTCCAGGTGGGGGCACTCTGCGCCTCCTGAGGTCTTGGCTCAGGGGCTGCTTGCCCTGAGCTGGGGCTGTGGGCGGGAGCCCAGTCACGCAGGGGCAGGCCCCAACCAGCTGCACACGTCTCTGCTGGCGAGGAGAGCGCTAGGGAAGCTACGTGTGTGAGGCAGCTGCTGGGCGCCCAGGGAGTCAGCCTCCGGGTGTGCGGGGCTGCAGACCCCAGCCAGGGGCCCTGGGAGCCTGGTGCACTTCGTGCGGCGCTGAGTCTGGGCGGCCAAGCAACCGCTGGAGGAGCCCTGCACTAGCCCTTCCCTTCCCTCGCACAGAGCTCTTCCTGCTGGAGCCCTTGGCAGTGTGCAAGCCACCGGCCCCTAAGCCCTCCCCAAGGACGCCTGCCTGGGGCCTAGGTGCAAAGGCAAGGGAGGAGCGGAGCTGAGGCCAGGAAGGCGCCATTGGCGTCTCCCAGCCTCGCGCAGCCTGCTCCTTCCTGGGCAGGAAGCCTAGCAGCGAGGCAAGTCTGGGCAAGGCTCGCCCAGGGCAGAGCAGCCTCGCGCCAGCAACTCTGCCAGATCGGGCCTCTGAGCAGACCTGGAGCTCTGTCGTCCTGGAGGCGCACTCGGCTCCAGCCAAGTAGGGCTTGAGCCAAACGAGGCTGGGCTGCCTCTACTTCCCTAGAGGAGGCTCGCCTCCCCGCCAGCTGTTCACTCGGCTTCCAGGTGGGGGCGCTCTGCGCCTCCTGCAGGTCTTGGCTCAGGGGCTGCTTGCCCTGAGCTGGGGCTGTGCACAGGAGCCCAGGCACGCAGGGGCAGGCCCCAACCAGCTGCACACGTCTCTGCTGGGGAGGAGAGCGCTAGGGAAGCTACGTGTGTGAGGCAGCTGCTGGGCGCCCAGGGAGTCAGCCTCCGAGTGTGCGGGGCTGCAGACCCCAGCCAGGGGCCCTGGGAGCCTGGTGAACTCCGTGCGGCGCTGAGTCTGGCCGGCCAAGCAACCGCCGAAGGAGCCCTGCACTGGCCCTTCCCTTCCCTCGCACAGAGCTCTTCCTGCTGGAGCCCTTGGCAGTGTGCAAGACACCGGCCCCTAAGCCCTCCCCAAGGACGCCTGCGGCCTAGGTGCAAAGGCAAGGGAGGAGCGGAGCTGAGGCCAGGAAGGCGCCAGTGGCGTCTCCCAGCCTCGCGCAGCCTGCTCCTTCCTGGGCAGGAAGCCTAGCAGAGAGGCAAGTCTGGGCAAGGCTCGCCCAGGGCAGAGCAGCCTCGCGCCAGCAACTCTGCCAGAACAGGCCTCTGAGCAGAGCTGGAGCTCTGCCGTCCTGGAGGCGCACTCGGCTCCAGCCAAGTAGGGCTTGAGCCAAACGAGCCTGGGCTGCCTCTACTTCCCTCAAGCAGGCTCGCCTCCCCGCCAGCTGTTCACTCGGCTTCCAGGTGGGGGCGCTCTGCGTCTCCTGCAGGTCTTGGCTCAGGGGCTGCTTGCCCTGAGCTGGGGCTGTGGGCGGGAGCCCAGGCACGCAGGGGCAGGCCCCAACCAGCTGCACACGTCTCTGCTGGCGAGGAGAGCTCTAGGGAAGCTACGTGTGTGAGGCAGCTGCTGGACTCCCAGGGAGTCAGCCTCCGGGTGTGCGGGGCTGCAGACCCCAGCCAGGGGCCCTGGGAGCCTGGTGCACTGCGTGCGGCGCTGAGTCTGGGGGCCCAAGCAACCGCTTGAGGAGCCCTGCACTAGCCCTTCCCTTCCCTCGCACAGAGCTCTTCCTGCTGGAGCCCTTGGCAGTGTGCAAGCCACCGGCCCCTAAGCCCTCCCCAAGGACGCCTGGGGCCTAGGTGCAAAGGCAAGGCAGGAGCGGAGCTGAGGCCAGGAAGGCGCCAGTGGCGTCTCCCAGCCTCGTGCAGCCTGCTCCTTCCTGGGCAGGAAGCCTAGCAGCGAGGCAAGTCTGGGCAAGTCTCGCCCAGGGAATAGCAGCCTCGCGCCAGCAACTCTGCCAGAACGGGCCTCTGAGCAGTGCTGGAGCTCTGCCGTCCTGGAGGCGCACACGGCTCCAGCCATGTAGGGCTTGAGCCAAACGAGCCTGGGCTGCCTCTACATCCCTCAAGCAGGCTCGCCTCCCCGCCAGCTGTTCACTCGGCTTCCAGGTGGGGGCGCTCTGCGCCTCCTGCAGGTCTTGGCTCAGGGGCTGCTTGCCCTGAGCTGGGGCTGTGCGCGGGAGCCCAGGCACGCAGGGGCAGGCCCCAACCAGCTGCACACGTCTCTGCTGGGGAGGAGAGCGCTAGGGAAGCTACGTGTGTGAGGCAGCTGCTGGGCGCCCAGGGAGTAAGCCTCCGGGTGTGCGGGGCTGCAGACCGCAGCCAGGGGCCCTGGGAGCCTGGTGCACTCCGTGCCGAGCTGAGTCTGGCCGGCCAAGCAACCGCTGGAGGAGCCCTGCACTAGCCCTTCCCTTCCCTCGCACAGAGCTCTTCCTGCTGGAGCCCTTGGCAGTGTGCAAGCCACCGGCCCCTAAGCCCTCCCCAAGGACGCCTGGGGCCTAGGTGCAAAGGCAAGGGAGGAGCGGAGCTGAGGCCAGGAAGGCGCCAGTGGCGTCTCCCAGCCTCGCGCAGCCAGCTCCTTCCTGGGCAGGAAGCCTAGCAGCGAGGCAAGTCTCGGCAAGGCTCGCCCAGGGCAGAGCAGCCTCGCGCCATCAACTCTGCCAGAACGGGCCTCTGAGCAGTGTTGGAGCTCTGCCGTCCTGGAGGCGCACACGGCTCCAGCCATGTAGGGCTTGAGCCAAACGAGCCTGGGCTGCCTCTACATCCCTCAAGCAGGCTCGCCTCTCCGCCAGCAGTTCACTCGGCTTCCAGGTGGGGGCACTCTGCGCCTCCTGAGGTCTTGGCTCAGGGGCTGCTTGCCCTGAGCTGGGGCTGTGGGCGGGAGCCCAGTCACGCAGGGGCAGGCCCCAACCAGCTGCACACGTCTCTGCTGGCAAGGAGAGCGCTAGGGAAGCTACGTGTGTGAGGCAGCTGCTGGGCGCCCAGGGAGTCAGCCTCCGGGTGTGCGGGGCTGCAGACCCCAGCCAGGGGCCCTGGGAGCCTGGTGCACTTGGTGCGGCGCTGAGTCTGGGCGGCCAAGCAACCGCTGGAGGAGCCCTGCACTAGCCCTTCCCTTCCCTCGCACAGAGCTCTTCCTGCTGGAGCCCTTGGCAGTGTGCAAGCCACCGGCCCCTAAGCCCTCCCCAAGGACGCCTGCCTGGGGCCTAGGTGCAAAGGCAAGGGAGGAGCGGAGCTGAGGCCAGGAAGGCGCCATTGGCGTCTCCCAGCCTCGCGCAGCCTGCTCCTTCCTGGGCAGGAAGCCTAGCAGCGAGGCAAGTCTGGGCAAGGCTCGCCCAGGGAAGAGCAGCCTCGCGCCAGCAACTCTGCCAGATTGGGCCTCTGAGCAGACCTGGAGCTCTGTCGTCCTGGAGGCGCACTCGGCTCCAGCCAAGTAGGGCTTGAGCCAAACGAGGCTGGGCTGCCTCTACTTCCCTAGAGGAGGCTCGCCTCCCCGCCAGCTGTTCACTCGGCTTCCAGGTGGGGGCGCTCTGCGCCTCCTGCAGGTCTTGGCTCAGGGGCTGCTTGTCCTGAGCTGGGGCTGTGCACAGGAGCCCAGGCACGCAGGGGCAGGCCCCAACCAGCTGCACACGTCTCTGCTGGGGAGGAGAGCGCTAGGGAAGCTACGTGTGTGAGGCAGCTGCTGGGCGCCCAGGGAGTCAGCCTCCGAGTGTGCGGGGCTGCAGACCCCAGCCAGGGGCCCTGGGAGCCTGGTGAACTCCGTGCGGCGCTGAGTCTGGCCGGCCAAGCAACCGCCGAAGGAGCCCTGCACTGGCCCTTCCCTTCCCTCGCACAGAGCTCTTCCTGCTGGAGCCCTTGGCAGTGTGCAAGACACCGGCCCCTAAGCCCTCCCCAAGGACGCCTGCGGCCTAGGTGCAAAGGCAAGGGAGGAGCGGAGCTGAGGCCAGGAAGGCGCCAGTGGCGTCTCCCAGCCTCGCGCAGCCTGCTCCTTCCTGGGCAGGAAGCCTAGCAGAGAGGCAAGTCTGGGCAAGGCTCGCCCAGGGCAGAGCAGCCTCGCGCCAGCAACTCTGCCAGAACGGGCCTCTGAGCAGAGCTGGAGCTCTGCCGTCCTGGAGGCGCACTCGGCTCCAGCCAAGTAGGGCTTGAGCCAAACGAGCCTGGGCTGCCTCTACTTCCCTCAAGCAGGCTCGCCTCCCCGCCAGCTGTTCACTCGGCTTCCAGGTGGGGGCGCTCTGCGCCTCCTGCAGGTCTTGGCTCAGGGGCTGCTTGCCCTGAGCTGGGGCTGTGGGCGGGAGCCCAGGCACGCAGGGGCAGGCCCCAACCAGCTGCACACGTCTCTGCTGGCGAGGAGAGCTCTAGGGAAGCTACGTGTGTGAGGCAGCTGCTGGACTCCCAGGGAGTCAGCCTCCGGGTGTGCGGGGCTGCAGACCCCAGCCAGGGGCCCTGGGAGCCTGGTGCACTGCGTGCGGCGCTGAGTCTGGGGGCCCAAGCAACCGCTGGAGGAGCCCTGCACTAGCCCTTCCCTTCCCTCGCACAGAGCTCTTCCTGCTGGAGCCCTTGGCAGTGTGCAAGCCACCGGCCCCTAAGCCCTCCCCAAGGACGCCTGGGGCCTAGGTGCAAAGGCAAGGCAGGAGCGGAGCTGAGGCCAGGAAGGCGCCAGTGGCGTCTCCCAGCCTCGCGCAGCCTGCTCCTTCCTGGGCAGGAAGCCTAGCAGCGAGGCAAGTCTGGGCAAGTCTCGCCCAGGGCATAGCAGCCTCGCGCCAGCAACTCTGCCAGAACGGGCCTCTGAGCAGAGCTGGAGCTCTGCCGTCCTGGAGGCGCACTCGGCTCCAGCCAAGTAGGGCTTGAGCCAAACGAGGCTTGGCTGCCTCTTCTTCCCTCGAGGAGGCTCGCCTACCCGCCAGCTGTTCACTCGGCTTCCAGGTGGGGGCGCTCTGCGGCTCCTGCAGGTCTTGGCTCAGGGGCTGCTTGCCCTGAGCTGGGGCTGTGCACAGGAGCCCAGGCACGCAGGGGCAGGCCCCAACCAGCTGCACACGTCTCTGCTGGGGAGGAGAGCGCTAGGGAAGCTACGTGTGTGAGGCAGCTGCTGGGCGCCCAGGGAGTCAGCCTCCGGGTGTGCGGGGCTGCATACCCCAGCCAGGGGCCCTGGGAGCCTGGTGCACTCCGTGCCGAACTGAGTCTGGGCGGCCAAGCAACAGCTGGAGGAGCCCTACACTAGCCCTTCCCTTCCCTCGCACAGAGCTCTTCCTGCTGGAACCCTTGGCATTGTGCAAGCCACCGGCCCCTAAGCCCTCCCCAAGGACGCCTGGGGCCTAGGTGCAAAGGCAAGGGAGGAGCGGAGCTGAGGCCAGGAAGGCACCAGTGGCGTCTCCCAGCCTCGCGCAGCCAGCTCCTTCCTGGGCAGGAAGCCTAGCAGCGAGGCAAGTCTCGGCAAGGCTCGCCCAGGGCAGAGCAGCCTCGCGCCAGCAACTCTGCCAGAACGGGCCTCTGAGCAGTGCTGGAGCTCTGCCGTCCTGGAGGCGCACACGGCTCCAGCCATGTAGGGCTTGAGCCAAACGAGCCTGGGCTGCCTCTACATCCCTCAAGCAGGTTCGCCTCCCCGCCAGCTGTTCACTCGGCTTCCAGGTGGGGGCGCTCTGCGCCTCCTGCAGGTCTTGGCTCAGGGGCTGCTTGCCCTGAGCTGGGGCTGTGCGCGGGAGCCCAGGCACGCAGGGGCAGGCCCCAACCAGCTGCACACGTCTCTGCTGGGGAGGAGAGCGCTAGGGAAGCTACGTGTGTGAGGCAGCTGCTGGGCGCCCAGGGAGTCAGCCTCCGGGTGTGCGGGGCTGCAGACCCCAGCCAGGGGCCCTGGGAGCCTGGTGCACTCCGTGCGGCGCTGAGTCTGGGCGGCAAAGCAACCGCTGGAGGAGCCCTGCACTAGCCCTTCCCTTCCCTCGCACAGAGCTCTTCCTGCTGGAGCCCTTGGCAGTGTGCAAGCCACCGGCCCCTAAGCCCTCCCCAAGGACGCCTGCGGCCTAGGTGCAAAGGCAAGGCAGGAGCGGAGCTGAGGCCAGGAAGGCGCCAGTGGCGTCTCCCAGCCTCGCGCAGCCTGCTCCTTCCTGGGCAGGAAGCCTAGCCCCGAGGCAAGTCTGGGCAAGGCTCGCCCAGGGCAGAGCAGCCTCGCGCCAGCAACTCTGCCAGATCGGGACTCTGAGCAGACATGGAGCTCTGCCGTCCTGGAGGCGCACTCGGCTCCAGCCAAGTAGGGGTTGAGCCAAACGAGGCTGGGCTGCCTCTACTTCCCTCGAGGAGGCTCGCCTCCCCGCCAGCTGTTCACTCGGCTTCCAGGTGGGGGCGCTCTGCGCCTCCTGCAGGTCTTGGCTCAGGGGCTGCTTGCCCTGAGCTGGGGCTGTGCGCGGGAGCCCAGGCACGCAGGGGCAGGCCCCAACCAGCTGCACACGTCTCTGCTGGGGAGGAGAGCGCTAGGGAAGCTACGTGTGTGAGGCAGCTGCTGGGCGCCCAGGCAGTAAGCCTCCGGGTGTGCGGGGCTGCAGACCGCAGCCAGGGGCCCTGGGAGCCTGGTGCACTCCGTGCCGAGCTGAGTCTGGCCGGCCAAGCAACCGCTGGAGGAGCCCTGCACTAGCCCTTCCCTTCCCTCGCACAGAGCTCTTCCTGCTGGAGCCCTTGGCAGTGTGCAAGCCACCGGCCCCTAAGCCCTCCCCAAGGACGCCTGGGGCCTAGGTGCAAAGGCAAGGGAGGAGCGGAGCTGAGGCCAGGAAGGCGCCAGTGGCGTCTCCCACCCTCGCGCAGCCAGCTCCTTCCTGGGCAGGAAGCCTAGCAGCGAGGCAAGTCTGGGCAAGGCTCGCCCAGGGCAGAGCAGCCTCGCGCCAGCAACTCTGCCAGAACGGGCCTCTGAGCAGTGCTGGAACTCTGCCGTCCTGGAGGCGCACACGGCTCCAGCCATGTAGGGCTTGAGCCAAACGAGCCTGGGCTGCCTCTACATCCCTCAGGCAGGCTCGCCTCTCCGCCAGCTGTTCACTCGGCTTCCAGTTGGGGGCACTCTGCGCCTCCTGAGGTCTTGGCTCAGGGACTGCTTGCCCTGAGCTGGGGCTGTGGGCGGGAGCCCAGGCACGCAGGGGAAGGCCCCAACCAGCTGCACACGTCTCTGCTGGCGAGGAGAGCGCTAGGGAAGCTACGTGTGTGAGGCAGCTGCTGGGCGCCCAGGGAGTCAGCCTCCGGGTGTGCGGGGCTGCAGACCCCAGCCAGGCGCCCTTGGAGCCTGGTACACTTCGTGCGGCGCTGAGTCTGGGCGGCCAAGCAACCGCTGGTGGAGCCCTGCACTAGCCCTTCCCTTCCCTCGCACAGAGCTCTTCCTGCTGGAGCCCTTGGCAGTGTGCAAGACACCGGCCCCTAAGCCCTCCCCAAGGACGCCTGCGGCCTAGGTGCAAAGGCAAGGCAGGGGCGGAGCTGAGGCCAGGAAGGCGCCAGTGGCGTCTCGCAGCCTCGCGCAGCCTGCTCCTTCCTGGGCAGGAAGCCTAGCCGCGAGGCAAGTCTGGGCAAGGCTCGCCCAGGGCAGAGCAGCCTCGCGCCAGCAACTCTGCCAGATCGGGCCTCTGAGCAGAGCTGGAGCTCTGCCGTCCTGGAGGCGCACTGGGCTCCAGCCAAGTAGGGCTTGAGCCAAACGAGGCTGGGCTGCCTCTTCTTCCCTTGAGGAGGCTCGCCTCCCCGCCAGCTGTTCACTCGGCTTCCAGGTGGGGGCGCTCTGCGCCTCCTGCTGGTCTTGGCTCAGGGGCTGCTTGCCCTGAGCTGGGGCTGTGGGCGGGAGCCCAGGCACGCAGGGGAAGGCCCCAACCAGCTGCACACGTCTCTGCCGGGGAGGAGAGCGCTAGGGAAGCTACCTGTGTGAGGCAGCTGCTGGGCGCCCAGGGAGTCAGCCTCCGAGTGTGCGGGGCTGCAGACCCCAGCCAGGGGCCCTGGGAGCCTGGTGCACTCCGTGCCGAGCTGAGTCTGGGCGGCCAAGCAACCGCTGGAGGAGCCCTGCACTAGCCCTTCCCTTCCCTCGCACAGAGCTCTTCCTGCTGGAGCCCTTGGCAGTGTGCAAGCCACCGGCCCCTAAGCCCTCCCCAAGGACGCCTGGGGCCTAGGTGCAAAGGCAAGGGAGGAGCGGAGCTGAGGCCAGGAAGGCGCCAGTGGCGTCTCCCAGCCTCGCGCAGCCTGCTCCTTCCTGGGCAGGAAGCCTAGCAGCGAGGCAAGTCTGGGCAAGGCTCGCCCAGGGCAGAGCAGCCTCGCGCCAGCAACTCTGCCAGAACGGGCCTCTGAGCAGAGCTGGAGCTCTGCCGTCCTGGAGGTGCACTCGGCTCCAGCCAAGTAGGGCTTGAGCCAAACGAGCCTGGGCTGCCTCTACTTCCCTCAAGCAGGCTCGCCTCCCCGCCAGCTGTTCACTCGGCTTCCAGGTGGGGGCGCTCTGCGCCTCCTGCAGGTCTTGGCTCAGGGGCTGCTTGCCCTGAGCTGGGGCTGTGGGCGGGAGCCCAGGCACGCAGGGGCAGGCCCCAACCAGCTGCACACGTCTCTGCTGGCGAGGAGAGCTCTAGGGAAGCTACGTGTGTGAGGCAGCTGCTGGACTCCCAGGGAGTCAGCCACCGGGTGTGCGGGGCTGCAGACCCCAGCCAGGGGCCCTGGGAGCCTGGTGCACTGCGTGCGGCGCTGAGTCTGGGGGCCCAAGCAACCGCTGGAGGAGCCCTGCACTAGCCCTTCCCTTCCCTCGCACAGAGCTCTTCCTGCTGGAGCCCTTTGCAGTGTGCAAGCCACCGGCCCCTAAGCCCTCCCCAAGGACGCCTGGGGCCTAGGTGCAAAGGCAAGGCAGGAGCCGAGCTGAGGCCAGGAAGGCGCCAGTGGCGTCTCCCAGCCTCGCGCAGCCAGCTGCTTCCTGGGCAGGAAGCCTAGCAGCGAGGCAAGTCTGGGCAAGGCTCGCCCAGGGCAGAGCAGCCTCGCGCCAGCAACTCTGCCAGATCGGGCCTCTGAGCAGAGCTGGAGCTCTGCCGTCCTGGAGGCGCAATCGGCTCCAGCCAAGTAGGGCTTGAGCCAAACGAGGCTGGGCTGCCTCTTCTTCCCTCGAGGAGGCTCGCCTCCCCGCCAGCTGTTCACTCGGCTTCCAGGTGGGGGCGCTCTGCGCCTCCTGCAGGTCTTGGCTCAGGGGCTGCTTGCCCTGAGCTGGGGCTGTGCGCGGGAGCCCAGGCACGCAGGGGCAGGCCCCAACCAGCTGCACACGTCTCTGCTGGGGAGGAGAGCGCTAGGGAAGCTACGTGTGTGAGGCAGCTGCTGGGTGCCCAGGGAGTCAGGCTCCGGGTGTGCGGGGTTGCAGACCCCAGCCAGGCGCCCTGGGAGCCTGGTGCACTCCGTGCCGAGCTGAGTCTGGGCGGCCAAGCAACCGCTGGAGGAGCCCTGCACTAGCCCTTCCCTTCCCTCGCACAGAGCTCTTCCTGCTGGAGCCCTTGGCAGTGTGCAAGCCACCGGCCCCTAAGCCCTCCCCAAGGACGCCTGGGGCCTAGGTACAAAGGCAAGGCAGGAGTGGCGCTGAGGCCAGGAAGGCGCCAGTGGCGTCTCCCAGCCTCGCGCAGCCTGCTCCTTCCTGGGCAGGAAGCCTAGCAGCGAGGCAAGTCTGGGCAAGGCTCGCCCAGGGCAGAGCAGCCTCGCGCCAGCAACTCTGCCATATCGGGCCTCTGAGCAGACCTGGAGCTCTGCCGTCCTGGAGGCGCACTCGGCTCCAGCCAAGTAGGGCTTGAGCCAAACGAGGCTGGGCTGCCTCTTCTTCATTCGAGGAGGCTCGCCTCCCCGCCAGCTGTTCACTCGGCTTCCAGGTGGGGGCGCTCTGCGCCTCCTGCAGGTCTTGGCTCAGGGGCTGCTTGCCCTGAGCTGGGGCTGTGCGCGGGAGCTCAGGCACGCAGGGGCAGGCCCCAACCAGCTGCACACGTCTCTGCTGGGGAGGAGAGCGCTAGGGAAGCTACGTGTGTGAGGCAGCTGCTGGGCGCCCAGGGAGTCAGCCTCCGGGTGTGCGGGGCTGCAGACCCCAGCCAGGGGCCCTGGGAGCCTGGTGAACTCCGTGCGACGCTGAGTCTGGCCGGCCAAGCAACCGCTGGAGGAGCCCTGCACTAGCCCTTCCCTTCCCTCGCACAGATCTCTTCCTGCTGGAGCCCTTGGCAGTGTGCAAGCCACCGGCCCCTAAGCCCTCCCCAAGGAAGCCTGTGGCCTAGGTGCAAAGGCAAGGCAGGAACGGAGCTGAGGCCAGGAAGGCGCCAGTGGCGTCTCCCAGCCTCGCGCAGCCAGCTGCTTCCTGGGCAGGAAGCCTAGCAGCGAGGCAAGTCTGGGCAAGGCTCGCACAGGGCAGAGTAGCCTCGCGCCAGCAACTCTGCCAGATCGGGCCTCTGAGCAGAGCTGGAGCTCTGCCGTCCTGGAGGCGCACTCGGCTCCAGCCAAGTAGGGCTTGAGCCAAACGAGGCTGGGCTGCATCTTCTTCCATCGAGGAGGCTCGCCTCCCCGCCAGCTGTTCACTCGGCTTCCAGGTGGGGGCGCTCTGCGCCTCCTGCAGGTCTTGGCTCAGGGGCTGCTTGCCCTAGGCTGGGGCTGTGCACAGGACCCCAGGCACGCAGGGGCAGGCCCCAACCAGCTGCACACGTCTCTGCTGGGGAGGAGAGCGCTAGGGAAGCTACGTGTGTGAGGCAGCTGCTGGGCGCCCAGGGAGTCAGCCTCCGGGTGTGCGGGGCTGCAGACCCCAGCCAGGCGCCCTGGGAGCCTGGTGCACTCCGTGCCGAGCTGAGTCTGGGCGGCCAAGCAACCGCTGGAGGAGCCCTGGACTAGCCCTTCCCTTCCCTCGCACAGAGCTCTTCCTGCTGGAGCCCTTGGCAGTGTGCAAGCTACCGGCCCCTAAGCCCTCCCCAAGGACGCCTGCCTGGGGCCTAGGTGCAAAGGCAAGGCAGGAGCGGAGCTGAGGCCTTGAAGGCGCCATTGGCGTCTCCCAGCCTCGCGCAGCCTGCTCCTTCCTGGGCAGGAAGCCTAGCAGCGAGGCAAGTCTGGGCAAGGCTCGCCCAGGCAGAGCAGCCTCGCGCCAGCAACTCTGCCAGATCGGGCCTCTGAGCAGAGCTGGAGCTCTGCCGTCCTGGAGGCGCACTCGGCTCCAGCCAAGTAGGGCTTGAGCCAAACGAGGCTGGGCTGCCTCTACTTCCCTCGAGGAGGCTCGCCTCACCGCCAGCTGTTCACTCGGCTTCCAGGTGGGGGCGCTCTGCGCCTCCTGCAGGTCTTGGCTCAGGAGCTGCTTGCCCTGAGCTGGGGCTGTGCGCGGGAGCCCAGGCACGCAGGGGCAGGCCCCAACCAGCTGCACACGTCTCTGCTGGGGAGGAGAGCGCTAGGGAAGCTACGTGTGTGAGGCAGCTGCTGGGCGCCCAGGGAGTCAGCCTCCGGGTGTGCGGGGCTGCACACCGCAGCCACGGGCCCTGGGAGCCTGGTGCACTCCGTGCGGCGCTGAGTCTGGGCGGCGAAGCAACCGCTGGAGGAGCCCTGCACTAGCCCTTCCCTTCCCTCGCACAGAGCTCTTCCTGCTGGAGCCCTTGGCAGTGTGCAAGCCACCGGCCCCTAAGCCCTCCCCAAGGACGCCTGGGGCCTAGGTGCAAAGGCAAGGCAGGAGCGGAGCTGAGGCCAGGAAGGCGCCAGTGGCGTCTCCCAGCCTCGCGCAGCCTGCTCCTTCCTGGGCAGGAAGCCTAGCAGCGAGGAAAGTCTGGGCAAGGCTCGCCCAGGGCAGAGCAGCCTCGCGCCAGCAACTCTGCCAGATCGGGCCTCTGAGCAGAGCTGGAGCTCTGCCGTCCTGGAGGCGCACTCGGCTCCAGCCAAGTAGGGCTTGAGCCAAACGAGGCTGGGCTGCCTCTACTTCCCTCGAGGAGGCTCGCCTCCCCGCCAGCTGTTCACTCGGCTTCCAGGTGGGGGCGCTCTTCGCCTCCTGCAGGTCTTGGCTCAGGGGCTGCTTGCCCTGAGCTGGGGCTGTGCGTGGGAGCCCAGGCACGCAGGGGCAGGCCCCAACCAGCTGCACACGTCTCTGCTGGGGAGGAGAGCGCTAGGGAAGCTACGTGTGTGAGGCAGCTGCTGGGCGCCCAGGGAGTCAGCCTCCGGGTGTGCGGGGCTGCAGACCGCAGCCAGGGGCCCTGGGAGCCTGGTGCACTCCGTGCCGAGCTGAGTCTGGGCGGCCAAGCAACCGCTGGAGGAGCCCTGCACTAGCCCTTCCCTTCCCTCGCACAGAGCTCTTCCTGCTGGAGCCCTTGGCAGTGTGTAAGCCACCGGCCCCTGAGCCCTCCCCAAGGACGCCTGGGGCCTAGGTGCAAAGGCAAGGTAGGAGCGGAGCTTAGGCCAGGAAGGCGCCAGTGGCGTCTCCCAGCCTCGCGCAGCCAGCTCCTTCCTGGGCAGGAAGCCTAGCAGCGAGGTAAGTCTGGGCAAGGCTCGCCCAGGGCAGAGCAGCCTCGCGCCAGCAACTCTGCCAGAACGGGCCTCTGAGCAGAGCTGGAGCTCTGCCGTCCTGGAGGCGCACTCGGCTCCAGCCATGTAGGGCTTGAGCCAAACGAGCCTGGGCTGCCTCTACTTCCCTCAAGCAGGCTCGCCTCCCCGCCAGCTGTTCACTCGGCTTCCAGGTGGGGGCGCTCTGCGCCTCCTGCAGGTCTTGGCTCAGGGGCTGCTTGCCCTGAGCTGGGGCTGTGGGCGGGAGCCCAGGCACTCAGGGGCAGGCACCAACCAGCTGCACACGTCTCTGCTGGGGAGGAGAGCGCTAGGGAAGCTACTTGTGTGAGGCAGCTTCTGGGCGCCCAGGGAGTCAGCCTCCGGGTGTGCGGGCCTGCAGACCCCAGCCAGGGGCCCTGGGAGCCTGGTGCACTCCGTGCGGCGCTGAGTCTGGGCGGCCAAGAAACCGCTGGGGGAGCCCTGCACTAGCCCTTCCCTTCCCTCGCACAGAGCTCTTCCTGCTGGAGCCCTTGGCAGTGTGCAAGCCACCGGCCCCTAAGCCCTCGCCAAGGACGCCTGGGGCATAGGTGCAAAGGCAAGGGAGGAGAGGAGCTGAGGCCAGGAAGGCGCCAGTGGCATCTCCCAGCCTTGCGCAGCCTGCTCCTTCCTGGGCAGGAAGCCTAGCAGCGAGGCAAGTCTGGGCAAGGCTCGCCCAGGGCACAGCAGCCTCGCGCCAGCAACTCTGCCAGAACGGGCCTCTGAGCAGAGCTGGAGCTCTGCCGTCCTGGAGGCGCACTCGGCTCCAGCCAAGTAGGGCTTCAGCCAAACGAGTCTGGGCTGCCTCTTCTTCTCTCGAGGAGGCTCGCCTCCCCGCCTGCTGTTCACTCGGCTTCCAGGTGGCAGCGCTCTGCGCCTCCTGCAGGTCTTGGCTCAGGGGCTGCTTGCCCTGAGCTGGGACTGTGGGCTGGAGCCCAGGCACTCAGGGGCAGGCCCCAACCAGCTGCACACGTCTCTGCTGGGGAGGAGAGCGCTAGGGAAGCTACGTGTGTGAGGCAGCTGCTGGGCGCCCAGGGAGTCACACTCTGGGTGTGTGGGGCTGCAGACCACAGCCAGTTGCCCTGGGAGCCTGGTGCACTCCGTGCCGGGCTGAGTCTGGGCGGCCAAGCAACCGCTGGAGGAGCCCTGCACTAGCCCTTCCCTTCCCTCGCACAGAGCTCTTCCTGCTGGAGCCCTTGGCAGTGTGCAAGCCACCGGACCCTAAGCCCTCCCCAAGGACGCCTGGGGCCTAGGTGCAAAGGCAAGGGAGGAGCGGAGCTGAGGCCCAGAAGGCGCCAGTGGCGTCTCCCAGCCTCGCGCAGCCAGCTCCTTCCTGGGCAGGAAGCCTAGCAGCGAGGCAAGTCTCGGCAAGGCTCGCCCAGGGCAGAGCAGCCTCGCGCCAGCAACTCTGCCAGAACGGGCCTCTGAGCAGTGCTGGAGCTCTGCCGTCTTGGAGGCGCACTCGGTCCAGCCATGTAGGGCTTGAGCCAAACGAGCCTGGGCTGCCTCTACTTCCCTCAAGCAGGCTCGCCTTCCCGCCAGGTGTTCACTCGGCTTCCAGGTGGGGGCGCTCTGCGCCTCCTGCAGGTCTTGGCTCAGGGGCTGCTTGCCCTGAGCTGGGGCTGTGGGCGGGAGCCCAGGCACGCAGGGGAAGACCCCAACCAGCTGCACACGTCTCTGCTGGCGAGGAGAGCGCTAGGGAAGCTACGTGTGTGAGGCAGCTGCTGGGCGCCCAGGGAGTCAGCCTCCGGGTGTGCGGGGCTGCAGACCCCAGCCAGGGGCCCTGGGAGCCTGGTGCACTCCGTGCCGAGCTGAGTCTGGGCGGCCAAGCAACCGCTGGAGGAGCCCTGCACTAGCCCTTCCCTTCCCTCGCACAGAGCTCTTCCTGCTGGAGCCCTTGGCAGTGTGCAAGCCACCGGCCCCTAAGCCCTCCCCAAGGACGCCTGCGGCCTAGATGCCAAGGCAAGGCAGGAGCGGAGCTGAGGCCAGGAAGGCACCAGTGGCGTCTCCCAGCCTCGCGCAGCCTGCTCCTTCCTGGGCAGGAAGCCTAGCAGCGAGGCAAGTCTGGGCAAGGCTCGCCCAGGGCAGAGCAGCCTCGCGCCAGCAACTCTGCCAGATCGGGCCTCTGAGCAGAGCTGGAGCTCTGCCGTCCTGGAGGCGCACTCGGCTCCAGCCAAGTAGGGCTTGAGCCAAACGAGGCTGGGCTGCCTCTTCTTCCCTCGAGGAGGCTCGCCTCCCCGCCAGCTGTTCACTCGGCTTCCAGGTGGGGGCGCTCTGCGCCTCCTGCAGGTCTTGGCTCAGGGGCTGCTTGCCCTGAGCTGGGTCTGTGGGCGGGAGCCCAGACACGCTGGGGAAGGCCCCAACCAGCTGCACACGTCTCTGCTGGGGAGGAGAGCGCTAGGGAAGCTACGTGTGTGAGGCAGCTGCTGGGCGCCCAGGGAGTCAGCCTCCGGGTGTGCGGGGCTGCAGACCCCAGCCATGGGCCCTGGGAGCCTGGTGAACTCCGAGCGGCGCTGAGTCTGGCCGGCCAAGCAACCGCTGGAGGAGCCCTGCACTAGCCCTTCCCTTCCCTTCCACAGAGCTCTTCCTGCTGGAGCCCTTGGCAGTGTGCAAGCCACCGGCCCCTAAGCCCTCCCCAAGGACGCCTGGGGCCTAGGTGCAAAGGCAAGGCAGGAGCGGAGCTGAGGCCAGGAAGGCGCCAGTGGCCTCTCCCAGCCTCGCGCAGCCTGCTCCTTCCTGGGCAGGAAGCCTAGCAGCGAGGCAAGTCTGGGCAAGGCTCGCCCAGGGCAGAGCAGCCTCGCGCCAGCAACTCTGCCAGATCGGGCCTCTGAGCAGAGCTGGAGCTCTGCCGTCCTGGAGGCGCACTCGGCTCCAGCCAAGTAGGGCTTGAGCCAAACGAGGCTGGGCTGCCTCCTCTTCCCTCGAGGAGGCTCTTCTCCCCGCCAGCTGTTCACTCGGCTTCCAGGTGGGGGCGCTCTGCGCCTCCTGCAGGCCTTGGCTCAGGGGCTGCTTGCCCTGAGCTGGGGCTGTGCGCGGGAGCCCAGGCACGCAGGGGCAGGCCCCAACCAGCTGCACACGTCTCAGCTGGGGAGGAGAGCGCTAGGGAAGCTAGGTGTGTGAGGAACTGCTGGGCGCCCAGGGAGTCAGCCTCCGGGTGTGCGGGGCTGCAGACCCCAGCCAGGGGCCCTGGGAGCCTGGTGCACTCCGTGCCGAGCTGAGTCTGGGCTGCCAAGCAACCACTGGAGGAGCCCTGCACTAGCCCTTCCCTTCCCTCGCACAGAGCTCTTCCTGCTGAAGCCCTTGGCAGTGTGCAAGCCACCGGCCCCTAAGCCCTCCCCAAGGACGCCTGTGGCCTAAGTGCAAAGGCAAGGCAGGAGCGGAGCTGAAGCCAGGAAGGCGCCAGTGGCGTCTCCCAGCCTCGCGCAGCCAGCTCCTTCCTGGGCAGGAAGCCTAGCAGCGAGGCAAGTCTGGGCAAGGCTCGCCCAGGGCAGAGCAGCCTCGCGCCAGCAACTCTGCCAGATCGGGCCTCTGAGCAGAGCTGGAGCTCTGCCGTCCTGGAGGCGCACTCAGCTCCAGCCAAGTAGGGCTTGAGCCAAACGAGCCTGGGCTGCCTCTACTTCCCTCAAGCAGGCTCGCGTCCCCGCCAGCTGTTCACTCGGCTTCCAGGTGAGGGCGCTCTGCGCCTCCTGCAGGTCTTGGCTCAGGGGCTGCTTGCCCTGAGCTGGGGCTGTGGGCGGGAGCCCAGGCACGCAGGGGCAGGCCCCAACCAGCTGCACACGTCTCTGCTGGGGAGGAGAGCGCTAGGGAAGCTACGTGTGTGAGGCAGCTGCTGGGCGCCCAGGGAGTCAGCCTCCGGGTGTGCAGGGCTGCAGACCCCAGCCAGGGGCCCTGGGAGCCTGGTGCACTCCGTGCGGCGCTGAGTCTGGGCGGCCAAGCAACCGCTGGGGGAGCCCTGCACTAGCCCTTCCCTTCCCTCGCACAGAGCTCTTCCTGCTGGAGCCCTTGGCAGTGTGCAAGCCACCGGCCCCTAAGCCCTCCCCAAGGACGCCTGGGGCTTAGGTGCAAAGGCAAGGCAGGAGCGGAGCTGAGGCCAGGAAGGCGCCAGTGGCGTCTCCCAGCCTCGCGCAGCCTGCTCCTTCCTGGGCAGGAAGCCTAGCAGCGAGGCAAGTCTGGGCAAGGCTCGCCCAGGGCATAGCAGCCTCGCGCCAGCAACTCTGCCAGAACGGGCCTCTGAGCAGTGCTGGAGCTCTGCCGTCCTGGAGGCGCACACGGCTCCAGCCATGTAGGGCTTGAGCCAAACGAGCCTGGGCTGCCTCTACATCCCTCAAGCAGGCTCGCCTCCCCGCCAGCTGTTCACTCGGCTTCCAGGTGGGGGCGCTCTGCGCCTCCTGCAGGTCTTGGCTCAGGGGCTGCTTGCCCTGAGCTGGGGCTGTGCGCGGGAGCCCAGGCACGCAGGGGCAGGCCCCAACCAGCTGCACACGTCTCTGCTGGGGAGGAGAGCGCTAGGGAAGCTACGTGTGTGAGGCAGCTGCTGGTCGCCCAGGGAGTAAGCCTCCGGGTGTGCGGGGCTGCAGACCGCAGCCAGGGGCCCTGGGAGCCTGGTGCACTCCGTGCCGAGCTGAGTCTGGCCGGCCAAGCAACCGCTGGAGGAGCCCTGCACTAGCCCTTCCCTTCCCTCGCACAGAGCTCTTCCTGCTGGAGCCCTTGGCAGTGTGCAAGCCACCGGCCCCTAAGCCCTCCCCAAGGACGCCTGGGGCCTAGGTGCAAAGGCAAGGGAGGAGCGGAGCTGAGGCCAGGAAGGCGCCAGTGGCGTCTCCCAGCCTCGCGCAGCCAGCTCCTTCCTGGGCAGGAAGCCTAGCAGCGAGGCAAGTCTCGGCAAGGCTCGCCCAGGGCAGAGCAGCCTCGCGCCATCAACTCTGCCAGAACGGGCCTCTGAGCAGTGTTGGAGCTCTGCCGTCCTGGAGGCGCACACGGCTCCAGCCATGTAGGGCTTGAGCCAAACGAGCCTGGGCTGCCTCTACATCCCTCAAGCAGGCTCGCCTCTCCGCCAGCAGTTCACTCGGCTTCCAGGTGGGGGCACTCTGCGCCTCCTGAGGTCTTGGCTCAGGGGCTGCTTGCCCTGAGCTGGGGCTGTGGGCGGGAGCCCAGTCACGCAGGGGCAGGCCCCAACCAGCTGCACACGTCTCTGCTGGCAAGGAGAGCGCTAGGGAAGCTACGTGTGTGAGGCAGCTGCTGGGCGCCCAGGGAGTCAGCCTCCGGGTGTGCGGGGCTGCAGACCCCAGCCAGGGGCCCTGGGAGCCTGGTGCACTTCGTGCGGCGCTGAGTCTGGGCGGCCAAGCAACCGCTGGAGGAGCCCTGCACTAGCCCTTCCCTTCCCTCGCACAGAGCTCTTCCTGCTGGAGCCCTTGGCAGTGTGCAAGCCACCGGCCCCTAAGCCCTCCCCAAGGACGCCTGCCTGGGGCCTAGGTGCAAAGGCAAGGGAGGAGCGGAGCTGAGGCCAGGAAGGCACCATTGGCGTCTCCCAGCCTCGCGCAGCCTGCTCCTTCCTGGGCAGGAAGCCTAGCAGCGAGGCAAGTCTGGGCAAGGCTCGCCCAGGGAAGAGCAGCCTCGCGCCAGCAACTCTGCCAGATCGGGCCTCTGAGCAGACCTGGAGCTCTGTCGTCCTGGAGGCGCACTCGGCTCCAGCCAAGTAGGGCTTGAGCCAAACGAGGCTGGGCTGCCTCTACTTCCCTAGAGGAGGCTCGCCTCCCCGCCAGCTGTTCACTCGGCTTCCAGGTGGGGGCGCTCTGCGCCTCCTGCAGTTCTTGGCTCAGGGGCTGCTTGCCCTGAGCTGGGGCTGTGCACAGGAGCCCAGGCACGCAGGGGCAGGCCCCAACCAGCTGCACACGTCTCTGCTGGGGAGGAGAGCGCTAGGGAAGCTACGTGTGTGAGGCAGCTGCTGGGCGCCCAGGGAGTCAGCCTCCGAGTGTGCGGGGCTGCAGACCCCAGCCAGGGGCCCTGGGAGCCTGGTGCACTCGGTGCGGCGCTGAGTCTGGCCGGCCAAGCAACCGCCGAAGGAGCCCTGCACTGGCCCTTCCCTTCCCTCGCACAGAGCTCTTCCTGCTGGAGCCCTTGGCAGTGTGCAAGACACCGGCCCCTAAGCCCTCCCCAAGGACGCCTGCGGCCTAGGTGCAAAGGCAAGGGAGGAGCGGAGCTGAGGCCAGGAAGGCGCCAGTGGCGTCTCCCAGCCTCGCGCAGCCTGCTCCTTCCTGGGCAGGAAGCCTAGCAGAGAGGCAAGTCTGGGCAAGGCTCGCCCAGGGCAGAGCAGCCTCGCGCCAGCAACTCTGCCAGAACGGGCCTCTGAGCAGAGCTGGAGCTCTGCCGTCCTGGAGGCGCACTCGGCTCCAGCCAAGTAGGGCTTGAGCCAAACGAGCCTGGGCTGCCTCTACTTCCCTCAAGCAGGCTCGCCTCCCCGCCAGCTGTTCACTCGGCTTCCAGGTGGGGGCGCTCTGCGCCTCCTGCAGGTCTTGGCTCAGGGGCTGCTTGCCCTGAGCTGGGGCTGTGGGCGGGAGCCCAGGCACGCAGGGGCAGGCCCCAACCAGCTGCACACGTCTCTGCTGGCGAGGAGAGCTCTAGGGAAGCTACGTGTGTGAGGCAGCTGCTGGACTCCCAGGGAGTCAGCCTCCGGGTGTGCGGGGCTGCAGACCCCAGCCAGGGGCCCTGGGAGCCTGGTGCACTGCGTGCGGCGCTGAGTCTGGGGGCCCAAGCAACCGCTGGAGGAGCCCTGCACTAGCCCTTCCCTTCCCTCGCACAGAGCTCTTCCTGCTGGAGCCCTTGGCAGTGTGCAAGCCACCGGCCCCTAAGCCCTCCCCAAGGACGCCTGGGGCCTAGGTGCAAAGGCAAGGCAGGAGCGGAGCTGAGGCCAGGAAGGCGCCAGTGGCGTCTCCCAGCCTCGCGCAGCCTGCTCCTTCCTGGGCAGGAAGCCTAGCAGCGAGGCAAGTCTGGGCAAGTCTCGCCCAGGGCATAGCAGCCTCGCGCCAGCAACTCTGCCAGAACGGGCCTCTGAGCAGAGCTGGAGCTCTGCCGTCCTGGAGGCGCACTCGGCTCCAGCCAAGTAGGGCTTGAGCCAAACGAGGCTTGGCTGCCTCTTCTTCCCTCGAGGAGGCTCGCCTACCCGCCAGCTGTTCACTCGGCTTCCAGGTGGGGGCGCTCTGCGGCTCCTGCAGGTCTTGGCTCAGGGGCTGCTTGCCCTGAGCTGGGGCTGTGCACAGGAGCCCAGGCACGCAGGGGCAGGCCCCAACCAGCTGCACACGTCTCTGCTGGGGAGGAGAGCGCTAGGGAAGCTACGTGTGTGAGGCAGCTGCTGGGCGCCCAGGGAGTCAGCCTCCGGGTGTGCGGGGCTGCATACCCCAGCCAGGGGCCCTGGGAGCCTGGTGCACTCCGTGCCGAGCTGAGTCTGGGCGGCCAAGCAACAGCTGGAGGAGCCCTACACTAGCCCTTCCCTTCCCTCGCACAGAGCTCTTCCTGCTGGAACCCTTGGCATTGTGCAAGCCACCGGCCCCTAAGCCCTCCCCAAGGACGCCTGGGGCCTAGGTGCAAAGGCAAGGGAGGAGCGGAGCTGAGGCCAGGAAGGCGCCAGTGGCGTCTCCCAGCCTCGCGCAGCCAGCTCCTTCCTGGGCAGGAAGCCTAGCAGCGAGGCAAGTCTCGGCAAGGCTCGCCCAGGGCAGAGCAGCCTCGCGCCAGCAACTCTGCCAGAACGGGCCTCTGAGCAGTGCTGGAGCTCTGCCGTCCTGGAGGCGCACACGGCTCCAGCCATGTAGGGCTTGAGCCAAACGAGCCTGGGCTGCCTCTACATCCCTCAAGCAGGTTCGCCTCCCCGCCAGCTGTTCACTCGGCTTCCAGGTGGGGGCGCTCTGCGCCTCCTGCAGGTCTTGGCTCAGGGGCTGCTTGCCCTGAGCTGGGGCTGTGCGCGGGAGCCCAGGCACGCAGGGGCAGGCCCCAACCAGCTGCACACGTCTCTGCTGGGGAGGAGAGCGCTAGGGAAGCTACGTGTGTGAGGCAGCTGCTGGGCGCCCAGGGAGTCAGCCTCCGGGTGTGCGGGGCTGCAGACCCCAGCCAGGGGCCCTGGGAGCCTGGTGCACTCCGTGCGGCGCTGAGTCTGGGCGGCAAAGCAACCGCTGGAGGAGCCCTGCACTAGCCCTTCCCTTCCCTCGCACAGAGCTCTTCCTGCTGGAGCCCTTGGCAGTGTGCAAGCCACCGGCCCCTAAGCCCTCCCCAAGGACGCCTGCGGCCTAGGTGCAAAGGCAAGGCAGGAGCGGAGCTGAGGCCAGGAAGGCGCCAGTGGCGTCTCGCAGCCTCGCGCAGCCTGCTCCTTCCTGGGCAGGAAGCCTAGCCGCGAGGCAAGTCTGGGCAAGGCTCGCCCAGGGCAGAGCAGCCTAGCGCCAGCAACTCTGCCAGATCGGGACTCTGAGCAGACCTGGAGCTCTGCCGTCCTGGAGGCGCACTCGGCTCCAGCCAAGTAGGGGTTGAGCCAAACGAGGCTGGGCTGCCTCTACTTCCCTCGAGGAGGCTCGCCTCCCCGCCAGCTGTTCACTCGGCTTCCAGGTGGGGGCGCTCTGCGCCTCCTGCAGGTCTTGGCTCAGGGGCTGCTTGCCCTGAGCTGGGGCTGTGCGCGGGAGCCCAGGCACGCAGGGGCAGGCCCCAACCAGCTGCACACGTCTCTGCCGGGGAGGAGAGCGCTAGGGAAGCTACCTGTGTGAGGCAGCTGCTGGGCGCCCAGGGAGTCAGCCTCCGAGTGTGCGGGGCTGCAGACCCCAGCCAGGGGCCCTGGGAGCCTGGTGCACTCCGTGCCGAGCTGAGTCTGGGCGGCCAAGCAACCGCTGGAGGAGCCCTGCACTAGCCCTTCCCTTCCCTCGCACAGAGCTCTTCCTGCTGGAGCCCTTGGCAGTGTGCAAGCCACCGGCCCCTAAGCCCTCCCCAAGGACGCCTGGGGCCTAGGTGCAAAGGCAAGGGAGGAGCGGAGCTGAGGCCAGGAAGGCGCCAGTGGCGTCTCCCAGCCTCGCGCAGCCTGCTCCTTCCTGGGCAGGAAGCCTAGCAGCGAGGCAAGTCTGGGCAAGGCTCGCCCAGGGCAGAGCAGCCTCGCGCCAGCAACTCTGCCAGAACGGGCCTCTGAGCAGAGCTGGAGCTCTGCCGTCCTGGAGGTGCACTCGGCTCCAGCCAAGTAGGGCTTGAGCCAAACGAGCCTGGGCTGCCTCTACTTCCCTCAAGCAGGCTCGCCTCCCCGCCAGCTGTTCACTCGGCTTCCAGGTGGGGGGGCTCTGCGCCTCCTGCAGGTCTTGGCTCAGGGGCTGCTTGCCCTGAGCTGGGGCTGTGGGCGGGAGCCCAGGCACGCAGGGGCAGGCCCCAACCAGCTGCACACGTCTCTGCTGGCGAGGAGAGCTCTAGGGAAGCTACGTGTGTGAGGCAGCTGCTGGACTCCCAGGGAGTCAGCCACCGGGTGTGCGGGGCTGCAGACCCCAGCCAGGGGCCCTGGGAGCCTGGTGCACTGCGTGCGGCGCTGAGTCTGGGGGCCCAAGCAACCGCTGGAGGAGCCCTGCACTAGCCCTTCCCTTCCCTCGCACAGAGCTCTTCCTGCTGGAGCCCTTTGCAGTGTGCAAGCCACCGGCCCCTAAGCCCTCCCCAAGGACGCCTGGGGCCTAGGTGCAAAGGCAAGGCAGGAGCCGAGCTGAGGCCAGGAAGGCGCCAGTGGCGTCTCCCAGCCTCGCGCAGCCAGCTGCTTCCTGGGCAGGAAGCCTAGCAGCGAGGCAAGTCTGGGCAAGGCTCGCCCAGGGCAGAGCAGCCTCGCGCCAGCAACTCTGCCAGATCGGGCCTCTGAGCAGAGCTGGAGCTCTGCCGTCCTGGAGGCGCAATCGGCTCCAGCCAAGTAGGGCTTGAGCCAAACGAGGCTGGGCTGCCTCTTCTTCCCTCGAGGAGGCTCGCCTCCCCGCCAGCTGTTCACTCGGCTTCCAGGTGGGGGCGCTCTGCGCCTCCTGCAGGTCTTGGCTCAGGGGCTGCTTGCCCTGAGCTGGGGCTGTGCGCGGGAGCCCAGGCACGCAGGGGCAGGCCCCAACCAGCTGCACACGTCTCTGCTGGGGAGGAGAGCGCTAGGGAAGCTACGTGTGTGAGGCAGCTGCTGGGTGCCCAGGGAGTCAGGCTCCGGGTGTGCGGGGTTGCAGACACCAGCCAGGCGCCCTGGGAGCCTGGTGCACTCCGTGCCGAGCTGAGTCTGGGCGGCCAAGCAACCGCTGGAGGAGCCCTGCACTAGCCCTTCCCTTCCCTCGCACAGAGCTCTTCCTGCTGGAGCCCTTGGCAGTGTGCAAGCCACCGGCCCCTAAGCCCTCCCCAAGGACGCCTGGGGCCTAGGTACAAAGGCAAGGCAGGAGTGGCGCTGAGGCCAGGAAGGCGCCAGTGGCGTCTCCCAGCCTCGCGCAGCCTGCTCCTTCCTGGGCAGGAAGCCTAGCAGCGAGGCAAGTCTGGGCAAGGCTCGCCCAGGGCAGAGCAGCCTCGCGCCAGCAACTCTGCCATATCGGGCCTCTGAGCAGACCTGGAGCTCTGCCGTCCTGGAGGCGCACTCGGCTCCAGCCAAGTAGGGCTTGAGCCAAACGAGGCTGGGCTGCCTCTTCTTCATTCGAGGAGGCTCGCCTCCCCGCCAGCTGTTCACTCGGCTTCCAGGTGGGGGCGCTCTGCGCCTCCTGCAGGTCTTGGCTCAGGGGCTGCTTGCCCTGAGCTGGGGCTGTGCGCGGGAGCTCAGGCACGCAGGGGCAGGCCCCAACCAGCTGCACACGTCTCTGCTGGGGAGGAGAGCGCTAGGGAAGCTACGTGTGTGAGGCAGCTGCTGGGCGCCCAGGGAGTCAGCCTCCGGGTGTGCGGGGCTGCAGACCCCAGCCAGGGGCCCTGGGAGCCTGGTGAACTCCGTGCGACGCTGAGTCTGGCCGGCCAAGCAACCGCTGGAGGAGCCCTGCACTAGCCCTTCCCTTCCCTCGCACAGATCTCTTCCTGCTGGAGCCCTTGGCAGTGTGCAAGCCACCGGCCCCTAAGCCCTCCCCAAGGAAGCCTGTGGCCTAGGTGCAAAGGCAAGGCAGGAACGGAGCTGAGGCCAGGAAGGCGCCAGTGGCGTCTCCCAGCCTCGCGCAGCCAGCTGCTTCCTGGGCAGGAAGCCTAGCAGCGAGGCAAGTCTGGGCAAGGCTCGCACAGGGCAGAGCAGCCTCGCGCCAGCAACTCTGCCAGATCGGGCCTCTGAGCAGAGCTGGAGCTCTGCCGTCCTGGAGGCGCACTCGGCTCCAGCCAAGTAGGGCTTGAGCCAAACGAGGCTGGGCTGCATCTTCTTCCATCGAGGAGGCTCGCCTCCCCGCCAGCTGTTCACTCGGCTTCCAGGTGGGGGCGCTCTGCGCCTCCTGCAGGTCTTGGCTCAGGGGCTGCTTGCCCTAGGCTGGGGCTGTGCACAGGACCCCAGGCACGCAGGGGCAGGCCCCAACCAGCTGCACACGTCTCTGCTGGGGAGGAGAGCGCTAGGGAAGCTACGTGTGTGAGGCAGCTGCTGGGCGCCCAGGGAGTCAGCCTCCGGGTGTGCGGGGCTGCAGACCCCAGCCAGGCGCCCTGGGAGCCTGGTGCACTCCGTGCCGAGCTGAGTCTGGGCGGCCAAGCAACCGCTGGAGGAGCCCTGGACTAGCCCTTCCCTTCCCTCGCACAGAGCTCTTCCTGCTGGAGCCCTTGGCAGTGTGCAAGCTACCGGCCCCTAAGCCCTCCCCAAGGACGCCTGCCTGGGGCCTAGGTGCAAAGGCAAGGCAGGAGCGGAGCTGAGGCCTTGAAGGCGCCATTGGCGTCTCCCAGCCTCGCGCAGCCTGCTCCTTCCTGGGCAGGAAGCCTAGCAGCGAGGCAAGTCTGGGCAAGGCTCGCCCAGGCAGAGCAGCCTCGCGCCAGCAACTCTGCCAGATCGGGCCTCTGAGCAGAGCTGGAGCTCTGCCGTCCTGGAGGCGCACTCGGCTCCAGCCAAGTAGGGCTTGAGCCAAACGAGGCTGGGCTGCCTCTACTTCCCTCGAGGAGGCTCGCCTCACCGCCAGCTGTTCACTCGGCTTCCAGGTGGGGGCGCTCTGCGCCTCCTGCAGGTCTTGGCTCAGGAGCAGCTTGCCCTGAGCTGGGGCTGTGCGCGGGAGCCCAGGCACGCAGGGGCAGGCCCCAACCAGCTGCACACGTCTCTGCTGGGGAGGAGAGCGCTAGGGAAGCTACGTGTGTGAGGCAGCTGCTGGGCGCCCAGGGAGTCAGCCTCCGGGTGTGCGGGGCTGCACACCGCAGCCACGGGCCCTGGGAGCCTGGTGCACTCCGTGCGGCGCTGAGTCTGGGCGGCGAAGCAACCGCTGGAGGAGCCCTGCACTAGCCCTTCCCTTCCCTCGCACAGAGCTCTTCCTGCTGGAGCCCTTGGCAGTGTGCAAGCCACCGGCCCCTAAGCCCTCCCCAAGGACGCCTGGGGCCTAGGTGCAAAGGCAAGGCAGGAGCGGAGCTGAGGCCAGGAAGGCGCCAGTGGCGTCTCCCAGCCTCGCGCAGCCTGCTCCTTCCTGGGCAGGAAGCCTAGCAGCGAGGAAAGTCTGGGCAAGGCTCGCCCAGGGCAGAGCAGCCTCGCGCCAGCAACTCTGCCAGATCGGGCCTCTGAGCAGAGCTGGAGCTCTGCCGTCCTGGAGGCGCACTCGGCTCCAGCCAAGTAGGGCTTGAGCCAAACGAGGCTGGGCTGCCTCTACTTCCCTCGAGGAGGCTCGCCTCCCCGCCAGCTGTTCACTCGGCTTCCAGGTGGGGGCGCTCTTCGCCTCCTGCAGGTCTTGGCTCAGGGGCTGCTTGCCCTGAGCTGGGGCTGTGCGCGGGAGCCCAGGCACGCAGGGGCAGGCCCCAACCAGCTGCACACGTCTCTGCTGGGGAGGAGAGCGCTAGGGAAGCTACGTGTGTGAGGCAGCTGCTGGGCGCCCAGGGAGTCAGCCTCCGGGTGTGCGGGGCTGCAGACCGCAGCCAGGGGCCCTGGGAGCCTGGTGCACTCCGTGCCGAGCTGAGTCTGGGCGGCCAAGCAACCGCTGGAGGAGCCCTGCACTAGCCCTTCCCTTCCCTCGCACAGAGCTCTTCCTGCTGGAGCCCTTGGCAGTGTGTAAGCCACCGGCCCCTGAGCCCTCCCCAAGGACGCCTGGGGCCTAGGTGCAAAGGCAAGGTAGGAGCGGAGCTTAGGCCAGGAAGGCGCCAGTGGCGTCTCCCAGCCTCGCGCAGCCAGCTCCTTCCTGGGCAGGAAGCCTAGCAGCGAGGTAAGTCTGGGCAAGGCTCGCCCAGGGCAGAGCAGCCTCGCGCCAGCAACTCTGCCAGAACGGGCCTCTGAGCAGAGCTGGAGCTCTGCCGTCCTGGAGGGGCACTCGGCTCCAGCCATGTAGGGCTTGAGCCAAACGAGCCTGGGCTGCCTCTACTTCCCTCAAGCAGGCTCGCCTCCCCGCCAGCTGTTCACTCGGCTTCCAGGTGGGGGCGCTCTGCGCCTCCTGCAGGTCTTGGCTCAGGGGCTGCTTGCCCTGAGCTGGGGCTGTGGGCGGGAGCCCAGGCACTCAGGGGCAGGCACCAACCAGCTGCACACGTCTCTGCTGGGGAGGAGAGCGCTAGGGAAGCTACTTGTGTGAGGCAGCTTCTGGGCGCCCAGGGAGTCAGCCTCCGGGTGTGCGGGCCTGCAGACCCCAGCCAGGGGCCCTGGGAGCCTGGTGCACTCCGTGCGGCGCTGAGTCTGGGCGGCCAAGAAACCGCTGGGGGAGCCCTGCACTAGCCCTTCCCTTCCCTCGCACAGAGCTCTTCCTGCTGGAGCCCTTGGCAGTGTGCAAGCCACCGGCCCCTAAGCCCTCGCCAAGGACGCCTGGGGCATAGGTGCAAAGGCAAGGGAGGAGCGGAGCTGAGGCCAGGAAGGCGCCAGTGGCATCTCCCAGCCTTGCGCAGCCTGCTCCTTCCTGGGCAGGAAGCCTAGCAGCGAGGCAAGTCTGGGCAAGGCTCGCCCAGGGCACAGCAGCCTCGCGCCAGCAACTCTGCCAGAACGGGCCTCTGAGCAGAGCTGGAGCTCTGCCGTCCTGGAGGCGCACTCGGCTCCAGCCAAGTAGGGCTTCAGCCAAACGAGTCTGGGCTGCCTCTTCTTCTCTCGAGGAGGCTCGCCTCCCCGCCTGCTGTTCACTCGGCTTCCAGGTGGCAGCGCTCTGCGCCTCCTGCAGGTCTTGGCTCAGGGGCTGCTTGCCCTGAGCTGGGACTGTGGGCTGGAGCCCAGGCACTCAGGGGCAGGCCCCAACCAGCTGCACACGTCTCTGCTGGGGAGGAGAGCGCTAGGGAAGCTACGTGTGTGAGGCAGCTGCTGGGCGCCCAGGGAGTCACACTCTGGGTGTGTGGGGCTGCAGACCACAGCCAGTTGCCCTGGGAGCCTGGTGCACTCCGTGCCGAGCTGAGTCTGGGCGGCCAAGCAACCGCTGGAGGAGCCCTGCACTAGCCCTTCCCTTCCCTCGCACAGAGCTCTTCCTGCTGGAGCCCTTGGCAGTGTGCAAGCCACCGGACCCTAAGCCCTCCCCAAGGACGCCTGGGGCCTAGGTGCAAAGGCAAGGGAGGAGCGGAGCTGAGGCCCAGAAGGCGCCAGTGGCGTCTCCCAGCCTCGCGCAGCCAGCTCCTTCCTGGGCAGGAAGCCTAGCAGCGAGGCAAGTCTCGGCAAGGCTCGCCCAGGGCAGAGCAGCCTCGCGCCAGCAACTCTGCCAGAACGGGCCTCTGAGCAGTGCTGGAGCTCTGCCGTCTTGGAGGCGCACTCGGTCCAGCCATGTAGGGCTTGAGCCAAACGAGCCTGGGCTGCCTCTACTTCCCTCAAGCAGGCTCGCCTTCCCGCCAGGTGTTCACTCGGCTTCCAGGTGGGGGCGTTCTGCGCCTCCTGCAGGTCTTGGCTCAGGGGCTGCTTGCCCTGAGCTGGGGCTGTGGGCGGGAGCCCAGGCACGCAGGGGAAGACCCCAACCAGCTGCACACGTCTCTGCTGGCGAGGAGAGCGCTAGGGAAGCTACGTGTGTGAGGCAGCTGCTGGGCGCCCAGGGAGTCAGCCTCCGGGTGTGCGGGGCTGCAGACCCCAGCCAGGGGCCCTGGGAGCCTGGTGCACTCCGTGCCGAGCTGAGTCTGGGCGGCCAAGCAACCGCTGGAGGAGCCCTGCACTAGCCCTTCCCTTCCCTCGCACAGAGCTCTTCCTGCTGGAGCCCTTGGCAGTGTGCAAGCCACCGGCCCCTAAGCCCTCCCCAAGGACGCCTGCGGCCTAGATGCCAAGGCAAGGCAGGAGCGGAGCTGAGGCCAGGAAGGCACCAGTGGCGTCTCCCAGCCTCGCGCAGCCTGCTCCTTCCTGGGCAGGAAGCCTAGCAGCGAGGCAAGTCTGGGCAAGGCTCGCCCAGGGCAGAGCAGCCTCGCGCCAGCAACTCTGCCAGATCGGGCCTCTGAGCAGAGCTGGAGCTCTGCCGTCCTGGAGGCGCACTCGGCTCCAGCCAAGTAGGGCTTGAGCCAAACGAGGCTGGGCTGCCTCTTCTTCCCTCGAGGAGGCTCGCCTCCCCGCCAGCTGTTCACTCGGCTTCCAGGTGGGGGCGCTCTGCGCCTCCTGCAGGTCTTGGCTCAGGGGCTGCTTGCCCTGAGCTGGGTCTGTGGGCGGGAGCCCAGACACGCTGGGGAAGGCCCCAACCAGCTGCACACGTCTCTGCTGGGGAGGAGAGCGCTAGGGAAGCTACGTGTGTGAGGCAGCTGCTGGGCGCCCAGGGAGTCAGCCTCCGGGTGTGCGGGGCTGCAGACCCCAGCCATGGGCCCTGGGAGCCTGGTGAACTCCGAGCGGCGCTGAGTCTGGCCGGCCAAGCAACCGCTGGAGGAGCCCTGCACTAGCCCTTCCCTTCCCTCGCACAGAGCTCTTCCTGCTGGAGCCCTTGGCAGTGTGCAAGCCACCGGCCCCTAAGCCCTCCCCAAGGACGCCTGGGGCCTAGGTGCAAAGGCAAGGCAGGAGCGGAGCTGAGGCCAGGAAGGCGCCAGTGGCGTCTCCCAGCCTCGCGCAGCCTGCTCCTTCCTGGGCAGGAAGCCTAGCAGCGAGGCAAGTCTGGGCAAGGCTCGCCCAGGGCAGAGCAGCCTCGCGCCAGCAACTCTGCCAGATCGGGCCTCTGAGCAGAGCTGGAGCTCTGCCGTCCTGGAGGCGCACTCGGCTCCAGCCAAGTAGGGCTTGAGCCAAACGAGGCTGGGCTGCCTCCTCTTCCCTCGAGGAGGCTCTTCTACCCGCCAGCTGTTCACTCGGCTTCCAGGTGGGGGCGCTCTGCGCCTCCTGCAGGTCTTGGCTCAGGGGCTGCTTGCCCTGAGCTGGGGCTGTGCGCGGGAGCCCAGGCACGCAGGGGCAGGCCCCAACCAGCTGCACACGTCTCTGCTGGGGAGGAGAGCGCTAGGGAAGCTAGGTGTGTGAGGAACTGCTGGGCGCCCAGGGAGTCAGCCTCCGGGTGTGCGGGGCTGCAGACCCCAGCCAGGGGCCCTGGGAGCCTGGTGCACTCCGTGCCGAGCTGAGTCTGGGCTGCCAAGCAACCACTGGAGGAGCCCTGCACTAGCCCTTCCCTTCCCTCGCACAGAGCTCTTCCTGCTGAAGCCCTTGGCAGTGTGCAAGCCACCGGCCCCTAAGCCCTCCCCAAGGACGCCTGTGGCCTAAGTGCAAAGGCAAGGCAGGAGCGGAGCTGAAGCCAGGAAGGCGCCAGTGGCGTCTCCCAGCCTCGCGCAGCCAGCTCCTTCCTGGGCAGGAAGCCTAGCAGCGAGGCAAGTCTGGGCAAGGCTCGCCCAGGGCAGAGCAGCCTCGCGCCAGCAACTCTGCCAGATCGGGCCTCTGAGCAGAGCTGGAGCTCTGCCGTCCTGGAGGCGCACTCAGCTCCAGCCAAGTAGGGCTTGAGCCAAACGAGCCTGGGCTGCCTCTACTTCCCTCAAGCAGGCTCGCGTCCCCGCCAGCTGTTCACTCGGCTTCCAGGTGAGGGCGCTCTGCGCCTCCTGCAGGTCTTGGCTCAGGGGCTGCTTGCCCTGAGCTGGGGCTGTGGGCGGGAGCCCAGGCACGCAGGGGCAGGCCCCAACCAGCTGCACACGTCTCTGCTGGGGAGGAGAGCGCTAGGGAAGCTACGTGTGTGAGGCAGCTGCTGGGCGCCCAGGGAGTCAGCCTCCGGGTGTGCAGGGCTGCAGACCCCAGCCAGGGGCCCTGGGAGCCTGGTGCACTCCGTGCGGCGCTGAGTCTGGGCGGCCAAGCAACCGCTGGGGGAGCCCTGCACTAGCCCTTCCCTTCCCTCCAACAGAGCTCTTCCTGCTGGAGCCCTTGGCAGTGTGCAAGCCACCGGCCCCTAAGCCCTCCGCAAGGACGCCTGGGGCCTAGGTGCAAAGGCAAGACAGGAGCGGAGCTGAGGCCAGGAAGGCGCCAGTGGCGTCTCCCAGCCTCGCGCAGCCAGCTCCTTCCTGGGCAGGAAGCCTATCAGGGAGGCAAGTCTGGGCAAGGCTCGCCCAGGGTAGAGCAGCCTCGCGCCAGCAACTCTGCCAGAACGGGCCTCTGAGCAGAGCTGGAGCTCTGCCGTCCTGGAGGCGCACTCGGCTCCAGCCAAGTAGGGCTTGAGCTAAACGAGGCTGGGCTTCCTCTTCTTCCCTCGAGGAGGCTCGCCTCCCCGCCTGCTGTTCACTCGGCTTCCAGGTGGGGGCGCTCTGCGCCTCCTGCAGGTCTTGGCTCAGGGGCTGCTTGCCCTGAGCTGGGGCTGTGCGCGGGAGCCCAGGCACGCAGGGGCAGGCCCCAACCAGCTGCACACGTCTCTGCTGGGGAGGAGAGCGCTAGGGAAGCTAGGTGTGTGAGGAACTGCTGGGCGCCCAGGGAGTCAGCCTCCGGGTGTGCGGGGCTGCAGACCCCAGCCAGGGGCCCTGGGAGCCTGGTGCACTCCGTGCCGAGCTGAGTCTGGGCTGCCAAGCAACCACTGGAGGAGCCCTGCACTAGCCCTTCCCTTCCCTCGCACAGAGCTCTTCCTGCTGAAGCCCTTGGCAGTGTGCAAGCCACCGGCCCCTAAGCCCTCCCCAAGGACGCCTGTGGCCTAAGTGCAAAGGCAAGGCAGGAGCGGAGCTGAAGCCAGGAAGGCGCCAGTGGCGTCTCCCAGCCTCGCGCAGCCAGCTCCTTCCTGGGCAGGAAGCCTAGCAGCGAGGCAAGTCTGGGCAAGGCTCGCCCAGGGCAGAGCAGCCTCGCGCCAGCAACTCTGCCAGATCGGGCCTCTGAGCAGAGCTGGAGCTCTGCCGTCCTGGAGGCGCACTCGGCTCCAGCCAAGTAAGGCTTGAGCCAAACGAGCCTGGGCTGCCTCTACTTCCCTCAAGCAGGCTCGCGTCCCCGCCAGCTGTTCACTCGGCTTCCAGGTGAGGGCGCTCTGCGCCTCCTGCAGGTCTTGGCTCAGGGGCTGCTTGCCCTGAGCTGGGGCTGTGGGCGGGAGCCCAGGCACGCAGGGGCAGGCCCCAACCAGCTGCACACGTCTCTGCTGGGGAGGAGAGCGCTAGGGAAGCTACGTGTGTGAGGCAGCTGCTGGGCGCCCAGGGAGTCAGCCTCCGGGTGTGCAGGGCTGCAGACCCCAGCCAGGGGCCCTGGGAGCCTGGTGCACTCCGTGCGGCGCTGAGTCTGGGCGGCCAAGCAACCGCTGGGGGAGCCCTGCACTAGCCCTTCCCTTCCCTCCAACAGAGCTCTTCCTGCTGGAGCCCTTGGCAGTGTGCAAGCCACCGGCCCCTAAGCCCTCCGCAAGGACGCCTGGGGCCTAGGTGCAAAGGCAAGACAGGAGCGGAGCTGAGGCCAGGAAGGCGCCAGTGGCGTCTTCCAGCCTCGCGCAGCCAGCTCCTTCCTGGGCAGGAAGCCTATCAGGGAGGCAAGTCTGGGCAAGGCTCGCCCAGGGTAGAGCAGCCTCGCGCCAGCAACTCTGCCAGAACGGGCCTCTGAGCAGAGCTGGAGCTCTGCCGTCCTGGAGGCGCACTCGGCTCCAGCCAAGTAGGGCTTGAGCTAAACGAGGCTGGGCTTCCTCTTCTTCCCTCGAGGAGGCTCGCCTCCCCGCCTGCTGTTCACTCGGCTTCCAGGTGGGGGCGCTCTGCGCCTCCTGCAGGTCTTGGCTCAGGGGCTACTTGCCCTGAGCTGGGGTTGTGCGCGGGAGCCCAGGCACGCAGGGGCAGGCCCCAACCTGCTGCACACGTCTCTGCCTGGGAGGAGAGCGCTAGGGAAGCTACGTGTGTGAGGCAGCTGCTGGGCGTCCAGGGAGTCAGCCTCCGGGTGTGCGGCGCTGAAGACCCCAGCCAGGGGCACTGGGAGCCTGGTGCACTCCGTGCGGCGCTGAGTCTGGGCGGCCAAGCAACCGCTGTGGGAGCCGTGCACTAGCCCTTCCCTTCCCTCGCACAGAGCTCTTCCTGCTGGAGCCCTTGGCATTGTGCAAGCCACCGGCCCCTAAGCCCTCCCCAAGGACGGCTGGGGCCTAGGTGCAAAGGCAAGGCGGAGCGGAGCTGAGGCCAGGAAGGCGCCCGTGGCGTCTCCCAGCCTCGCGCAGCCTGCTCCTTCCTGGGCAGGAAGCCTAGCAGCGAGGCAAGTCTGGGCAAGGCTCGCCCAGGGCAGAGCAGCCTCGCGCCAGCAACTCTGCCAGATCGGGCCTCTGAGCAGAGCAGGAGCTCTGCCGTCCTGGAGTCGCACTCGGCTCCAGCCAAGTAGGGCTTGAGCCAAACGAGCCTGGGCTGCCTCTACTTCCCTCAAGCAGGCTCGCCTCCCCGCCAGCTGTTCACTCGGCTTCCAGGTGGGGGCGCTCTGCGCCTCCTGCAGGTCTTGTCTCAGGGGCTGCTTGCCCTGAGCTGGGGCTGTGGGCGGGAGCCCAGGCACGCAGGGGCAGGCCCCAACCAGCTGCACACGTCTCTGCTGGGGAGGAGAGCGCTAGGGAAGCTACGTGTGTGAGGGAACTGCTGGGCGCCCAGGGAGTCAGCCTCCGGGTGTGCGGGGCTGCAGACCCCAGCCAGGGGCCCTGGGAGCCTGGTGCACTCCGTGCGGCGCTGAGTCTGGGCGGCCAAGCAACCGCTGTGGGAGCCCTGCACTAGCCCTTCCCTTCCCTCGCACAGAGCTCTTCCTGCTGGAGCCCTTGGCAGTGTGCAAGCCACCGGCCGCTAAGCCCTCCCCAAGGACGCCTGGGGCCTAGGTGCAAAGGCAAGGCAGGAGCGGAGCTGAGGCCAGGAAGGCGCCAGTGGCGTCTCCCAGCCTCGCGCAGCCTGCTCCTTCCTGGGCAGGAAGCCTAGCAGCGAGGCAAGTCTGGGCAAGGCTCGCCCAGGGCAGAGCAGCCTCGCGCCAGCAACTCTGCCAGATCGGGCCTCTGAGCAGAGCAGGAGCTCTGCCGTCCTGGAGTCGCACTCGGCTCCAGCCAAGTAGGGCTTGAGCCAAACGAGCCTGGGCTGCCTCTACTTCCCTCAAGCAGGCTCGCCTCCCCGCCAGCTGTTCACTCGGCTTCCAGGTGGGGGCGCTCTGCGCCTCCTGCAGGTCTTGGCTCAGGGGCTGCTTGCCCTGAGCTGGGGCTGTGCGCGGGAGCCCAGGCACGCAGGGGAAGGCCCCAACCAGCTGCACACGTCTCTGCTGGGGAGGAGAGCGCTAGGGAAGCTAGGTGTGTGAGGAACTGCTGGGCGCCCAGGGAGTCAGCCTCCGGGTGTGCGGGGCTGCAGACCCCAGCCAGGGGCCCTGGGAGCCTGGTGCACTCCGTGCCGAGCTGAGTCTGGGCTGCCAAGCAACCACTGGAGGAGCCCTGCACTAGCCCTTCCCTTCCCTCGCACAGAGCTCTTCCTGCTGAAGCCCTTGGCAGTGTGCAAGCCACCGGCCCCTAAGCCCTCCCCAAGGACGCCTGTGGCCTAAGTGCAAAGGCAAGGCAGGAGCGGAGCTGAAGCCAGGAAGGCGCCAGTGGCGTCTCCCAGCATCGCGCAGCCAGCTCCTTCCTGGGCAGGAAGCCTAGCAGCGAGGCAAGTCTGGGCAAGGCTCGCCCAGGGCAGAGCAGCCTCGCGCCAGCAACTCTGCCAGATCGGGCCTCTGAGCAGAGCTGGAGCTCTGCCGTCCTGGAGGCGCACTCAGCTCCAGCCAAGTAGGGCTTGAGCCAAACGAGCCTGGGCTGCCTCTACTTCCCTCAAGCAGGCTCGCGTCCCCGCCAGCTGTTCACTCGGCTTCCAGGTGAGGGCGCTCTGCGCCTCCTGCAGGTCTTGGCTCAGGGGCTGCTTGCCCTGAGCTGGGGCTGTGGGCGGGAGCCCAGGCACGCAGGGGCAGGCCCCAACCAGCTGCACACGTCTCTGCTGGGGAGGAGAGCGCTAGGGAAGCTACGTGTGTGAGGCAGCTGCTGGGCGCCCAGGGAGTCAGCCTCTGGGTGTGTGGGGCTGCAGACCCCAGCCAGGGGCCCTGGGAGCCTGGTGCACTCCGTGCCGAGCTGAGTCTGGGCGGCCACGCAACCACTGGATGAGCCCTGCACTAGCCCTTCCCTTCCCTCGCACAGAGCTCTTCCTGCAGGAGCCCTTGGCAGTGTTCTAGCCACCGGCCTCTAAGCCTTCCCCAAGGACGCCTGGGGCCTAGGTGTAAAGGCAAGGCAGGAGCGGAGCTGAGGTCAGGAAGGCGCCAGTGGCGTCTCCCAGCCTCGCGCAGCCTGCTCCTTCCTGGGCAGGAAGCCTAGCAGCGAGGCAAGTCTGGGCAAGGCTCGCCCAGGGCAGAGCAGCCTCGCGCCAGCAACTCTGCCAGATCGGGCCTCTGAGCAGAGCTGGAGCTCTGCCGTCCTGGAGGCGCACTCGGCTCCAGCCAAGTAGGGCTTGAGCCAAACGAGGCTGGGCTGCCTCTTCTTCCCTCGAGGAGGCTCGCCTCCCCGCCAGCTGTTCACTCGTCTTCCAGGTGGGGGCGCTCTGCGCCTCCTGCAGGTCTTGGCTCAGGGGCTGCTTGCCCTGAGCTAGGGTTGTGCGCGGGAGCCCAGGCACGCAGGGGCAGGCCCCAACCAGCTGCACACGTCTCTGCTGGGGAGGAGAGCGCTAGGGAAGCTACGTGTGTGAGAAACTGCTGGGCGCCCAGGGAGTCAGCCTCCGGGTGTGCAGGGCTGCAGACCCCAGCCAGGTGCCCTGGGAGCCTGCTGCACTCCGTGCCGAGCTGAGTCTGGGCGGCCAAGCAACCGCTGGGGGAGCCCTACACTAGCCCTTCCCTTCCCTCCAACAGATCTCTTCCTGCTGGAGCCCTTGGCAGTGTGCAAGCCACCGGCCCCAAAGCCCTCCGCAAGGACGCCTGGGGCCTAAGTGCAAAGGCAAGGCGGAGCGGAGCTGAGGCCAGGAAGGCGCCAGTGGCATCTCCCAGCCTTGCGCAGCCTGCTCATTCCTGGGCAGGAAGCCTAGCAGCGAGGCAAGTCTGGGCAAGGCTCGCCCAGGGCAGAGCAGCCTCGCGCCAGCAACTCTGCCAGATCGGGCCTCTGAGCAGAGCTGGAGCTCTGCCGTCCTGGAGGCGCACTTGGCTCCAGCCAAGTAGGGCTTGAGCCAAACGAGCCTGGGCTGCCTCTTCTTCCCTCAAGCAGGCTCGCCTCCCCGCCAGCTGTTCACTCGGCTTCCAGGTGGGGGCGCTCTGCGCCTCCTGCAGGTCTTGGCTCAGGGGCTGCTTGCCCTGAGCTGGGGCTGTGCGCGGGAGCCCAGGCACGCAGGGGCAGGCCCCAACCAGCTGCACACGTCTCTGCTGGGGAGGAGAGCGCTAGGGAAGCTAGGTGTGTGAGGAACTGCTGGGCGCCCAGGGAGTCAGCCTCCGGGTGTGCGGGGCTGCAGACCCCAGCCAGGGGCCCTGGGAGCCTGGTGCACTCCGTGCCGAGCTGAGTCTGGGCTGCCAAGCAACCACTGGAGGAGCCCTGCACTAGCCCTTCCCTTCCCTCGCACAGAGCTCTTCCTGCTGAAGCCCTTGGCAGTGTGCAAGCCACCGGCCCCTAAGCCCTCCCCAAGGACGCCTGTGGCCTAAGTGCAAAGGCAAGGCAGGAGCGGAGCTGAAGCCAGGAAGGCGCCAGTGGCGTCTCCCAGCCTCGCGCAGCCAGCTCCTTCCTGGGCAGGAAGCCTAGCAGCGAGGCAAGTCTGGGCAAGGCTCGCCCAGGGCAGAGCAGCCTCGCGCCAGCAACTCTGCCAGATCGGGCCTCTGAGCAGAGCTGGAGCTCTGCCGTCCTGGAGGCGCACTCAGCTCCAGCCAAGTAGGGCTTGAGCCAAACGAGCCTGGGCTGCCTCTACTTCCCTCAAGCAGGCTCGCGTCCCCGCCAGCTGTTCACTCGGCTTCCAGGTGAGGGCGCTCTGCGCCTCCTGCAGGTCTTGGCTCAGGGGCTGCTTGCCCTGAGCTGGGGCTGTGGGCGGGAGCCCAGGCACGCAGGGGCAGGCCCCAACCAGCTGCACACGTCTCTGCTGGGGAGGAGAGCGCTAGGGAAGCTACGTGTGTGAGGCAGCTGCTGGGCGCCCAGGGAGTCAGCCTCCGGGTGTGCAGGGCTGCAGACCCCAGCCAGGGGCCCTGGGAGCCTGGTGCACTCCGTGCGGCGCTGAGTCTGGGCGGCCAAGCAACCGCTGGGGGAGCCCTGCACTAGCCCTTCCCTTCCCTCCAACAGAGCTCTTCCTGCTGGAGCCCTTGGCAGTGTGCAAGCCACCGGCCCCTAAGCCCTCCGCAATGACGCCTGGGGCCTAGGTGCAAAGGCAAGACAGGAGCGGAGCTGAGGCCAGGAAGGCGCCAGTGGCGTCTCCCAGCCTCGCGCAGCCAGCTCCTTCCTGGGCAGGAAGCCTATCAGGGAGGCAAGTCTGGGCAAGGCTCGCCCAGGGTAGAGCAGCCTCGCGCCAGCAACTCTGCCAGAACGGGCCTCTGAGCAGAGCTGGAGCTCTGCCGTCCTGGAGGCGCACTCGGCTCCAGCCAAGTAGGGCTTGAGCTAAACGAGGCTGGGCTTCCTCTTCTTCCCTCGAGGAGGCTCGCCTCCCCGCCTGCTGTTCACTCGGCTTCCAGGTGGGGGCGCTCTGCGCCTCCTGCAGGTCTTGGCTCAGGGGCTACTTGCCCTGAGCTGGGGTTGTGCGCGGGAGCCCAGGCACGCAGGGGCAGGCCCCAACCTGCTGCACACGTCTCTGCCTGGGAGGAGAGCGCTAGGGAAGCTACGTGTGTGAGGTAGCTGCTGGGCGTCCAGGGAGTCAGCCTCCGGGTGTGCGGCGCTGAAGACCCCAGCCAGGGGCACTGGGAGCCTGGTGCACTCCGTGCGGCGCTGAGTCTGGGCGGCCAAGCAACCGCTGTGGGAGCCGTGCACTAGCCCTTCCCTTCCCTCGCACAGAGCTCTTCCTGCTGGAGCCCTTGGCATTGTGCAAGCCACCGGCCCCTAAGCCCTCCCCAAGGACGGCTGGGGCCTAGGTGCAAAGGCAAGGCGGAGCGGAGCTGAGGCCAGGAAGGCGCCCGTGGCGTCTCCCAGCCTCGCGCAGCCTGCTCCTTCCTGGGCAGGAAGCCTAGCAGCGAGGCAAGTCTGGGCAAGGCTCGCCCAGGGCAGAGCAGCCTCGCGCCAGCAACTCTGCGAGATCGGGCCTCTGAGCAGAGCAGGAGCTCTGCCGTCCTGGAGTCGCACTCGGCTCCAGCCAAGTAGGGCTTGAGCCAAACGAGCCTGGGCTGCCTCTACTTCCCTCAAGCAGGCTCGCCTCCCCGCCAGCTGTTCACTCGGCTTCCAGGTGGGGGCGCTCTGCGCCTCCTGCAGGTCTTGTCTCAGGGGCTGCTTGCCCTGAGCTGGGGCTGTGGGCGGGAGCCCAGGCACGCAGGGGCAGGCCCCAACCAGCTGCACACGTCTCTGCTGGGGAGGAGAGCGCTAGGGAAGCTACGTGTGTGAGGCAACTGCTGGGCGCCCAGGGAGTCAGCCTCCGGGTGTGCGGGGCTGCAGACCCCAGCCAGGGGCCCTGGGAGCCTGGTGCACTCCGTGCGGCGCTGAGTCTGGGCGGCCAAGCAACCGCTGTGGGAGCCCTGCACTAGCCCTTCCCTTCCCTCGCACAGAGCTCTTCCTGCTGGAGCCCTTGGCAGTGTGCAAGCCACCGGCCGCTAAGCCCTCCCCAAGGACGCCTGGGGCCTAGGTGCAAAGGCAAGGCAGGAGCGGAGCTGAGGCCAGGAAGGCGCCAGTGGCGTCTCCCAGCCTCGCGCAGCCTGCTCCTGCCTGGGCAGGAAGCCTAGCAGCGAGGCAAGTCTGGGCAAGGCTCGCCCAGGGCAGAGCAGCCTCGCGCCAGCAACTCTGCCAGATCGGGCCTCTGAGCAGAGCAGGAGCTCTGCCGTCCTGGAGTCGCACTCGGCTCCAGCCAAGTAGGGCTTGAGCCAAACGAGCCTGGGCTGCCTCTACTTCCCTCAAGCAGGCTCGCCTCCCCGCCAGCTGTTCACTCGGCTTCCAGGTGGGGGCGCTCTGCGCCTCCTGCAGGTCTTGGCTCAGGGGCTGCTTGCCCTGAGCTGGGGCTGTGCGCGGGAGCCCAGGCACGCAGGGGCAGGCCCCAACCAGCTGCACACGTCTCTGCTGGGGAGGAGAGCGCTAGGGAAGCTAGGTGTGTGAGGAACTGCTGGGCGCCCAGGGAGTCAGCCTCCGGGTGTGCGGGGCTGCAGACCCCAGCCAGGGGCCCTGGGAGCCTGGTGCACTCCGTGCCGAGCTGAGTCTGGGCTGCCAAGCAACCACTGGAGGAGCCCTGCACTAGCCCTTCCCTTCCCTCGCACAGAGCTCTTCCTGCTGAAGCCCTTGGCAGTGTGCAAGCCACCGGCCCCTAAGCCCTCCCCAAGGACGCCTGTGGCCTAAGTGCAAAGGCAAGGCAGGAGCGGAGCTGAAGCCAGGAAGGCGCCAGTGGCGTCTCCCAGCATCGCGCAGCCAGCTCCTTCCTGGGCAGGAAGCCTAGCAGCGAGGCAAGTCTGGGCAAGGCTCGCCCAGGGCAGAGCAGCCTCGCGCCAGCAACTCTGCCAGATCGGGCCTCTGAGCAGAGCTGGAGCTCTGCCGTCCTGGAGGCGCACTCAGCTCCAGCCAAGTAGGGCTTGAGCCAAACGAGCCTGGGCTGCCTCTACTTCCCTCAAGCAGGCTCGCGTCCCCGCCAGCTGTTCACTCGGCTTCCAGGTGAGGGCGCTCTGCGCCTCCTGCAGGTCTTGGCTCAGGGGCTGCTTGCCCTGAGCTGGGGCTGTGGGCGGGAGCCCAGGCACGCAGGGGCAGGCCCCAACCAGCTGCACACGTCTCTGCTGGGGAGGAGAGCGCTAGGGAAGCTACGTGTGTGAGGCAGCTGCTGGGCGCCCAGGGAGTCAGCCTCCGGGTGTGCGGGGCTGCAGACCCCAGCCAGGGGCCCTGGGAGCCTGGTGCACTCCGTGCGGCGCTGAGTCTGGGCGGCCAAGCAACCGCTGGGGGAGCCCTGCACTAGCCCTTCCCTTCCCTCCAACAGAGCTCTTCCTGCTGGAGCCCTTGGCAGTGTGCAAGCCACCGGCCCCTAAGCCCTCCGCAAGGACGCCTGGGGCCTAGGTGCAAAGGCAAGGCGGAGCGGAGCTGAGGCCAGGAAGGCGCCAGTGGCATCTCCCAGCCTCGCGCAGCCTGCTCATTCCTGGGCAGGAAGCCTAGCAGCGAGGCAAATCTGGGCAAGGCTCGCCCAGGGCAGAGCAGCCTCGCGCCAGCAACTCTGCCAGAACGGGCCTCTGAGCAGAGCTGGAGCTCTGCCGTCCTGGAGGCGAACTCGGCTCCAGCCAAGTAGGGCTTCAGCCAAACGAGGCTGGGCTGCCTCTTCTTCTCTCCAGGAGGCTCGCCTCCCCGCCTGCTGTTCACTCGGCTTCCAGGTGGCGGCGCTCTGCGCCTCCTGCAGGTCTTGGCTCAGGGGCTGCTTGCCCTGAGCTGGGACTTTGGGCTGCAGCCCAGGCACTCAGGGGAGGCCCCAACCAGCTGCAAACGTCTCTGTTGGGGAGGAGAGTGCTAGGGAAGCTACGTGTGTGAGGCAGCTGCTGGGCGCCCAGGGAGTCAGCCTCTGGGTGTGTGGGGCTGCAGACCCCAGCCAGGGGCCCTGGGAGCCTGGTGCACTCCGTGCCGAGCTGAGTCTGGGCGGCCACGCAACCACTGGATGAGCCCTGCACTAGCCCTTCCCTTCCCTCGCACAGAGCTCTTCCTGCAGGAGCCCTTGGCAGTGTTCTAGCCACCGGCCTCTAAGCCTTCCCCAAGGACGCCTGGGGCCTAGGTGTAAAGGCAAGGCAGGAGCGGAGCTGAGGTCAGGAAGGCGCCAGTGGCGTCTCCCAGCCTCGCGCAGCCTGCTCCTTCCTGGGCAGGAAGCCTAGCAGCGAGGCAAGTCTGGGCAAGGCTCGCCCAGGGCAGAGCAGCCTCGCGCCAGCAACTCTGCCAGATCGGGCCTCTGAGCAGAGCTGGAGCTCTGCCGTCCTGGAGGCGCACTCGGCTCCAGCCAAGTAGGGCTTGAGCCAAACGAGCCTGGGCTGCCTCTTCTTCCCTCGAGGAGGCTCGCCTCCCCGCCAGCTGTTCACTCGGCTTCCAGGTGGGGGCGCTCTGCGCCTCCTGCAGGCCTTGGCTCAGGGGCTGCTTGCCCTGAGCTAGGGTTGTGCGCGGGAGCCCAGGCACGCAGGGGCAGGCCCCAACCAGCTGCACACGTCTCTGCTGGGGAGGAGAGCGCTAGGGAAGCTACGTGTGTGAGAAACTGCTGGGCGCCCAGGGAGTCAGCCTCCGGGTGTGCAGGGCTGCAGACCCCAGCCAGGTGCCCTGGGAGCCTGCTGCACTCCGTGCCGAGCTGAGTCTGGGCGGCCAAGCAACCGCTGGGGGAGCCCTGCACTAGCCCTTCCCTTCCCTCCAACAGATCTCTTCCTGCTGGAGCCCTTGGCAGTGTGCAAGCCACCGGCCCCAAAGCCCTCCGCAAGGACGCCTGGGGCCTAAGTGCAAAGGCAAGGCGGAGCGGAGCTGAGGCCAGGAAGGCGCCAGTGGCATCTCCCAGCCTTGCGCAGCCTGCTCATTCCTGGGCAGGAAGCCTAGCAGCGAGGCAAGTCTGGGCAAGGCTCGCCCAGGGCAGAGCAGCCTCGCGCCAGCAACTCTGCCAGATCGGGCCTCTGAGCAGAGCTGGAGCTCTGCCGTCCTGGAGGCGCACTTGGCTCCAGCCAAGTAGGGATCGAGCCAAACGAGCCTGGGCTGCCTCTTCTTCCCTCAAGCAGGCTCGCCTCCCCGCCAGCTGTTCACTCGGCTTCCAGGTGGGGGCGCTCTGCGCCTCCTGCAGGTCTTGGCTCAGGGGCTGCTTGCCCTGAGCTGGGACTGTGGGCGGGAGCCCAGGCACGCAGGGGCAGGCCCCAACCAGCTGCACACGTCTCTGCTGGGGAGTAGAGCGCTAGGGAAGCTACGTGTGTGAGGCAGCTGCTGGGCGCCCAGGGAGTCAGCCTCCGGGTGTGCGGGGCTGCAGACCCCAGCCAGGGGCCCTGGGAGCCTAGTGCACTCCGTGCGGCGCTGAGTCTGGGCGTCCAAGCAACCACTGGGGGAGCCCTGCACTAGCCCTTCCCTTCCCTCGCACAGAGCTCTTCCTGCTGGAGCCCTTGGCAGTGTGCAAGCCACCGGCCCCTAAGCCCTCCGCAAGGACGCCTGGGGCCTAAGTGCAAAGGCAAGGCGGAGCGGAGCTGAGGCCAGGAAGGCGCCAGTGGCATCTCGCAGCCTTGCGCAGCCTGCTCATTCCTGGGCAGGAAGCCTAGCAGCGAGGCAAGTCAGGGCAAGGCTCGCCCAGGGCAGAGCAGCCTCGCGCCAGCAACTCTGCCAGAACGGGCCTCTGAGCAGACCTGGAGCTCTGCCGTCCAGGAGGCGCACTCGGCTCCAGCCAAGTAGGGCTTCAGCCAAACGAGGCTGGGCTGCCTCTTCTCTAGAGGAGGCTCGCCTCCCCGCCTGCTGTTCACTCGGCTTCCAGGTGGCGGCGCTCTGCGCCTCCTGCAGGTCTTGGCTCAGGGGCTGCTTGCCCTGAGCTGGGACTGTGGGCTGGAGCCCAGGCACTCAGGGGAGGCCCCAACCAGCTGCATACGTCTCTGCTGGGGAGGAGAGTGCTAGGGAAGCTACGTGTGTGAGGCAGCTGCTGGGCGCCCAGGGAGTCAGCCTCTGGGTGTGTGGGGTTGCAGACCCCAGCCAGGGGCCCTGGGAGCCTGGTGCACTCCGTTCCGAGCTGAGTCTGGGCGGCCACGCAACCACTGGATGAGCCCTGCACTAGCCCTTCCCTTCCCTCGCACAGAGATCTTCCTGCAGGAGCCCTTGGCAGTGTGCAAGCCACCGGCCCCTAAGCCTTCCCCAAGGACGCCTGGGGCCTAGGTGTAAAGGCAAGGCAGGAGCGGAGCTGAGGCCAGGAAGGCGCCAGTGGCGTCTCCCAGCCTCGCGCAGCCTGCTCCTTCCTGGGCAGGAAGCCTAGCAGCGAGGCAAGTCTGGGCAAGGCTCGCCCAGGGCAGAGCAGCCTCGCGCCAGCAACTCTGCCAAATCGGGCCTCTGAGCAGAGCTGGAGCTCGGCCGTCCTGGAGGCGCACTCGGCTCCAGCCAAGTAGGGCTTGAGCCAAACGAGCCTGGGCTGTCTCTACTTCCCTCAAGCAGGCTCGACTCCCCGCCAGCTGTTCAGTCGGCTTCCAGGTGGGGGCGCTCTGCGCCTCCTGCAGGTCTTTGCTCAGGGGCTGCTTGCCCTGAGCTGGGGCTCTGCGCAGGAGCCCAGGCACGAAGGGGCAGGCCCCAACCAGCTGCACACGTCTCTGCTGGGGAGGAGAGCGCTAGGGAAGCTACGTGTGTGAGGCAGCTGCTGGGCGCCCAGGGAGTCTGCCTCCGGGTGTGCGGGTCTGCAGACCCCAGCCAGGGGCCCTGGGAGCCTGGTGCACTCCGTGCGGCGCTGAGTCTGGGCGGCCAAGCAACCGCTGTGGGAGCCCTGCACTAGCCCTTCCCTTCCCTCGCACAGAGCTCTTCCTGCTGGAGCCCTTGGCAGTGTGCAAGCCACCGGCCCCTCAGCCCTCCCTAAGGACGCCTGGGGCTTAGGTGCAAAGGCAAGGGAGGAGCGGAGCTGAGGCCAGGAAGGCGCCAGTGGCGTCTCCCAGCTTCGCGCAGCCTGCTCCTTCCTGGGCAGGAAGCCTAGCAGCGAGGCAAGTCTGGGCAAGGCTCGCCCAGGGCAGAGCAGCCTCGCGCCAGCAACTCTGCCAGATCGGGCCTCTGAGCAGAGCTGGAGCTCTGCCGTCCTGGAGGCGCACTCGGCTCCAGCCAAGTAAGGCTAGAGCCAAACGAGGCTGGGCTGCCTCTTCTTCCCTCCAGGAGGCTCGCCTCCCCGCCAGCTGTGCACTCGGCTTCCAGGTGGGGGCGCTCTGCGCCTCCTGCAGGTCTTGGCTCAGGGGCTGCTTGCCCTGAGCTGGGGCTGTGGGCGGGAGCCCAGGCACGCAGGGGCAGGCCCCAACCAGCTGCACACGTCTCTGCTGGGGAGGAGAGCGCTAGGGAAGCTACGTGTGTGAGGCAGCTGCTGGGCGCCCAGGGAGTCAGCCTCCGGGTGTGCGGGGTGGCAGACCCCAGCCAGGTGCCCTGGGAGCCTGGTGCACTCCGTGCCGAGCTGAGCCTGGGCGGCCAAGCAACCGCTGGAGGAGCCCTGAACTAGCCCTTCCCTTCCCTCGCACAGAGCTCTTCCTGCTGGAGCCCTTGGCAGTGTGCAAGCCACCGGCCCCTAAGCCCTCCCCAAGGACGCCTGGGGCCTAGGTGCAAAGGCAATGCAGGAGCGGAGCTGAGGCCAGGAAAGCGCCAGTGGCGTCTCCCAGCCTCGCGCAGCCAGCTCCTTCCTGGGCAGGAAGCCTAGCAGCGAGGCAAGTCTGGGCAAGGCTCGCCCAGGGCAGAGCAGCCTCGCGCCAGCAACTCTGCCAGATCGGGCCTCTGAGCAGAGCTGGAGCTCTGCCGTCCTGGAGGCGCACTCGGCTCCAGCCAAGTAGGGCTTGAGCCAAACGAGGCTGGGCTGCCTCTACTTCCCTCAAGCAGGCTCGCTCCCCGCCAGCTGTTCACTCGGCTTCCAGGTGGGGGCGCTCTGCGCCTCCTGCAGGTCTTGGCTCAGGGGCTGCTTGCCCTGAGCTGGGGCTGTGGGCGGGAGCCCAGGCACGCAGGGGAAGGCCCCAACCAGCTGCACACGTCTCTGCTGGGGAGGAGAGCGCTAGGGAAGCTACGTGTGTGAGGCAGCTGCTGGGCTCCCAGGGAGTCAGCCTCCGGGTGTGCAGGGCTGCAGACCCCAGCCAGGGGCCTTGGGAGCCTGGTGCACTCCGTGCGGCGCTGAGTCTGGGCGGCCAAGCAACCGCTGGGGGAGCCCTGCACTAGCCCTTCCCTTCCCTCGCACAGAGCTCTTCCTGCTGGAGCTCTTGGCAGTGTGCAAGCCACCGGCCCCTAAGCCCTTCGCAAGGACGCCTGGGGCCTAGGTGCAAAGGCAAGGCGGAGCGGAGCTGAGGCCAGGAAGGCGCCAGTGGCATCTCCCAGCCTTGCGCAGCCTGCTCATTCCTGGGCAGGAAGCCTAGCAGCGAGGCAAGTCTGGGCAAGGCTCGCCCAGGGCAGAGCAGCCTCGCGCCAGCAACTCTGCCAGAACGGGCCTCTGAGCAGAGCTGGAGCTCTGCCGTCCTGGAGGGGCACTCGGCTCCAGCCAAGTAGGGCTTGAGCCCTACGAGGCTGGGCTGCCTCTTCTTCCCTCGAGGAGGCTCACCTCCCCGCCAGCTGTTCACTCGGCTTCCAGGTGGGGGCGCTCTGCGCCTCCTGCAGGTCTTGTCTCAGGGGCTGCTTGCCCCGAGCTGGGGTTGTGCGCGGGAGCCCAGGCACGCAGGGGCAGGCCCCAACCAGCTGCACACGTCTCTGCTGGGGAGGAGAGCGCTAGGGAAGCTACGTGTTTGAGAAACTGCTGGGCGCCCAGGGAGTCAGCCTCCGGGTGTGCAGGGCTGCAGACCCCAGCCAGGTGCCCTGGGAGCCTGGTGCACTCCGTGCCGAGCTGAGTCTGGGCGGCCAAGCAACCACTGGGGGAGCCCTGCACTAGCCCTTCCCTTCCCTCCAACAGATCTCTTCCTGCTGGAGCCCTTGGCAGTGTGCAAGCCACCGGCCCCTAAGCCCTCCGCAAGGACGCCTGGGGCCTAAGTGCAAAGGCAAGGCGGAGCGGAGCTGAGGCCAGGAAGGCGCCAGTGGCTTCTCCCAGCCTTGCGCAGCCTGCTCATTCCTGGGCAGGAAGCCTAGCAGCGAGGCAAGTCTGGGCAAGGCTCGCCCAGGGCAGAGCAGCCTCGCGCCAGCAACTCTGCCAGAACGGGCCTCTGAGCAGACCTGGAGCTCTGCCGTCCAGGAGGCGCACTCGGCTCCAGCCAAGTAGGGCTTCAGCCAAACGAGGCTGGGCTGCCTCTTCTCTCGAGGAGGCTCGCCTCCCCGCCTGCTGTTCACTCGGCTTCCAGGTGGCGGCGCTCTGCGCCTCCTGCAGGTCTTGGCTCAGGGGCTGCTTGCCCTGAGCTGGGACAGTGGGCTGGAGCCCAGGCACTCAGGGGAGGCCCCAACCAGCTGCATACGTCTCTGCTGGGGAGGAGAGTGCTAGGGAAGCTACGTGTGTGAGGCAGCTGCTGGGCGCCCAGGGAGTCAGCCTCTGGGTGTGCGGGGCTGCAGACCCCAGCCAGGGGCCCTGGGAGCCTGGTGCACTCCGTGCCGAGCTGAGTCTGGGCGGCCACGCAACCACTGGATGAGCCCTGCACTAGCCTTTCCCTTCCCTCGCACAGAGCTCTTCCTGCAGGAGCCCTTGGCAGTGTGCAAGCCACCGGCCCCTAAGCCTTCCCCAAGGACGCCTGGGGCCTAGGTGTAAAGGCAAGGCAGGAGCGGAGCTGAGGCCAGGAAGGCGCCAGTGGCATCTCCCAGCCTCGCGCAGCCTGCTCCTTCCTGGGCAGGAAGCCTAGCAGCGAGGCAAGTCTGGGCAAGGCTCGCCCAGGGCAGAGCAGCCTCGCGCCAGCAACTCTGCCAGATCGGGCCTCTGAGCAGAGCTGGAGCTCTGCCGTCCTGGAGGCGCACTCGGCTCCAGCCAAGTAGGGCTTGAGCCAAACGAGGCTGGGCTGCCTCTTCTTCCCTCGAGGAGGCTCGCCTCCCCGCCAGCTGTTCACTCGGCTTCCAGGTGGGGGCGCTCTGCGCCTCCTGCAGGTCTTGGCTCAGGGGCTGCTTGCCCTGAGCTGGGGTTGTGCGCGGGAGCCCAGGCACGCAGGGGCAGGCCCCAACCAGCTGCACACGTCTCTGCTGGGGAGGAGAGCGCTAGGGAAGGTACGTGTGTGAGAAACTGCTGGGCGCCCAGGGAGTCAGCCTGCCGGTGTGCAGGGCTGCAGACCCCAGCCAGGTGCCCTGGGAGCCTGGTGCACTCCGTGCCGAGCTGAGTCTGGGCGGCCAAGCAACCGCTGGGGGAGCCCTGCACTAGCCTTTCCCTTCCCTCCAACAGATCTCTTCCTGCTGGAGCCCTTGGCAGTGTGCAAGCCACCGGCCCCTAAGCCCTCCGCAAGGACGCCTGGGGCCTAAGTGCAAAGGCAAGGCGGAGCGGAGCTGAGGCCAGGAAGGCGCCAGTGGCATCTCGCAGCCTTGCGCAGCCTCCTCATTCCTGGGCAGGAAGCCTAGCAGCGAGGCAAGTCTGGGCAAGGCTCGCCCAGGGCAGAGCAGCCTCGCGCCAGCAACTCTGCCAGAACGGGCCTCTGAGCAGAGCTGGAGCTCTGCCGTCCAGGAGGCGCACTCGGCTCCAGCCAAGTAGGGCTTCAGCCAAACGAGGCTGGGCTGCCTCTTCTCTAGAGGAGGCTCGCCTCCCCGCCTGCTGTTCACTCGGCTTCCAGGTGGCGGCGCTCTGCGCCTCCTGCAGGTCTTGGCTCAGGGGCTGCTTGCCCTGAGCTGGGACTGTGGGCTGGAGCCCAGGCACTCAGGGGAGGCCCCAACCAGCTGCATACATCTCTGCTGGGGAGGAGAGTGCTAGGGAAGCTACGTGTGTGAGGCAGCTGCTGGGCGCCCAGGGAGTCAGCCTCTGGGTGTGTGGGGCTGCAGACCCCAGCCAGGGGCCCTGGGAGCCTGGTGCACTCCGTGCCGAGCTGAGTCTGGGCGGCCACGCAACCACTGGATGAGCCCTGCACTAGCCCTTCCCTTCCCTCGCACAGAGCTCTTCCTGCAGGAGCCCTTGGCAGTGTGCAAGCCACCGGCCCCTAAGCCTTCCCAAAGGACGCCTGGGGCCTAGGTGTAAAGGCAAGGCAGGAGCGGAGCTGAGGCCAGGAAGGCGCCAGTGGCGTCTCCCAGCCTCGCGCAGCCTGCTCCTTCCTGGGCAGGAAGCCTAGCAGCGAGGCAAGTCTGGGCAAGGCTCGCCCAGGGCAGAGCAGCCTCGCGCCAGCAACTCTGCCAAATCGGGCCTCTGAGCAGAGCTGGAGCTCTGCCGTCCTGGAGGCGCACTCGGCTCCAGCCAAGTAGGGCTTGAGCCAAACGAGCCTGGGCTGTCTCTACTTCCCTCAAGCAGGCTCGACTCCCCGTCAGCTGTTCAGTCGCCTTCCAGGTGGGGGCGCTCTGCGCCTCCTGCAGGTCTTTGCTCAGGGGCTGCTTGCCCTGAGCTGGGGCTCTGCGCAGGAGCCCAGGCACGAAGGGGCAGGCCCCAACCAGCTGCACACGTCTCTGCTGGGGAGGAGAGCGCTAGGGAAGCTACGTGTGTGAGGCAGCTGCTGGGCGCCCAGGGAGTCTGCCTCCGGGTGTGCGGGTCTGCAGACCCCAGCCAGGGGCCCTGGGAGCCTGGTGCACTCCGTGCGGCGCTGAGTCTGGGCGGCCAAGCAACCGCTGTGGGAGCCCTGCACTAGCCCTTCCGTTCCCTCGCACAGAGCTCTTCCTGCTGGAGCCCTTGGCAGTGTGCAAGCCACCGGCCCCTAAGCCCTCCCTAAGGACGCCTGGGGCTTAGGTGCAAAGGCAAGGCAGGAGCGGAGCTGAGGCCAGGAAGGCGCCAGTGGCGTCTCCCAGCTTCGCGCAGCCTGCTCCTTCCTGGGCAGGAAGCCTAGCAGCGAGGCAAGTCTGGGCAAGGCTCGCCCAGGGCAGAGCAGCCTCGCGCCAGCAACTCTGCCAGATCGGGCCTCTGAGCAGAGCTGGAGCTCTGCCGTCCTGGAGGCGCACTCGGCTCCAGCCAAGTAAGGCTTGAGCCAAACGAGCCTGGGCTGCCTCTTCTTCCCTCCAGGAGGCTCGCCTCCCCGCCAGCTGTGCACTCGGCTTCCAGGTGGGGGCGCTCTGCGCCTCCTGCAGGTCTTGGCTCAGGGGCTGCTTGCCCTGAGCTGGGGCTGTGGGCGGGAGCCCAGGCACGCAGGGGCAGGCCCCAACCAGCTGCACACGTCTCTGCTGGGGAGGAGAGCGCTAGGGAAGCTACGTGTGTGAGGCAGCTGCTGGGCGCCCAGGGAGTCAGCCTCCGGGTGTGCGGGGCTGCAGACCCCAGCCAGGGGCCTTGGGAGCCTGGTGCACTCCGTGCCGAGCTGAGTCTGGGCGGCCAAGCAACCGCTGGGGGAGCCCTGCACTAGCCTTTCCCTTCCCTCCAACAGATCTCTTCCTGCTGGAGCCCTTGGCAGTGTGCAAGCCACCGGCCCCTAAGCCCTCCGCAAGGACGCCTGGGGCCTAAGTGCAAAGGCAAGGCGGAGCGGAGCTGAGGCCAGGAAGGCGCCAGTGGCATCTCGCAGCCTTGCGCAGCCTGCTCATTCCTGGGCAGGAAGCCTAGCAGCGAGGCAGGTCTGGGCAAGGCTCGCCCAGGGCAGAGCAGCCTCGCGCCAGCAACTCTGCCAGAACGGGCCTCTGAGCAGACCTGGAGCTCTGCCGTCCAGGAGGCGCACTCGGCTCCAGCCAAGTAGGGCTTCAGCCAAACGAGGCTGGGCTGCCTCTTCTCTAGAGGAGGCTCGCCCCCCGCCTGCTGTTCACTCGGCTTCCAGGTGGCGGCGCTCTGCGCCTCCTGCAGGTCTTGGCTCAGGGGCTGCTTGCCCTGAGCTGGGGCTGTGGGCGGGAGCCCAGGCACGCAGGGGCAGGCCCCAACCAGCTGCACACGTCTCTGCTGGGGAGGAGAGCGCTAGGGAAGATACGTGTGTGAGGCAGCTGCTGGGCGCCCAGGGAGTCAGCCTCCGGGTGTGCGGGGTGGCAGACCCCAGCCAGGTGCCCTGGGAGCCTGGTGCACTCCGTGCCGAGCTGAGCCTGGGCGGCCAAGCAACCGCTGGAGGAGCCCTGCACTAGCCCTTCCCTTCCCTCGCACAGAGCTCTTCCTGCTGGAGCCCTTGGCAGTGTGCAAGCCACCGGCCCCTAAGCCCTCCCCAAGGACGCCTGGGGCCTAGGTGCAAAGGCAATGCAGGAGCGGAGCTGAGGCCAGGAAGGCGCCAGTGGCGTCTCCCAGCCTCGCGCAGCCAGCTCCTTCCTGGGCATTAAGCCTAGCAGCGAGGCAAGTCTGGGCAAGGCTCGCCCAGGGCAGAGCAGCCTCGCGCCTGCAACTCTGCCAGATCGGGCCTCTGAGCAGAGCTGGAGCTCTGCCGTCCTGGAGGCGCACTCGGCTCCAGCCAAGTAGGGCTTGAGCCAAACGAGGCTGGGCTGCCTCTACTTCCCTCAAGCAGGCTCGCTCCCCGCCAGCTGTTCACTCGGCTTCCAGTTGGGGGCGCTCTGCGCCTCCTGCAGGTCTTGGCTCAGGGGCTGCTTGCCCTGAGCTGGGGCTGTGGGCGGGAGCCCAGGCACGCAGGGGAAGGCCCCAACCAGCTGCACACGTCTCTGCTGGGGAGGAGAGCGCTAGGGAAGCTACGTGTGTGAGGCAGCTGCTGGGCGCCCAGGGAGTCAGCCTCCGGGTGTGCGGGGCTGCAGACCCCAGCCAGGGGCCTTGGGAGCCTGGTGCACTCCGTGCGGCGCTGAGTCTGGGCGGCCAAGCAAACGCTGGGGGAGCCCTGCACTAGCCCTTCCCTTCCCTCGCACAGAGCTCTTCCTGATGGAGCCCTTGGCAGTGTGCAAGCCACCGGCCCCTAAGCCCTCCGCAAGGACGCCTGGGGCCTAGGTGCAAAGGCAAGGCGGAGCGGAGCTGAGGCCAGGAAGGCGCAAGTGGCATCTCCCAGCCTTGCGCAGCCTGCTCATTCCTGGGCAGGAAGCCTAGCAGCGAGGCAAGTCTGGGCAAGGCTCGACCAGGGCAGAGCAGCCTCGCGCCAGCAACTCTGCCAGAACGGGCCTCTGAGCAGAGCTGGAGCTCTGCCGTCCTGGAGGCGCACTCGGCTCCAGCCAAGTAGGGCTTGAGCCAAACGAGGCTGGGCTGCCTCTTCTTCCCTCGAGGAGGCTCGCCTCCCCGCCAGCTGTTCACTCGGCTTCCAGGTGGGGGCGCTCTGCGCCTCCTGCAGGTCTTGGCTCAGGGGCTGCTTGCCCTGAGCTGGGGTTGTGCGCGGGAGCCCAGGCACGCAGGGGCAGGCCCCAACCAGCTGCACACGTCTCTGCTGGGGAGGAGAGCGCTAGGGAAGCTACGTGTGTGAGAAACTGCTGGGCGCCCAGGGAGTCAGCCTCCGGGTGTGCAGGGCTGCAGACCCCAGCCAGGTGCCCTGGGAGCCTGGTGCACTCCGTGCCGAGCTGAGTCTGGGCGGCCAAGCAACCGCTGGGGGAGCCCTGCACTAGCCCTTCCCTTCCCTCCAACAGATCTCTTCCTGCTGGAGCCCTTGGCAGTGTGCAAGCCACCGGCCCCTAAGCCCTCCGCAAGGACGCCTGGGGCCTAAGTGCAAAGGCAAGGCGGAGCGGAGCTGAGGCCAGGAAGGCGCCAGTGGCATCTCCCAGCCTTGCGCAGCCTGCTCATTCCTGGGCAGGAAGCCTAGCAGCGAGGCAAGTCTGGGCAAGGCTCGCCCAGGGCAGAGCAGCCTCGCGCCAGCAACTCTGCCAGAACGGGCCTCTGAGCAGAGCTGGAGCTCTGCCGTCCAGGAGGCGCACTCGGCTCCAGCCAAGTAGGGCTTCAGCCAAACGAGGCTGGGCTGCCTCTTCTCTCGAGGAGGCTCGCCTCCCCGCCTGCTGTTCACTCGGCTTCCAGGTGGGGGCGCTCTGCGCCTCCTGCAGGTCTTGGCTCAGGGGCTGCTTGCCCTGAGCTGGGACAGTGGGCTGGATCCCAGGCACTCAGGGGAGGCCCCAACCAGCTGCACACGTCTCTGCTGGGGAGGAGAGTGCTAGGGAAGCTACGTGTGTGAGACAGCTGCTGGGCGCCCAGGGAGTCAGCCTCTGGGTGTGCGGGGCTGCAGACCCCAGCCAGGGGCCCTGGGAGCCTGGTGCACTCCGTGCCGAGCTGAGTCTGGGCGGCCACGCAACCACTGGATGAGCCCTGCACTAGCCTTTCCCTTCCCTCGCACAGAGCTCTTCCTGCAGGAGCCCTTGGCAGTGTGCAAGCCACCGGCCCCTAAGCCTTCCCCAAGGACGCCTGGGGCCTAGGTGTAAAGGCAAGGCAGGAGCGGAGCTGAGGCCAGGAAGGCGCCAGTGGCATCTCCCAGCCTCGCGCAGCCTGCTCCTTCCTAGGCAGGAAGCCTAGCAGCGAGGCAAGTCTGGGCAAGGCTCGCCCAGGGCAGAGCAGCCTCGCGCCAGCAACTCTGCCAGATCGGGCCTCTGAGCAGAGCTGGAGCTCTGCCGTCCTGGAGGCGCACTCGGCTCCAGCCAAGTAGGGCTTGAGCCAAACGAGGCTGGGCTGCCTCTTCTTCCCTCGAGGAGGCTCGCCTCCCCGCCAGCTGTTCACTCGGCTTCCAGGTGGGGGCGCTCTGCGCCTCCTGCAGGTCTTGGCTCAGGGGCTGCTTGCCCTGAGCTGGGGTTGTGCGCGGGAGCCCAGGCACGCAGGGGCAGGCCCCAACCAGCTGCACACGTCTCTGCTGGGGAGGCGAGCGCTAGGGAACTACGTGTGTGAGAAACTGCTGGGCGCCCAGGGAGTCAGCCTCCGGGTGTGCAGGGCTGCAGACCCCAGCCAGGTGCCCTGGGAGCCTGGTGCACTCCGTGCCGAGCTGAGTCTGGGCGGCCAAGCAACCGCTGGGGGAGCCCTGCACTAGCCCTTCCCTTCCCTCCAACAGATCTCTTCCTGCTGGAGCCCTTGGCAGTGTGCAAGCCACCGGCCCCTAAGCCCTCCGCAAGGACGCCTGGGGCCTAAGTGCAAAGGCAAGGCGGAGCGGAGCTGAGGCCAGGAAGGCGCCAGTGGCATCTCCCAGCCTTGCGCAGCCTGCTCATTCCTGGGCAGGAAGCCTAGCAGCGAGGCAAGTCTGGGCAAGGCTCGCCCAGGGCAGAGCAGCCTCGCGCCAGCAACTCTGCCAGAACGGGCCTCTGAGCAGAGCTGGAGCTCTGCCGTCCAGGAGGCGCACTCGGCTCCAGCCAAGTAGGGCTTCAGCCAAACGAGGCTGGGCTGCCTCTTCTCTAGAGGAGGCTCGCCTCCCCGCCTGCTGTTCACTCGGCTTCCAGGTGGCGGCGCTCTGCGCCTCCTGCAGGTCTTGGCTCAGGGGCTGCTTGCCCTGAGCTGGGACTGTGGGCTGGAGCCCAGGCACTCAGGGGAGGCCCCAACCTGCTGCATACGTCTCTGCTGGGGAGGAGAGTGCTAGGGAAGCTACGTGTGTGAGGCAGCTGCTGGGCGCCCAGGGAGTCAGCCTCTGGGTGTGTGGGGCTGCAGACCCCAGCCAGGGGCCCTGGGAGCCTGGTGCACTCCGTGCCGAGCTGAGTCTGGGCGGCCACGCAACCACTGGATGAGCCCTGCACTAGCCCTTCCCTTCCCTCGCACAGAGCTCTTCCTGCAGGAGCCCTTGGCAGTGTGCAAGCCACCGGCCCCTAAGCCTTCCCCAAGGACGCCTGGGGCCTAGGTGTAAAGGCAAGGCAGGAGCGGAGCTGAGGCCAGGAAGGCGCCAGTGGCGTCTCCCAGCCTCGCGCAGCCTGCTCCTTCCTGGGCAGGAAGCCTAGCAGCGAGGCAAGTCTGGGCAAGGCTCGCCCAGGGCAGAGCAGCCTCGCGCCAGCAACTCTGCCAGATCGGGCCTCTGAGCAGAGCTGGAGCTCTGCCGTCCTGGAGGCGCACTCGGCTCCAGCCAAGTAGGGCTTGAGCCAAACGAGCCTGGGCTGCCTCTACTTCCCTCAAGCAGGCTCGCCTCCCCGCCAGCTGTTCACTCGGCTTCCAGGTGGGGCGCTCTGCGTCTCCTGCAGGTCTTGGCTCATGGGCTGCTTGCCCTGAGCTGGGGCTGTGGGCGGGAGCCCAGGCACGGAGGGGCAGGCCCCAACCAGCTGCACACGTCTCTGCTGGGGAGGAGAGCGCTAGGGAAGCTACGTGTGTGAGGCAGCTGCTGGGTGCCCAGGGATTCAGCCTCCGGGTGTGCGGGGCTGCAGACCCCAGCCAGGGGCCCTGGGAGCCTGGTGCACTCCGTGCGGCGCTGAGTCTGGGCGGCCAAGCAACCGCTGGGGGAGCCCTGCACTAGCCCTTCCCTTCCCTCGCACAGAGCTCTTCCTGCTGGAGCCCTTGGCAGTGTGCAAGCCACCGGCCCCTAAGCCCTCCCCAAGGACGCCTGGGACCTAGGTGCAAAGGCAAGGCAGGAGCGGAGCTGAGGCCAGGAAGGCGCCAGTGGCGTCTCCCAGCCTCGCGCAGCCTGCTCCTTCCTGGGCAGGAAGCCTATCAGCGAGGCAAGTCTGGGCAAGCCTCGCCCAGGGCAGAGCAGCCTCGCGCCAGCAACTCTGCCAGATCGGGCCTCTGAGCAGAGCTGGAGCTCTGCCGTCCTGGAGGCGCACTCGGCTCCAGCCAAGTAGGGCTCGAGCCAAACGAGCCTGGGCTGCCTCTACTTCCCTCAAGCAGGCTCGCCTCCCCGCCAGCTGTTCACTCGGCTTCCAGGTGGGGGCGCTCTGCCCCTCCTGCAGGTCTTGGCTCAGGGGCTGCTTGCCCTGAGCTGGGACTGTGGGCGGGAGCCCAGGCACGCAGGGGCAGGCCCCAACCAGCTGCACACGTCTCTGCTGGAGAGGAAGAGCGCTAGGGAAGCTACGTGTGTGAGGCAGCTGCTGGGCGCCCAGGGAGTCAGCCTCCGGGTGTGCGGGGCTGCAGACCCCAGCCAGGGGCCCTGGGAGCCTAGTGCACTCCGTGCGGCGCTGAGTCTGGGCGTCCAAGCAACCGCTGGGGGAGCCCTGCACTAGCCCTTCCCTTCCCTCGCACAGAGCTCTTCCTGCTGGAGCCCTTGGCAGTGTGCAAGCCACCGGCCCCTAAGCCCTCCCCAAGGACGCCTGGGGCCTAGGTGCAAAGGCAAGGCAGGAGCGGAGCTAAGGCCAGGAAGGCGCCAGTGGCGTCTCCCAGCCTCGCGCAGCCTGCTCCTTCCTGGACAGGAAGCCTAGCAGCGAGGCAAGTCTGGGCAAGGCTCGCCCAGGGCAGAGCAGCCTCGCGCCAGCTACTCTGCCAGATCGGGCCTCTGAGCAGAGCTGGAGCTCTGCCGTCCTGGAGGCGCACTCGGCTCCAGCCAAGTAGGGCTTGAGCCAAACGAGCCTGGGCTGCCTCTACTTCCCTCAAGCAGGCTCGCCTCCCCGCCAGCTGTTCACTCGGCTTCCAGGTGGGGGCGCTCTGCGCCTCCTGCAGGTCTTGGCTCAGGGGCTGCTTGCCCTGAGCTGGGGCTGTGGGCGGGAGCCCAGGCACGCAGGGGCAGGCCCCAACCAGCTGCACACGTCTCTGCTGGGGAGGAGAGCGCTAGGGAAGCTACGTGTGTGAGGAACTGCTGGGCGCCCAGGGAGTCAGTCTCCGTGTGTGCAGGGCTCCAGACCCCAGCCAGGTGCCCTGGGAGCCTGGTGCACTCCGTGCCGAGCTGAGCCTGGGCGGCCAAGCAACCGCTGGAGGAGCCCTGCACTAGCCCTTCCTTTTCCTCGCACAGAGCTCTTCCTGCTGGAGCCCTTGGCAGTGTGCAAGCCACCGGCCCCTAAGCCCTCCCCAAGGACGCCTGGGGCCTAGGTGCAAAGGCAAGGCAGGAGCGGAGCTGAGGCCAGGAAGGCGCCAGTGGCGTCTCCCAGCCTCGCGCAGCCAGCTCCTTCCTGGGCAGGAAGCCTAGCAGCGAGGCAAGTCTGGGCAAGGCTCGCCCAGGGCAGAGCAGCCTCGCGCCAGCAACTCTGCCAGATCGGGCCTCTGAGCAGAGCTGGAGCTCTGCCGTCCTGGAGGCGCACTCAGTTCCAGCCAAGTAGGGCTTGAGCCAAACGAGCCTGGGCTGCCTCTACTTCCCTCAAGCAGGCTCGCCTCCCCGCCAGCTGTTCAGTCGGCTTCCAGGTGGGGGCGCTCTGCGCCTCCTGCAGGTCTTTGCTCAGGGGCTGCTTGTCCTGAGCTGGGGCTGTGGGCGGGAGCCCAGGCACGCAGGGGAAGGCCCCAACCAGCTGCACACGTCTCTGCTGGGGAGGAGAGCGCTAGGGAAGCTACGTGTGTGAGGCAGCTGCTGGGTGCCCAGGGAGTCAGCCTCCGGGTGTGCGGGGCTGCAGACCCCAGCCAGGGGCCCTCGGAGCCTGGTGCACTCCGTGCGGCGCTGAGTCTGGGCGGCCAAGCAACCGCTGGGGGAGCCCTGCACTAGCCCTTCCCTTCCCTCGCACAGAGCTCTTCCTGCTGGAGCCCTTGGCAGTGTGCAAGCCACCGGCCCCTAAGCCCTCCCAAAGGACGCCTGGGGCCTAGGTGCAAAGGCAAGGCAGGAGCGGAGCTGAGGCCAGGAAGGCGCCAGTGGCGTCTCCCAGCCTCGCGCAGCCTGCTCCTTCCTGGGCAGGAAGCCTAGCAGCGAGGCAAGTCTGGGCAAGCCTCGCCCAGGGCAGAGCAGCCTCGCGCCAGCAACTCTGCCAGATCGGGCCTCTGAGCAGAGCTGGAGCTCTGCCGTCCTGGAGGCGCACTCGGCTCCAGCCAAGTAGGGCTCGAGCCAAACGAGCCTGGGCTGCCTCTACTTCCCTCAAGCAGGCTCGCCTCCCCGCCAGTTGTTCACTCGGCTTCCAGGTGGGGGCGCTCTGCGCCTCCTGCAGGTTTTGGCTCAGGGGCTGCTTGCCCTGAGCTGGGACTGTGGGCGGGAGCCCAGGCACGCAGGGGCAGGCCCCAACCAGCTGCACACGTCTCTGCTGGGGAGGAGAGCGCTAGGGAAGCTACGTGTGTGAGGAAGCAGCTGGGCGCCCAGGGAGTCAGCCTCCGGGTGTGCGGGGCTGCAGACCCCAGCCAGGGGCCTTGGGAGCCTGGTGCACTCCGTGCGGCGCTGAATCTGGGCGGCCAAGCAACCGCTGGGGGAGCCCTGCACTAGCCCTTCCCTTCCCTCCAACAGATCTCTTCCTGCTGGAGCCCTTGGCAGTGTGCAAGCCACCGGCCCCTAAGCCCTCCGCAAGGACGCCTGGGGCCTAAGTGCAAAGGCAAGGCGGAGCGGAGCTGAGGCCAGGAAGGCGCCAGTGGCATCTCCCAGCCTTGCGCAGCCTGCTCATTCCTGGGCAGGAAGCCTAGCAGCGAGGCAAGTCTGGGCAAGGCTCGCCCAGGGCAGAGCAGCCTCGCGCCAGCAACTCTGCCAGAACGGGCCTCTGAGCAGACCTGGAGCTCTGCCGTCCAGGAGGCGCACTCGGCTCCAGCCAAGTAGGGCTTCAGCCAAACGAGGCTGGGCTGCCTCTTCTCTCGAGGAGGCTCGCCTCCCCGCCTGCTGTTCACTCGGCTTCCAGGTGGCGGCGCTCTGCGCCTCCTGCAGGTCTTGGCTCAGGGGCTGCTTGCCCTGAGCTGGGACTGTGGGCTGGAGCCCAGGCACTCAGGGGAGGCCCCAACCAGCTGCATACGTCTCTGCTGGGGAGGAGAGTGCTAGGGAAGCTACGTGTGTGAGGCAGCTGCTGGGCGCCCAGGGAGTCAGCCTCTGGGTGTGCGGGGCTGCAGACCCCAGCCAGGGGCCCTGGGAGCCTGGTGCACTCCGTGCCGAGCTGAGTCTGGGCGGCCACGCAACCACTGGATGAGCCCTGCACTAGCCTTTCCCTTCCCTCGCACAGAGCTCTTCCTGCAGGAGCCCTTGGCAGTGTGCAAGCCACCGGCCCCTAAGCCTTCCCCAAGGACGCCTGGGGCCTAGGTGTAAAGGCAAGGCAGGAGCGGAGCTGAGGCCAGGAAGGCGCCAGTGGCATCTCCCAGCCTCGCGCAGCCTGCTCCTTCCTGGGCAGGAAGCCTAGCAGCGAGGCAAGTCTGGGCAAGGCTCGCCCAGGGCAGAGCAGCCTCGCGCCAGCAACTTTGCCAGATCGGGCCTCTGAGCAGAGCTGGAGCTCTGCCGTCCTGGAGGCGCACTCGGCTCCAGCCAAGTAGGGCTTGAGCCAAACGAGGCTGGGCTGCCTCTTCTTCCCTCGAGGAGGCTCGCCTCCCCGCCAGCTGTTCACTCGGCTTCCAGGTGGGGGCGCTCTGCGCCTCCTGCAGGTCTTGGCTCAGGGGCTGCTTGCCCTGAGCTGGGGTTGTGCGCGGGAGCCCAGGCACGCAGGGGCAGGCCCCAACCAGCTGCACACGTCTCTGCTGGGGAGGAGAGCGCTAGGGAAGCTACGTGTGTGAGAAACTGCTGGGCGCCCAGGGAGTCAGCCTGCGGGTGTGCAGGGCTGCAGACCCCAGCCAGGTGCCCTGGGAGCCTGGTGCACTCCGTGCCGAGCTGAGTCTGAGCGGCCAAGCAACCGCTGGGGGAGCCCTGCACTAGCCTTTCCCTTCCCTCCAACAGATCTCTTCCTGCTGGAGCCCTTGGCAGTGTGCAAGCCACCGGCCCCTAAGCCCTCCGCAAGGACGCCTGGGGCCTAAGTGCAAAGGCAAGGCGGAGCGGAGCTGAGGCCAGGAAGGCGCCAGTGGCATCTCGCAGCCTTGCGCAGCCTGCTCATTCCTGGGCAGGAAGCCTAGCAGCGAGGCAAGTCTGGGCAAGGCTCGCCCAGGGCAGAGCAGCCTCGCGCCAGCAACTCTGCCAGAACGGGCCTCTGAGCAGACCTGGAGCTCTGCCGTCCAGGAGGCGCACTCGGCTCCAGCCAAGTAGGGCTTCAGCCAAACGAGGCTGGGCTGCCTCTTCTCTCGAGGAGGCTCGCCTCCCCGCCTGCTGTTCACTCGGCTTCCAGGTGGCGGCGCCTTGCGCCTCCTGCAGGTCTTGGCTCAGGGGCTGCTTGCCCTGAGCTGGGACTGTGGGCTGGAGCCCAGGCACTCAGGGGAGGCCCCAACCAGCTGCATACGTCTCTGCTGGGGAGGAGAGTGCTAGGGAAGCTACGTGTGTGAGGCAGCTGCTGGGCGCCCAGGGAGTCAGCCTCTGGGTGTGTGGGGCTGCAGACCCCAGCCAGGGGCCCTGGGAGCCTGGTGCACTCCGTGCCGAGCTGAGTCTGGGCGGCCACGCAACCACTGGATGAGCCCTGCACTAGCCCTTCCCTTCCCTCGCACAGAGCTCTTCCTGCAGGAGCCCTTGGCAGTGTGCAAGCCACCGGCCCCTAAGCCTTCCCCAAGGACGCCTGGGGCCTAGGTGTAAAGGCAAGGCAGGAGCGGAGCTGAGGCCAGGAAGGCGCCAGTGGCGTCTCCCAGCCTCGCGCAGCCTGCTCCTTCCTGGGCAGGAAGCCTAGCAGCGAGGCAAGTCTGGGCAAGGCTCGCCCAGGGCAGAGCAGCCTCGCGCCAGGAACTCTGCCAAATCGGGCCTCTGAGCAGAGCTGGAGCTCTGCCGTCCTGGAGGCGCACTCGGCTCCAGCCAAGTAGGGCTTGAGCCAAACGAGCCTGGGCTGTCTCTACTTCCCTCAAGCAGGCTCGACTCCCCGCCAGCTGTTCAGTCGGCTTCCAGGTGGGGGCGCTCTGCGCCTCCTGCAGGTCTTTGCTCAGGGGCTGCTTGCACTGAGCTGGGGCTCTGCGCAGGAGCCCAGGCACGAAGGGGCAGGCCCCAACCAGCTGCACACGTCTCTGCTGGGGAGGAGAGCGCTAGGGAAGCTACGTGTGTGAGGCAGCTGCTGGGCGCCCAGGGAGTCTGCCTCCGGGTGTGCGGGTCTGCAGACCCCAGCCAGGGGCCCTGGGAGCCTGGTGCACTCCGTGCGGCGCTGAGTCTGGGCGGCCAAGCAACCGCTGTGGGAGCCCTGCACTAGCCCTTCCGTTCCCTCGCACAGAGCTCTTCCTGCTGGAGCCCTTGGCAGTGTGCAAGCCACCGGCCCCTAAGCCCTCCCTAAGGACGCCTGGGGCTTAGGTGCAAAGGCAAGGCAGGAGCGGAGCTGAGGCCAGGAAGGCGCCAGTGGCGTCTCCCAGCTTCGCGCAGCCTGCTCCTTCCTGGGCAGGAAGCCTAGCAGCGAGGCAAGTCTGGGCAAGGCTCGCCCAGGGCAGAGCAGCCTCGCGCCAGCAACTCTGCCAGATCGGGCCTCTGAGCAGAGCTGGAGCTCTGCCGTCCTGGAGGCGCACTCGGCTCCAGCCAAGTAAGGCTAGAGCCAAACGAGGCTGGGCTGCCTCTTCTTCCCTCCAGGAGGCTCGCCTCCCCGCCAGCTGTGCACTCGGCTTCCAGGTGGGGGCGCTCTGCGCCTCCTGCAGGTCTTGGCTCAGGGGCTGCTTGCCCTGAGCTGGGGCTGTGGGCGGGAGCCCAGGCACGCAGGGGCAGGCCCCAACCAGCTGCACACGTCTCTGCTGGGGAGGAGAGCGCTAGGGAAGCTACGTGTGTGAGGCAGCTGCTGGGCGCCCAGGGAGTCAGCCTCCGGGTGTGCGGGGTGGCAGACCCCAGCCAGGTGCCCTGGGAGACTGGTGCACTCCGTGCCGAGCTGAGCCTGGGCGGCCAAGCAACCGCTGGAGGAGCCCTGCACTAGCCCTTCCCTTCCCTCGCACAGAGCTCTTCCTGCTGGAGCCCTTGGCAGTGTGCAAGCCACCGGCCCCTAAGCCCTCCCCAAGGACGCCTGGGGCCTAGGTGCAAAGGCAATGCAGGAGCGGAGCTGAGGCCAGGAAGGCGCCAGTGGCGTCTCCCAGCCTCGCGCAGTCAGCTCCTTCCTGGGCATTAAGCCTAGCAGCGAGGCAAGTCTGGGCAAGGCTCGCCCAGGGCAGAGCAACCTCGCGCCAGCAACTCTGCCAGATCGGGCCTCTGAGCAGAGCTGGAGCTCTGCCGTCCTGGAGGCGCACTCGGCTCCAGCCAAGTAGGGCTTGAGCCAAACGAGGCTGGGCTGCCTCTACTTCCCTCAAGCAGGCTCGCTCCCCGCCAGCTGTTCGCTCGGCTTCCAGGTGGGGGCGCTCTGCGCCTCCTGCAGGTCTTGGCTCAGGGGCTGCTTGCCCTGAGCTGGGGCTGTGGACGGGAGCCCAGGCACGCAGGGGAAGGCCCCAACCAGCTGCACACGTCTCTGCTGGGGAGGAGAGCGCTAGGGAAGCTACGTGTGTGAGGCAGCTGCTGGGCGCCCAGGGAGTCAGCCTCCGGGTGTGCGGGGCTGCAGACCCCAGCCAGGGGCCTTGGGAGCCTGGTGCACTCCGTGCGGCGCTGAGTCTGGGCGGCCAAGCAACCGCTGGGGGAGCCCTGCACTAGCCCTTCCCTTCCCTCGCACAGAGCTCTTCCTGCTGGAGCCCTTGGCAGTGTGCAAGCCACCGGCCCCTAAGCCCTCCGCAAGGACGCCTGGGGCCTAGGTGCAAAGGCAAGGCGGAGCGGAGCTGAGGCCAGGAAGGCGCAAGTGGCATCTCCCAGCCTTGCGCAGCCTGCTCATTCCTGGGCAGGAAGCCTAGCAGCGAGGCAAGTCTGGGCAAGGCTCGACCAGGGCAGAGCAGCCTCGCGCCAGCAATTCTGCCAGAACGGGCCTCTGAGCAGAGCTGGAGCTCTGCCGTCCTGGAGGCGCACTCGGCTCCAGCCAAGTAGGGCTTGAGCCAAACGAGGCTGGGCTGCCTCTTCTTCCCTCGAGGAGGCTCGCCTCCCCGCCAGCTGTTCACTCGGCTTCCAGGTGGGGGCGCTCTGCGCCTCCTGCAGGTCTTGGCTCAGGGGCTGCTTGCCCTGAGCTGGGGTTGTGCGCTGGAGCCCAGGCACGCAGGGGTAGGCCCCAACCAGCTGCACACGTCTCTGCTGGGGAGGAGAGCGCTAGGGAAGCTACGTGTGTGAGAAACTGCTGGGCGCCCAGGGAGTCAGCCTCCGGGTGTGCAGGACTGCAGACCCCAGCCAGGTGCCCTGGGATCCTGGTGCACTCCGTGCCGAGCTGAGTCTGGGCGGCCAAGCAACCGCTGGGGGAGCCCTGCACTAGCCCTTCCCTTCCCTCCAACAGATCTCTTCCTGCTGGAGCCCTTGGCAGTGTGCAAGCCACCGGCCCCTAAGCCCTCCGCAAGGACGCCTGGGGCCTAAGTGCAAAGGCAAGGCGGAGCGGAGCTGAGGCCAGGAAGGCGCCAGTGGCATCTCCCAGCCTTGCGCAGCCTGCTCATTCCTGGGCAGGAAGCCTAGAGCGAGGCAAGTCTGGGCAAGGCTCGCCCAGGGCAGAGCAGCCTCGCGCCAGCAACTCTGCCCGAACGGGCCTCTGAGCAGAGCTGGAGCTCTGCCGTCCAGGAGGCGCACTCGGCTCCAGCCAAGTAGGGCTTCAGCCAAACGAGGCTGGGCTGCCTCTTCTCTCGAGGAGGCTCGCCTCCCCGCCTGCTGTTCACTCGGCTTCCAGGTGGCGGCGCTCTGCGCCTCCTGCAGGTCTTGGCTCAGGGGCTGCTTGCCCTGAGCTGGGACAGTGGGCTGGATCCCAGGCACTCAGGGGAGGCCCCAACCAGCTGCATACGTCTCTGCTGGGGAGGAGAGTGCTAGGGAAGCTACGTGTGTGAGGCAGCTGCTGGGCGCCCAGGGAGTCAGCCTCTGGGTGTGCGGGGCTGCAGACCCCAGCCAGGGGCCCTGGGAGCCTGGTGCACTCCGTGCCGAGCTGAGTCTGGGCGGCCACGCAACCACTGGATGAGCCCTGCACTAGCCTTTCCCTTCCCTCGCACAGAGGTCTTCCTGCAGGAGCCCTTGGCAGTGTGCAAGCCACCGGCCTCTAAGCCTTCCCCAAGGACGCCTGGGGCCTAGGTGTAAAGGCAAGGCAGGAGCGGAGCTGAGGCCAGGAAGGCGTCAGTGGCGTCTCCCAGCCTCGCGCAGCCTGCTCCTTCCTAGGCAGGAAGCCTAGCAGCGAGGCAAGTCTGGGCAAGGCTCGCCCAGGGCAGAGCAGCCTCGCGCCAGCAACTCTGCCAGATCGGGCCTCTGAGCAGAGCTGGAGCTCTGCCGTCCTGGAGGCGCACTCGGCTCCAGCCAAGTAGGGCTTGAGCCAAACGAGGCTGGGCTGCCTCTTCTTCCCTCCAGGAGGCTCGCCTCCCCGCCAGCTGTTCACTCGGCTTCCAGGTGGGGGCGCTCTGCGCCTCCTGCAGGTCTTGGCTCAGGGGCTGCTTGCCCTGAGCTGGGGTTGTGCGCGGGAGCCCAGGCACGCAGGGGCAGGCCCCAACCAGCTGCACACGTCTCTGCTGGGGAGGAGAGCGCTAGGGAAGCTACGTGTGTGAGAAACTGCTGGGCGCCCAGGGAGTCAGCCTCCGGGTGTGCAGGGCTGCAGACCCCAGCCAGGTGCCCTGGGAGCCTGGTGCACTCCGTGCCGAGCTGAGTCTGGGCGGCCAAGCAACCGCTGGGGGAGCCCTGCACTAGCCCTTCCCTTCCCTCCAACAGATCTCTTCCTGCTGGAGCCCTTGGCAGTGTGCAAGCCACCGGCCCCTAAGCCCTCCGCAAGGACGCCTGGGGCCTAAGTGCAAAGGCAAGGCGGAGCGGAGCTGAGGCCAGGAAGGCGCCAGTGGCATCTCCCAGCCTTGCGCAGCCTGCTCATTCCTGGGCAGGAAGCCTAGCAGCGAGGCAAGTCTGGGCAAGGCTCGCCCAGGGCAGAGCAGCCTCGCGCCAGCAACTCTGCCAGAACGGGCCTCTGAGCAGAGCTGGAGCTCTGCCGTCCAGGAGGCGCACTCGGCTCCAGCCAAGTAGGGCTTCAGCCAAACGAGGCTGGGCTGCCTCTTCTCTAGAGGAGGCTCGCCTCCCCGCCTGCTGTTCACTCGGCTTCCAGGTGGCGGCGCTCTGCGCCTCCTGCAGGTCTTGGCTCAGGGGCTGCTTGCCCTGAGCTGGGACTGTGGGCTGGAGCCCAGGCACTCAGGGGAGGCCCCAACCAGCTGCACACGTCTCTGCTGGGGAGGAGAGCGCTAGGGAAGCTACGTGTGTGAGGCAGCTGCTGGGTGCCCAGGGATTCAGCCTCCGTGTGTGCGGGGCTGCAGACCCCAGCCAGGGGCCCTGGGAGCCTGGTGCACTCCGTGCGGCGCTGAGTCTGGGCGGCCAAGCAACCGCTGGGGGAGCCCTGCACTAGCCCTTCCCTTCCCTCGCACAGAGCTCTTCCTGCTGGAGCCCTTGGCAGTGTGCAAGCCACCGGCCCCTAAGCCCTCCCCAAGGACGCCTGGGACCTAGGTGCAAAGGCAAGGCAGGAGCGGAGCTGAGGCCAGGAAGGCGCCAGTGGCGTCTCCCAGCCTCGCGCAGCCTGCTCCTTCCTGGGCAGGAAGCCTATCAGCGAGGCAAGTCTGGGCAAGCCTCGCCCAGGGCAGAGCAGCCTCGCGCCAGCAACTCTGCCAGATCGGGCCTCTGAGCAGAGCTGGAGCTCTGCCGTCCTGGAGGCGCACTCGGCTCCAGCCAAGTAGGGCTCGAGCCAAACGAGCCTGGGCTGCCTCTACTTCCCTCAAGCAGGCTCGCCTCCCCGCCAGCTGTTCACTCGGCTTCCAGGTGGGGGCGCTCTGCCCCTCCTGCAGGTCTTGGCTCAGGGGCTGCTTGCCCTGAGCTGGGACTGTGGGCGGGAGCCCAGGCACGCAGGGGCAGGCCCCAACCAGCTGCACACGTCTCTGCTGGGGAGGAGAGCGCTAGGGAAGCTACGTGTGTGAGGCAGCTGCTGGGCGCCCAGGGAGTCAGCCTCCGGGTGTGCGGGGCTGCAGACCCCAGCCAGGGGCCCTGGGAGCCTGGTGCACTCCGTGCCGAGCTGAGTCTGGGCGGCCACGCAACCACTGGATGAGCCCTGCACTAGCCCTTCCCTTCCCTCGCACAGAGCTCTTCCTGCAGGAGCCCTTGGCAGTGTGCAAGCCACCGGCCCCTAAGCCTTCCCCAAGGACGCCTGGGGCCTAGGTGTAAAGGCAAGGCAGGAGCGGAGCTGAGGCCAGGAAGGCGCCAGTGGCATCTCCCAGCCTCGCGCAGCCTGCTCCTTCCTGGGCAGGAAGCCTAGCAGCGAGGCAAGTCTGGGCAAGGCTCGCCCAGGGCAGAGCAGCCTCGCGCCAGCAACTCTGCCAGATCGGGCCTCTGAGCAGAGCTGGAGCTCTGCCGTCCTGGAGGCGCACTCGGCTCCAGCCAAGTAGGGCTTGAGCCAAACGAGGCTGGGCTGCCTCTTCCTCCCTCGAGGAGGCTCGCCTCCCCGCCAGCTGTTCACTCGGCTTCCAGGTGGGGGCGCTCTGCGCCTCCTGCAGGTCTTGGCTCAGGGGCTGCTTGCCCTGAGCTGGGGTTGTGCGCGGGAGCCCAGGCACGCAGGGGCAGGCCCCAACCAGCTGCACACGTCTCTGCTGGGGAGGAGAGCGCTAGGGAAGCTACGTGTGTGAGAAACTGCTGGGCGCCCAGGGAGTCAGCCTCCGGGTGTGCAGGGCTGCAGACCCCAGCCAGGGGCCCTGGGATCCTGGTGCACTCCTTGCGGCGCTGAGTCTGGGCGGCCAAGCAACCGCTGGAGGAGACTTGCACTAGCCCTTCCCTTCCCTCGCACAGAGCTCTTCCTGCTGGAGCCCTTGGCAGTGTGCAAGCCACCGGCCCCTAAGCCCTCCCCAAGGAAGCCTGGGGCCTAGGTGCAAAGGCAAGGCAGGAGCGGAGCTGAGGCCAGGAAGGCGCAAGTGGCGTCTCCCAGCCTCGCGCAGCCTGCTCCTTCCTGGGCAGGAAGCCTAGCAGCGAGGCAAGTCTGGGCAAGGCTCGCCCAGGGCAGAGCAGCCTCGCGCCAGCAACTCTGCCAGAACGGGCCTCTGAGCAGAGCTGGAGCTCTGCCGTCCTGGAGGCGCACTCGGCTCCAGCCAAGTAGGGCTTGAGCCAAACGAGGCTGGGCTGCCTCTTCTTCCCTCGAGGAGGCTCGCCTCCCCGCCAGCTGTTCACTCGGCTTCCAGGTGGGGGCGCTCTGCGCCTCCTGCAGGTCTTGGCTCAGGGGCTGCTTGCCCTGAGCTGGGTCTGTGGGCGGGAGCCCAGGCACGCAGGGGCAGGCCCCAACCAGCTGCACACGTCTCTGCTGGGGAGGAGAGCGCTAGGGAAGCTACGTGTGTGAGGCAGCTGCTGGGCGCCCAGGGAGTCAGCCTCCGGGTGTGCGGGGCTGCAGACCCCAGCCAGGGTCCCTGGGAGCCTGGTGCACTCGGTGCGGCGCTGAGCCTGGGCGCCCAAACAACCGCTGGAGGAGCCCTGCACTGGCCCTTTCCTTCCCTCGCACAGAGCTCTTCCTGCTGGAGCCCTTGGCAGTGTGCAAGCCACCGGCCCCTAAGCCCTCCCCAAGGACGCCTGGGGCCTAGGTGCAAAGGCAAGGAAGGAGCGGAGCTGAGGCCAGGAAGGCGCCAGTGGCGTCTCCCAGCCTCGCGCAGCCTGCTCCTTCCTGGGCAGGAAGCCTAGCAGCGAGGCAAGTCTGGGCAAGGCTCGCCCAGGGCAGAGCAGCCTCGCCCCAGCAACTCTGCCCGAACGGGCCTCTGAGCAGAGCTGGAACTCTGCCGTCCTGGAGGCGCACTCGGCTCCAGCCAAGTAGGGCTTGAGCCAAACGAGCCTGGGCTGCCTCTACTTCCCTCAAGCAGGCTCGTCTCCCCGCCAGCTGTTCACTCGGCTTCCAGGTGGGGGCGCTCTGCGCCTCCTGCAGGTTTTGGCTCAGGGGCTGCTTGCCCTGAGCTGGGACTGTGGGCGGGAGCCCAGGCACGCAGGGGCAGGCCCCAACCAGCTGCACACGTCTCTGCTGGGGAGGAGAGCGCTAGGGAAGCTACGTGTGTGAGGAAGCAGCTGGGCGCCCAGGGAGTCAGCCTCCGGGTGTGCGGGGCTGCAGACCCCAGCCAGGGGCCCTGGGAGCCTAGTGCACTCCGTGCGGCGCTGAGTCTGGGCGTCCAAGCAACCGCTGGGGGCGCCCTGCACTAGCCCTTCCCTTCCCTCGCACAGAGCTCTTCCTGCTGGAGCCCTTGGCAGTGTGCAAGCCACCGGCCCCTAAGCCCTCCCCAAGGACGCCTGGGGCCTAGGTGCAAAGGCAAGGCAGGAGCGGAGCTGAGGCCAGGAAGGCGCCAGTGGCGTCTCCCAGCCTCGCGCAGCCAGCTCCTTCCTGGGCAGGAAGCCTAGCAGCGAGGCAAGTCTGGGCAAGGCTCGCCCAGGGCAGAGCAGCCTCGCGCCAGCAACTCTGCCAGATCGGGCCTCTGAGCAGTGCTGGAGCTCTGCCGTCCTGGAGGCGCACTCGGCTCCAGCCAAGTAGGGCTTGAGCCAAACGAGCCTGGGCTGCCTCTACTTCCCTCAAGCAGGCTCGCCTCCCCGCCAGCTGTTCAGTCGGCTTCCAGGTGGGGGCGCTCTGCGCCTCCTGCAGGTCTTTGCTCAGGGGCTGCTTGCCCTGAGCTGGGGCTCTGCGCGGGAGCCCAGGCACGAAGGGGCAGGCCCCAACCAGCTGCACACGTCTCTGCTGGGGAGGAGAGCACTAGGGAATCTACGTGTGTGAGGCAGCTGCTGGGCGCCCAGGGAGTCAGCCTCCGGGTGTGCGGGGCTGCAGACCCAAGCCAGGGGCCCTGGGAGCCTGGTGCACTCCGTGCGGCGCTGAGTCTGGGCGGCCAAGCAACCGCTGTGGGAGCCCTGCACTAGCCCTTCCCTTCCCTCGCACAGAGCTCTTCGTGCTGGAGCCCTTGGCAGTGTGCAAGCCACCGGCCCCTAAGCCCTCCCCAAGGACGCCTGGGGCTTAGGTGCAAAGGCAAGGCAGGAGCGGAGCTGAGGCCAGGAAGGCGCCAGTGGCGTCTCCCAGCTTCGCGCAGCCTGCTCCTTCCTGGGCAGGAAGCCTAGCAGCGAGGCAAGTCTGGGCAAGCCTCGCCCAGGGCAGAGCAGCCTCGCGCCAGCAACTCTGCCAGAACGGGCCTCTGAGCAGAGCTGGAGCTCTGCCGTCCTGGAGGCGCACTCGGCTCCAGCCAAGTAGGGCTTGAGCCAAACGAGGCTGGGCTGCCTCTTCTTCCCTCGAGGAGGCTCGCTTCCCCGCCAGCTGTTCACTCGGCTTCCAGGTCGGGGCGCTCTGCGCCTCCTGCAGGTCTTGGCTCAGGGGCTGCTTGCCCTGAGCTGGGGCTGTGGGCGGGAGCCCAGGCACGCAGGGGCAGGCCCCAACCAGCTGCACACGTCTCTGCTGGGGAGGAGAGCGCTAGGGAAGCTACGTGTGTGAGGCAGCTGCTGGGCGCCCAGGGAGTCAGCCTCCGGGTGTGCGGGGCTGCAGACCCAAGCCAGGGGCCCTGGGAGCCTGGTGCACCCCGTGCGGCGCTGAGCCTGGGCGGCCAATCAATCGCTGGTGGAGCCCTGCACAGGCCCTTCCTTTCCCTCGCACAGAACTGTTCCTGCTGGAGCCCTTGGCAGTGTCCAAGCCACCGGCCGATAAGCCCTCCCCAAGGAAGCCTGGGGCCTAGGTGCAAAGGCAAGGCAGGAGCGGAGCTGAGGCCAGGAAGGCGCCAGTGGCGTCTCCCAGCCACGCGCAGCCTGCTCCTTCCTGGGCAGGAAGCGTAGCAGCGAGGCAAGTTTGGGCAAGGCTCGCCCAGGGAAGAGAAGCCTCGCGCCAGCAACTCTGCAAGAATGGGCTTCTGAGCAGAGCTGGAGCTCTGCCGTCCTGGAGGCGAACTCAGCTCCAGCCAACTAGGGCTTGAGCCAAACGAGGCTGGGCTGCCTCTTCTTCCCTCGAGGAGGCTCGCCTCCCCGCCAGCTGTTCACTCGGCTTCCAGGTGGGGGAGCTCTTCGCCTCCTGCAGGTCTTGGCTCAGGGGCTGCTTGCTCAGAGCTGGGGCTGTGGGCGGGAGCCCAGGCACGCAGGGGCAGTCCCCAACCAGCTGCACACGTCTCTGCTGGGGAGGAGAGCGCTAGGGAAGCTACGTGTGTGAGGCAGCTGCTGGGCGCCCAGGGAGTCACCCTCCGGGTGTGCGGGGCTGCAGACCCCAGCCAGGGGCCCTGGGATCCTGGTGCACTCCTTGCGGCGCTGAGTCTGGGCGGCCAAGCAACCGCTGGAGGAGACTTGCACTAGCCCTTCCCTTCCCTCGCACAGAGCTCTTCCTGCTGGAGCCCTTGGCAGTGTGCAAGCCACCGGCCCCTAAGCCCTCCCCAAGGAAGCCTGGGGCCTAGGTGCAAAGGCAAGGCAGGAGCGGAGCTGAGGCCAGGAAGGCGCAAGTGGCGTCTCCCAGCCTCGCGCAGCCTGCTCCTTCCTGGGCAGGAAGCCTAGCAGCGAGGCAAGTCTGGGCAAGGCTCGCCCAGGGCAGAGCAGCCTCGCGCCAGCAACTCTGCCAGATCGGGCCTCTGAGCAGAGCTGGAGCTCTGCCGTCCTGGAGGCGCACTCGGCTCCAGCCAAGTAGGGCTTGAGCCAAACGAGGCTGGGCCGCCTCTTCTTCCCTCGAGGAGGCTCGCCTCCCCGCCAGCTGTTCACTCGGCTTCCAGGTGGGGGCGCTCTGCGCCTCCTGCAGGTCTTGGCTCAGGGGCTGCTTGCCCTGAGCTGGGTCTGTGGGCGGGAGCCCAGGCACGCAGGGGCAGGCCCCAACCAGCTGCACACGTCTCTGCTGGGGAGGAGAGCGCTAGGGAAGCTACGTGTGAGAGGCAGCTGCTGGGCGCCCAGGGAGTCAGCCTCCGGGTGTGCGGGGCTGCAGACCCCAGCCAGGGTCCCTGGGAGCCTGGTGCACTCGGTGCGGCGCTGAGCCTGGGCGCCCAAACAACCGCTGGAGGAGCCCTGCACTGGCCCTTCCCTTCCCTCGCACAGAGCTCTTCCTGCTGGAGCCCTTGGCAGTGTGCAAGCCACCGGCCCCTAAGCCCTCCCCAAGGACGCCTGGGGCCTAGGTGCAAAGGCAAGGAAGGAGCGGAGCTGAGGCCAGGAAGGCGCCAGTGGCGTCTCCCAGCCTCGCGCAGCCTGCTCCTTCCTGGGCAGGAAGCCTAGCAGCGAGGCAAGTCTGGGCAAGGCTCGCCCAGGGCAGAGCAGCCTCGCCCCAGCAACTCTGCCCGAACGGGCCTCTGAGCAGAGCTGGAACTCTGCCGTCCTGGAGGCGCACTCGGCTCCAGCCAAGTAGGGCTTGAGCCAAACGAGGCTGGGCTGCCTCTTCTTCCCTCGAGGAGGCTCGCCTCCCCGCCAGCTGTTCATTCGGCTTCCAGGTGGGGGCGCTCTGCGCCTCCTGCAGGTCTTGGCTCAGGGGCTGCTTGCCCTGAGCTGGGGCTGTGGGCGGGAGCCCAGGCACGCAGGGGCAGGCCCCAACCAGCTGCACACGTCTCTGCTGGGGAGGAGAGCGCTAGGGAAGCTACGTGTGTGAGGCAGCTGCTGGGCGCCCAGGGAGTCAGCCTCCGGGTGTGCGGGGCTGCAGACCCCAGCCAGGGGCCCTGGGAGCCTGGTGCACTCCGTGCGGCGCTGAGCCTGGGCGGCCAAGCAACCGCTGGAGGAGCCCTGCACTGGCCCTTCCCTTCCCTCGCACAGAGCTCTTCCTGCTGGAGCCCTTGGCAGTGTGCAAGCCACCGGCCCCTAAGCCCTCCCCAAGGACGCCTGGGGCCTAGGTCCAAAGGCAAGGCAGGAGCGGAGCTGAGGCCAGGAAGGCGCCAGTGGCGTCTCCCAGCCTCGCGCAGCCTGCTCCTTCCTGGGCAGGAAGCCTAGCAGCGAGGCAAGTCTGGGCAAGGCTCGCCCAGGGCAGAGCAGCCTTGCGCCAGCAACTCTGCCAGAACGGGCCTCTCAGCAGAGCTGGAGCTCTGCCGTCCTGGAGGCGCACTCGGCTCCAGCCAAGTAGCGCTTGAGCCAAACGAGGCTGGGCTGCCTCTTCTTCCCTCGAGGAGGCTCACCTCCCCGCCAGCTGTTCACTCGGCTTCCAGGTGGGGGCGCTCTGCGCCTCCTGCAGGTCTTGGCTCAGGGGCTGCTTGCCCTGAGCTGGGGCTGTGGGCGGGAGCCCAGGCACGCAGGGGCAGGCCCCAACCAGCTGCACACGTCTCTGCTGGGGAGGAGAGCGCTAGGGAAGCTACGTGTGTGAGGCAGCTGCTGGGCGCCCAGGGAGTCAGCCTCCGGGTGTGCGGGGCTGCAGACCGCAGCGACGGGCCCTGGGAGGCTGCTGCACTCCGTTCGGCGCTGAGTCTGGGCGCCAAGCAACCGCTGGAGTTGCCCTGCACTTGCCTTTCCCTCCCTCTCACAGAGCTCTCCCTGCTGGAACCCTTGGCAGTGTGCAAGCCACCGGCCCCTAAGCCCTCCCCAAGGAGGCCTGGGGCCTAGGTGCAAAGGCAAGGCAGGAGCGGAGCTGAGGCCAGGAAGGCGCCAGTGGCGTCTCCCAGCCTCGCGCAGCCTGCTTTTACTGCTGGAGCCCTTGCCTCTGCGGCACTCAGTAGCCCCTAATCGCGACTCCAATCCCCGAACTCCACCCTGACTTCAAATCCCTATATCCCAAACCCGTAAACTGAATGCCTAGCTCGAATCCCCAAACAATGAACCTGAAAGCTGATACCTTAACCCTACCCCGACCTCAAACCAAAACACCTACCACTTAATCCCAAACCCAAACTCCAATCTCCAAACCGAAACCCCAAACCGCAAACCTCTAACCCCGAAGCCAAACCCCATACCCCAAACCCCAAGCCCCTAATCAGAACAAGAACCCCCAAACTCCGAACCCCAAACCCCTAACTCGAACACCATACCATGAACCCCAACCCATTTCCCGAATCCAAATCTCTAACCCCAAGCACCAAACTCCCAACCTGATCCCGAATCCCCTAACCCAATCCCCTACCTGAACCCTTTACCATAACCCGAAAACGAAACACCAAACCCCTAACCCATAAACTGAACTGCAACCCCCTACCCTAAAACAGAAGCCTCTGTCACTAACCCCTAACCAGAACAGCGAACCCCTTAACCGAACCTCAAACGCCGAACCCCACACCCCTAACCCGATCCGTGAACCCCTAACTCGAACCCGAACCCCTAACCCGAGCCCCAAACCCAAACCCCACCCCCAAACCCCATACCACAAACCCCGAACCATGTAGCCCAAACCCCGAATCCATAACTCAAATCCCGAACCCCAAATCTGGAACCCGAACCCCCAACCCCAAACCGGTAACACGAACCCCAAACCCAGACCACACACCCCTAATGCCTTACCGGAAACGCAAACCCATAAACTGAACCCCAAACCCTGAACCCAAACCCCTAACCTGTACCCCACACCCCACACCCCCAACCCAAACCCCAAACCCCTAACCCAAACTGCGAACACCTAAACCGAATTCTAAACCCCGAAACCCAAACCCCAAAACCCAACCCTCAAACCCAAACTCCAAACCCCTGATCCGAACCCCAAACCCCAAACCCCTAGCCGGAACCCCAAACCTCAAACCCCAAACCGCACACCCCAAACCCCTAAGCCGAACCCCGAACTCCCAACCCCTAACTCCTAACCTGAACAGCAAAACTCGAAACTGCACCTCACACCCCCATCCCCAAACCCTGAACCCAAACCCCCGAACCCCAAACCCCAAACCTCAAATCTTGACCCCCGAACCACAAACATCACTTACTGAACCTCTAATCGGAACCCCCAACCCCAATCCTCGAACCCCAATTCCCGAACCCCAACCCCAAACCCCAAACCCCTAATCCGTAACCCAAACTGCAAACCCAAAAACCGAACCCCAAACCCCCAACCCACAACCCTGAACCCAAACCCCAAACCCATAACTGGAACCCCAAACCACGAACCCCTGACCCAAATCCCAGACTCCAAACCCCAAATCCCTAACCCCTAACCAAATCCGCAAACCCCTATCCCAAACCGCGAACCCCAAACCCCAACCCTCAACCCCTAACCTGAAACGCGAACCCCAAACCTCGAACTCCAAACCCCAAACCCGAACCCCGAACCCCGAACCCGAACCCCAAACCCAAACCCAAACCGCGAACCCCAAAACCCAAACCCATAACCCGAATCCCAAACCCAAAACCCCTAACCCGAATCCCAAACCTCCAACCCAAACCGCGAACCCCAAACCCCAAACCCTTCACCCTAACCTCAAACCCAAACCCGAACTGTGAACCCCTAACCCAATCCGAGAGCCCCTAACCTGATCCCCAAACCCCAAACCCAAACCTCAAACCACAAACCCAAACCGCGAACCCCAAACCCTTTACCTGAACCTCAAACCCCAAACCCGAACTGCGAACCCCGAACCTGAACTGAGAACCCATAACCTGATCCCCAAATCTGAAACGTGAACCCCTAACCCGAACCCCAAACCCAAACTGCGAACCCCTAACCCCAACCCCGAACCCCTAAGCTGAACCTTGAACCCCTAATCGGAACCCCAAACTTCAAACTAGAACCGCGAACCCCTAACCCCAAACGCTGAACCCCAAACCACAAACACGAACCCTGAACCCGAACCCTAAGTAGAGAGGGGTTTCCCCGCACCCGAACTCTGAACCTGAACCCTAACAAGTTGGGGGGATGCCAGAACCCTAAACCTAACCCTAACAATAAAACTCTAACATAAACATAAACTTTTCTGGCCTAAGCCCCGCCCCTTGCTGTCCCTCACCCCCTAAAAGCAAACGAGGCAAAACTGGGACTTGAATGCCTGACCTACAGAGCCAAGTTGGATGTTTAACTGGTTGTCAGCCTAACCGCTTCGCTAGGGAGGATTACTGGGTTTTGTCTTGCTCCCAGGCGCTCTTCCAGCCTCACGCCGCCACTGCAGGCTAATAAAGAACTATGGACCCTATTAGCGCTCACTTTAGCTGTAACCCTAGAGCTAATGCCAACCCTAACCGTAACCCGAACCCTGACCCTGACATGAACCCTAACCCAAACCCGAACTCTAAGAAGAGGGGGGGTCCCCGAATTCTAACCTGAACCCGAACCCTAACAAGTGGGGGGTTTGCCCGAACCCTAACCCTAAGCTTAACAATAAACCTCTAAAATAAAAAAATTTTCTGGTCTAAGCCCTGGCTCTTGCAGTCCCCTGCCCCTTAAAAGCAAAAAGGTCAGACTGGAGACTTGAACTCCTGACTTACAGGCCATAGTCTGCCTGCCTAGTGGCCCACCTAACCCCTATGCTACAGAGGCTTGCTGCTTTCAGCAGGGCTCCCGAACCCTCTTCAAGCCTCGGCCCGCCAGGGCAGGCTAATAAAGAACTATGAGCCCTATTAGGGCTCACTTTAAGCTGTAACCCCAACACTAATGCTAACCCTAACCGTAACCCGAACCCTGACCCTGACATGAACCCTAACCCAAACCCGAACTCTAAGAAGAGGGGGGTCCCCGAATTCTAACCTGAACCCGAACCCTAACAAGTGGGGGGGTTGCCCGAACCCTAACCCTAAGCTTAACAATAAACCTCTAAAATAAAAAAATTTTCTGGTCTAAGCCCTGGCTCTTGCAGTCCCCTGCCCCTTAAAAGCAAAAAGGTCAGACTGAAGACTTGAACTCCTGATTTACAGGCCATAGTCTGCCTGCCTAGTGGCCTGCCTAACCCCTATGCTACAGAGGCTTGCTGCTTTCAGCAGGGCTCCCGAACCCTCTTCAAGCCTCGGCCCGCCAGGGCAGGCTAATAAAGAACTATGGGCCCTATTAGGGCTCACTTTAAGCTGTAACCCCAACACTAATGCTAACCCTAACCGTAACCCGAACCCTGACACTGACATGAACCCTAACCCAAACCCAAACTCTTAGAAGAGGGGGGATCCCCAAATTCTAACCCTAACCCTGAACCCGAACCTGAACAAGTTGGGGGGTTGCCCGAACCCTAACCCTAAGCTTAACAATAAACCTCTAAAATAAAAATAAACGTTTCTGGTCTAAGTCCCGCCTGTTGTTGTCCCCCGCTCCCTAAGAGCAAAAGAGCTAAGCTGCAGATTTGAACTCTTGACTTACAGACCATCGTCTGCCTGCTTACCAGCGCACCTAACCGCTACGCTACAGAGGCTTGCTGTTCTGACAGAGCTCCCGGACCCTCTTCAAGCCTCTGCCCGCCAGGGTCTGGCTCTATAGAATATCATGGCTGTCCTAGGTCATCTTTGCTTTCTATAGTCATAGTTTTATCCCTAAATCATAGACAGATCAGCTGAGAAAAAGCTTGGATTGTCTCGGTGGGGTGGATTTGCTTGTCCTTGTGTTTCACCTGGAGGCAGTCGCGGTCCCGCGGGCCTGTCCTGGAAGGGGGCGTGGGGGTGGGGCGCACCGTGAGCGCGTCGGGGGCGGGGCCAACCTGGGCGGCTGGTCAGGAGCGCGGCTCACGTGAGCGGGTCTGGGGCGGGATGAACATGGCGGCGCGTCGGGGGCCAGGGCTCTCAGGGCTCGCCATTGCAGCTGGGAATGCTCGTTTTGTGGGCTCCTGGGTCCCCGTCGATTGGCATCCAGCGAGCAGAGCGCAGGGCTGTGGGCCACAGGTAAGGGAACTCAGACTGGGCGGAGCAGGGAACCATGTATTCTGCCCTCTTTGTTTGCAGTCTCGGAGCCGACTAAAATGGCGGTCGCAGAAAAGCCTCGCCTTTGGGGCCAAGGGTTTTACCGCTTTACCCCTTTGCATAAAGCTCAGACCCGCGCGGTTTTCCCAAGCAGCCTAGTGTATTGCTTCCTACAGGCCTGGAGAGGATAACAGGCAGGAAGGCCAGGGGTCTCCAGACAGAGAAAATAGACTGCAAGTGTCAGACGTTTTTTCCTCTCTCTTAAGAGGCCGGAGGAGACAAAAGAGTGCTGCATTTTTTTTCCTCCATCTTGATACAAATTTAAAAGGAGGTTTCTCAGAAAATTCTGTGTTGCCATGACCACTCCTGGCTCCACCTGAATTTAACTTTCCTCAAACCTTGAACTAAGCAATGCATTTTTCTTATGGAAATGTTTGTCTTAAGGTATGCTAATGTACTATGTATTTACCCAAGGCTCTGTCTTCAGGTCAGTTTCCCCTAAAGGCTCAGAAAAAACTTGACAAACCAGTATGTTTTACTCATACCTTGTTCTCTTAATCTATGTGAATGAAACTATATATTTGCTTGGAAATCTGCCTTTCTTCAAGATTCATGTCCATCATTTTATGGCCTGGGATGACTCATCTGCTGCCAATGTTATCTCAATGCATGCTGTGGGTGAGGGGCCTGGTGCCATTCTCTGACACATTGTCTTTCTTTCATTAGCAGACTGCTAGTGGCTCTATAACATCTGGCTAAAGACTAGCAGGGGGTACTCTTTCTTCCCCCTTTTACTGTCTATGTCAGCAGCTCTCTCGATCTCTTTTATATTTTAATAAAACTTTTTAACAGAAAACCTCTGAGCCATCAAGCTTCGTCACTTGCCCTGGATTGAATTCTCCTCTGGAGTCCAAGAATGCTGGCATCTTTTGTGGTTTAGCAACCACCTTTCAGCCTTTTGTAATTCATATTGAATCTTCATTTCAGATTGAAGATGCATTCCATGGTATTGCCAACTGAAGCCTTTTCATCGCTATGGAGTATCTGTCCATGTCTTTAAGGTATTTTTCAGCAATCAAGTATCATTTCCAGTGTGCCAGTCTTGTTATCCTCATTCTGTCCATAGCAAAATCTTTTATTAATGTTGACATGACTGAAAGGGAATCGTTTGTTTAAATTCCTTTTCAGATTGTTATTTGCTGGTGTATACAGATAACACTGTGTCATCATCCATTTGTATCAGTTTGGACAGCTTGATAGTTGTCTTTAGTTTCTTTAATTTCTCATAATTTAAGATGACCCTGGCTCATATATTTACAGTCTCACCCCTAGTCTCAGTCATTTCTTCAAAGAACTGTCCCTTTTTTTAACATTACATTATTTTTGACTGTGCTGGGTCTTTATTGCTCGTTTGTCTAGTTGTAGTGAGCAGAGGCTACCCTCTAGTTGCTGTGCCATGGCTTCTCATTGCAGTGCTTTCTCTGTTTGCAGAACTTGGGCTCTGGAGCATGCAAACTTCTAGAGTTGTTCAAGGGCTTCGTTGCCCCTGGGCATGTGGGATCTCCTACACAGGAATTGAACCCGTGTTCCCTGCATCGGTAGGCAGATTCTTTACCACCGGGCCATTGGAGATGTTTCCTGTTCCCTTTTATTAGAGAATGATATTTAAAACATACATGTAGGAGCTCAATATGCTCAGCTGACAAATACATGGATATATATATACATGTATTCCAGCTCACCTTTGAACATATTCAGTTAAAGGTAATTTGTGATGTCTCCAACCTGATCCACCACGACATGGACATTGTAACGTTTCCTTTTGTTTATCTGTAACTTTGCATTCCAATGGTAAGATACCTGGCTTCCACCGCTTGTCATACACAGAATTCAGTGCTTGTCCCACGTGGTTACTGAAAAAAAACTGTCAGATTGTCTTTCAAAGGGGGCTCTGCATGCATTGCACCAGTATCTTGAGTATGTTTTTGTATGATAGTTTACTATCAGTATACCCTCAGTGGCCAGGTGTCTATTTCAGTCGCTACCAATTATGAATGGGCTTGTTTGCTCTAGTGTTCTTGGACAATTCGAATACAGTTTCTTTGTCAGATATGCATTGTTTTAGGAAAACAGTTTTACTGATTGTTGGCTGTGTTGCATCTTTGTGTGTGGGCTTTTCTCTAGTTTTGGTGAGCATGGGCCATAACTAGTGGTTTGCAGGCTTCTCACTGCAGTGTCTCCTCTTGTTGAGGGGCACAGGCTCACGGGCTTCAGTGGCTGCAGCATGTGAACTCGGCATCGTGGCTTCCAGGATCTAGAGCACAGGCTCGGCAGTTGTGGCACACGGGCTCCATAGGATGTGGGATCTTCCCATCCTAGGGATCGCACATGCATCTCCAGCACCGGGGGGTGGATTCTTTACTATGGAACCACCAGGGCATATTTTAGATTCTAGTTTTCCACACATGTATCTAGTGAAAGAGGCCAGGATCAAGAGGCATGGCAGCTGGGAATCCTCAGCCCCAGCTCTGGTGTGCTATCCAAAGCTCTGGGGCCTTTGGTGAGCAGCTCAGCTTCCCTGGGACTGTTTCCTCCCATCAGAAATGCCCTGCTTTTGGACTGTAGCCCACCAAGCTCCTCTGTCCCTGGGATTTCTGAGACCAGAGTACTGCAGGTGGTGCCATTTCCTTCTCTGCTGCTGCTGCTGCTGCTGCGTCGCTTCAGTCGTGCCTGACTCTGCGCGACCCCATAGACAGCAGCCTACCAGGCTCCTCTGTCCCTGGGATTCTCCAGGCAAGAACACTGGAGTGGGTTGCCATGTCCTTCTCCAGTGCATGAAAGTGAAAAGTGAAAGTGAAGCCACTCAGTGAAGTCGTGTCCGTCTCTTAGTGACCCCGGGGTTGCAGCCTACCAGGCTCCTCTGTCCGTGGGATTCTCCAGGCAATGGTACTGGAGTGGGCTGCCATTGCCTTCTCTGATTTCCTTCTCTGCAAGATAGCGTTTTGAAGATATTTTCTCCTGGATATTGCTTTTGATGAAGGAAGAGGGATCCCTTCCAGGGCTTGAGAGTGAGTTCTTGTCTGACACTGGGCAATGAGTTGTCTGAGGAGAGGAGTGCTGTCCAAGCGAGAGGCTTTATTGGGAAGGGCTGCCGGGGTGGAGGGCAGGAGGGTGAGGGAAACGGAGAGAACCACTCTGTCATGTGGCTCACAGTCTCAGGTTTTATGGTCATCGGGTTAATTTCTGGTTTGTCTCTTGCCAGGCATTCTGAATTGGGATCTCTCTTGGGGGCACACACATCACTCAGCTGAGATGGATTCCAGCGAAGTGGATCCTGGGAGGTTGGTAGGACCTCTGAACTGGAGCCTCCCATCACCTGACCTCTCCAGAATTCTGGTTGGTGGTAGCTTGTTCGTTCCTTGTTCCTTCCCAGGCCCTCCTGTTGTAAGATGACTCCTGCAAGTGTTTTCTTTTCTCTGTTGCCTGGCCGGGGTGGGTGGTCCGTGGTTCATTTAACAGTTTGTTTTTGGTTCTCTCGAGTAAGGTCCTCCACAGGGTAAATGTATGAAATGATAAAAGGCAATGTTTTAACTAATTTGTATTCATAATTTGGTAAGTTGGCTTGTTTTGTGTATGTTAGACCTGATCACCAGACCGAAGGTCATGTAGAACTTTAGTAGTTTTCTAAAATTCTATAGTTTTTAAAATGGAGTTACCTTGTTGCAAAGTTTGTGTTTATGTTCATATTTTTTTAAACAGTTATTTCTTTTTAGTTGATTGATCATTGCTTTACAATATTGGTTTGATTTGTCATACATCCACATGAATTAACCATAGGTGTACCTATGTCCTCTTACTCTTGAATCTCCCTCCCATTTCACACCCATTCCCACCACTCCGGGTTACTACTGAGCCCCAGTTTGAGTTCCCTGAATCATACAGCAAATTCCCATTGGTTGTCTATTTACAAATGTAGGTGTACCTGCACCCATGCTGCTCTCTCCATTCATCTCACCCTCTCCCTCTTGTTCTCCACCCTCGTCTGTAAGTCTGTTCTCTATGTCTGCACCTCCATTGCTGCTCTGTGAACAGACTCGTCAGTACCATCCTTCTAGATTACATGTTTTTCTCTCTTTGACTGACTTCCCTCCCCTTTATTAGAACAAACTCAAATGTGTTCCTTTTTATGGCTGCATTCCATGCAGGCTCTGATTGTTCCTTAGCCATGTTTTGCGGAGGGTCATGGAGCTATTCTGCTCCATTTCAGTTTGGGCTTCCAGTCTGAGTGCTCGCAGCAGAGCTGCTTCTGGGTGAGCCCTCTGAGGTCTGTGAGCACCGGGCTGCCTGCTCTTCTCTTGTGGCCCACAGGGGGCGCCAAAGCCCCCTCTGACCTGCGGGCGCAGGACGCTTTGCCTTTAGACTCTGCTCCGTGAGCAGCTGGCGGGAGCTTTGTCTCCTCAGGACCATCAGGGCTCAGGCTTCTGGATAACAGGGCTGCATCCAGGCTGAGAGGAGCAGGGTTGCCTCAGTGCCCACCAGCAGGGAGGCGCTGCAAGAGCGGAAAATGAGGATGGAGTGGACGTTTCCTGTGTCCAGCTGAGGGCTGACTGGAGGTCCATCTCAGAGGACTCAGGGGGAAAGAGCTCCGTGTGCAAAGCGGTGGGTTTTCAGTTAGATTTGCGTTAGATGATGTAGAGGATGAACACTGATGTTCTTCCGTGTAGGTGGCCATTTTCCTGTCACTGTTTCTTGAGAAGACTGTCCTTTCCTCTTCGCTCGTTCCTGGTTTGATTTTCAGGAACTGACCATGTACGGGTGGGTTCGTTTCTGGGCTCTCTATTCTCTCCTGGAGTCCATGTGTCTGTGTTCCTGCCAGTTCCTCACTGTGGTGGTCACTACAGCTCCGTGATGTAGTTTGAAGAGGGATAGGAAGATGCCTCCAGCTGTGTTCCTCTTTCTCAGAGTCTTTTTGGCCGTTTAAGGTCCTGTTCAACAGTAGCAGTCTAATATGAGGAATACTTCTATTTCTGTGAAAAATGCCATTGAATATTATTTTGTGATTGCAGTCCATGTATTTGTTGATGACTTTGGTTGGAATGGACCTTTTAATTCCTCATTGTTCCAGTGCATGAGCGTGGAACAGTTTTCTGTGTATTTGTGTTTTCTTTGGTTTCTTTATCAGTGCTTTCTAGTTTTCTGACTACTGGTCTTTTATGGTCTTGATTAAGTTTGTTGCTAGATGTTTTATTTAAGTGGGATTTTCTTAATATTTTTTTCTGATTGTTATTAGTGTGTAGAAATGCAAGTGATTTCTGGACTGTAAATGGTAGTATTTTATATGATTGTAAATTGATCCGAAATGATTCCGCTTTACTGAATGTAGCCTAACAACTTTTTGTGAAGTGATGTGGAACATTTTATCTGTAAGATCTGTTTCTCCTGCAGTAGGTCATCCAGAGGACCCAAGACATGGTGGTTACTAATAGACTTCCCACAGTACTTCTTCATTCCACGTGGACTCCTTCATGGGCAGTGAGCATCGCAGCTTCCCTTGAACTTCATCTGGGTAAGTCTTGGCCTGTATCAGAAAGTTTCCTGCCTGTCTGCTCTAAATTTCTTTTGTGGTATTGACATGGTTGTTTTGAAACCTAGTATACTTTCCAGTCATTTAAAATGTACAGAAAATGCCTAGCAATGGGAACAAGTGCTAGCATTTGCCACATCATCTAAAATACTCTATGTGTTTTATCCAAAATGGGTGCCTTCTTCAGAACCAGCACATAATCTCCAAAATCAGGAAATCATATGGTATCTACATTATAATGTAGTCCACCACCCCACTTCCACTTTTAGCAATTGTTCAAATGTATGAATATATCTTTTGTTTCCATCTTCATCCTGTTTTCTTTATTTAGAGTGTTACTGAGATTTTCAGTTATTTGGACAAACTTGATGGATTGAAAGCAGACATGGTGAATAAGGGTTCTGGGTGGCCTTTCCTATGTGGATTTTTTTTTTCACTGAAGATGGTTTTAATATTTATTCATGTTGTAACATGTATGAATCCTGCATTCTTTCTCCCCCCATAGTAATTAAAAATAAATAATATGCCATTTACCGTTTAGATATTTGTAAGCATACAGTGTTGTAGCAGACAACCTTTTCTTGTTTTGCAAACCAGTTTAATAATGTGCACCTTATGCGTGCTTTGGAGAAACTCAGGAAACTGAGTCAGTGACTGAAATGGCCCAAGATATCACCTTAGATTCCATCTTCATCTGAAAACAAAACAGGCACTTCCTGGTGGTCCAGTGGCTGAGACTGGACACTCCCAAAGAAGGAGGCCCAGGTTCATTCCCTGATCCAAGAACTAGATCTCCCATGCCACAACGGAGAATTTGCATGTTGTAGCTAGGTATCTGGCTTGCCTCAATGAAGGTCGACCTGGCACAGCCAAATTAAAAAAGAAACAAATATTAAAAAAAAATACAACCAAAGGAAAGGAAGGGTATGGTGGTTGTGCAGATTTACGGCTTAGCTTTCCCTATCGATAGAAAAGAAAAAAGAGTTTCAAAAGACTGTGTCTCATCCTTCTATCTGGCATATAGAGAGGATTCCTTTGAAATGAGATTTCTCTGGTAAATGTGACTCACAGAAGAGCTGTCTTGAACTTGGGTTTCAGAGATGATCATGTGTCCTCTAAAAAAATAAAAGTTAATTGGGTCCAACTAATCCTCATGCTGAGGTGGTATATTTTGTGGTAGCATTTGCTCCCCTTCACTTTGGATGTATCCCCATTTGTTTACACTGTCATCTACTGAAGACATCCTGATATTTGAAAGTTTTTAGTTATTACAAGTAGAGCTGTTGTATATAATCATGCGATACTTTTTTGTCTGGACATGTTTTCAAAGCTGTTTAGTAAGTGCTAGCCATGTAGTATTCAGGTCACAGGAGAGCCTTGTTTAGCTGTGGAAACATCCAGCTATGTTTCTCTGTGGCTTGTGGGATCTTCTGGGGTAACAGATCGAACTAGAGTGTCTTGCATTGTCAGGCAGATTCTTTACCACTGAGCCACTCGAGAAGCTGTGCCCTACCCCCTTTTTTTGAGTTTACTGGATCTAATAGGTGTGCAGTGCTACCTCACTGTTATTTTAGTTTGTAATTTCCTAATGATATGTGATTTTGAGTCTTTTTGATAGGCTTATTTACTATCTTTATATTTTTGTAGGCCAGATGTTTAGGTGTATACATTTTTTATGAGATTGTTCTAGATTTTTTGGTATATTTGGAGTACAATCCTTTATCAGATATATATTTTATAAATATATTTTCCTTTGGCTTGTGTTTAAGTTTTGTGAATAAGGTTTTTCACAGTTTAAATTTCTAATTTTTAAAGTTGATGTTATATATGTTTTATGTCCGTTTTTGGATAGACTTTAGTGTGTTGTTGTTGTTGTTAAATTTTATAAGCAGAAGTGAGGTACCGTAGATACAGTTTTAAGTTAAGCTGAGGTACCATAGATACAGTTTTGCCTTTTGTCTGTTGAGAAGTTTGAGTGAGTTTGGTGTACACTGTAACATTATGTCTACATTCATTTGACTGGATATAGCTTCCAATTATTTGTCTAATTGGTTTTGGAGATATCATGGGAAGTCAGTTTTTCCAAGGGAAACTGAGGTCCATGAAACATGAACTCTTTTCGATCGGTCGGAATCACTCTCTGCTATTTCTGACAGATTTGACTTGTTTGGATATCTCATATGAGTGGAATCACAGCACGTTTGTCTTTTTTTGGTCTGGTTTATTTCATTTAATCTAATGACCATAAGGTTTGTCCACATTGTCGCATTGTCAGAATTACTGACTCTGAAGGGCCGAATCAGATTCCATTGTCTGTATACCACAGTTTGTTTATGGAATTGGCTGCCATGGACACTTAGATTGCTTCTGTTTGTTTGCCAGTGTTGAATCATGCTGTTGTGAGTATGACGGAAGAAGTATCCATTTTTTCAGCCCCCTTTCCCAATCCTTTTGGGTACATAGCATGAATTGGAATCAAACTATGTATTTATTCCACGTGTTCGTTTTGGAGTCATTTCTGTAATGTCTTGCAGAGTGACAGCACCATTTAATGTACTTTTTCGTATGGTGGAATACCGTTCAAGCTTCTGAATATACCTTGTGTTGCATATTCAGTCTCCCACCAACGGACACTTGAATGAGTTCTACCTTTGAGCTATCGTGAATGTCACTATGAATATTTGTGTACCAGTTTTTGTTTGAATTATTAACAAATACATTACTATATATAAAAGAAGCCACAAGGACCTACTGTACAGTTTAGGAAACTATTAAATATCTTATGATAATGTATAATGGAAGAGAATCTCAAAAGGAATATATGAAAAGCACATAATAACCATGATATTTATTGTGCCAACACTATGAGTTATCATAGCACTACTCAACGTGTATTTATACATGTCACTAAAACATTCACATCTGTAAGGATATTATAAAAAATTATATAAAAAATCAAGAATTCAAACAGAGAATAAATAAACTTCCTGTCATTGCTCGTCATCATTTATACACTCATACTACCTGCAACACTCATTTTATAAGTGCTGGACTAGCAATTGACATTCTTGTAAACCAAGAGATTGTGAAGGTGTAAGGAAATATAACTTATTGAATTCCTTAATGAAGGATTATAGAACTCTATGTCCATGAAGTGAATGAAATTCCATTTTATTGAGCCACATTCTTACTAGAGTGATGAGCCTCCACCCCACCCAACGTTAGTTCACAATGAAATCCTGCAGTCCTCTGGCCTCAATGTCTGCTTCCTGCTACCGAGAAAGAAAAGATGAGGAAGTCCTGACAAAACCGATGCTATTTTTCTTTTTCTGATTTGTATTTTATCTCAGGGCTTGGCAAAAAGAGGGCCCAACGTGTTTTTAGAGTTCTATCCCAAGGGTTCCTCCAGCATGTTCCCTATGTTGACAAAGTGCTGATTATTTTCAACAAAGGACAATGATCTGCACTTCACTATCTGTTGCTTGAGCTGGAATAGCGGGCATCCCTTGAAGTGCAGTCCTTCATGCGGAAGTAGGCATCCCTGAAGCAGTAGTATAAGAGGAACACATTTATCATGTAGACATCGCATCCCATGCAGTTGTAATAATTTTTCAGTTATACCCGTCATCATCGGAGGAACTGACTTGTCCCAGTATAACGAGAGTACCCAGGATCACAGTTCCTTGACTTATGAGTACTTCCTATGAGTACCCTTATGAGTACTTCTTCCAATGTTGTTTCTCCTACTTTGGTCATGAACAGTAGAAGCTGATGGCAGTGGTCCTTGAAATGTATGTCGATTCCCAGGTGGCACAGTCAGTAAATAATCTGCCTACCAGTGCAGGAGGTGGAAGTGATGTGGGTTTGATCCCTGGTTCAGGAAGATACCAATTCATACGCATGTTTTATGTGAACCAGTTTGATACTCATGAGTTTTTTCTTCTGTATACAGAAAAGCAAATGCTGTTCAAGGACACTGAAAGAACCCTGATTTCGAAAATCAGATCTGTATTGTGAACAATGCTTAGATATCCGTGAGTCGAAGCATAGTATTATGCCTATCATCCTTGTATTTCCCTCAGTGAAATATGTTGAGGAAAACTCTTCATTCAGGGTCTAGATTCACGAAGAAGCTAAATAGCATTCATCCTTTACGTTGACAACTGTGAATTTAAATCTCCTGTGAATCCTATGTGACAACCACACATACCAACATGAGTTATTAGTATTATATCAATATTTTTAGTCCTATTGTATGTCAACTAAAAAAATCAATATATAATTGTACATGAAGTCAAGACATAAAGTCAGTGCAAATACAAAATGTTCCATCCTTTGAGAAAGGGAGAAAAACATCTCTGTGCTTAGCCTATTGCATTTTATGTATTAGATCCTTAAGTAGTTTATTCACCACACCCTATGAATGATTCACAAATCTTCAGAGAAGAAAGGGTCATTTCTCTTAAACAATGAGTAGTTCAACTCTTCTCAAAGCAAAGTCATAAGTGAGTCTAATTTTGCGTGAGACCATGAAAACTCAGTGTTTTCATTATGCTTGTGCTTATGATGGGAGGAGGTCTGAGAAGGCACTTCTGAAGGATTATTCATACCAGTCGTTCTCATATGTATTGAGTCTTTAAAGGTCGAATCACCGAGGTGTTGCTTCTACACTTGTACTAGGCTGAGCAGCAACATTCCCTTTCTCCCTAAGTGCAGTAGACGTCTGTCTTCTGTCCTCTGGAGTATGTATTGCTTGAGCTCACCACAGCCTAGTAGATGGAAATCGTCAGGATATTCTGGAAACCCTTTTTATTTCAGTCTGCTCAGGAGGTTACCACTGCTGCAAACCTCTGGATTTTACCACGCACTTTTAACAACCTCAGATGAAGGATACAAGTCAACACTCGTGACAGCCACGGGCTTCCATGGCCTATCCATGATTGTTGGCTTTGCTTTCATAATCATCCTGTTTCTTATACCAACTAAACTGTCACTGTATTTTTTAATTACCATTTTATCTTTGATGGTTTTTAGATCTATTATGGATTTTCCTATATATCTTCACTCATCGGTGAGGGTCTTATGTTAGTAGTAGTTATGACAACTGACTTCCAGTCAGTTAGCTCTGGCAGAATAGAAAAAAGAATGACCCATTGTATATTATTAATATTATGTATCAATATATTATTCGTTTTATTGTTTGCAGTCATCCACTTCCAAGTTTCCGAAATAAACTTTCAGAAAAATCACATCCTTTTGAATGTCCGTTTGACTGAATAGGAGCACGGAAATGCTATTCCATAAAATTGTTTACAGTTTCCATTCCGTTCCTCCTGTTTGATGTAGATATCGGCCTTTGGTTCTATCACTAGCTTTGCAAGTAAAAAAAAATTAGAGCTCGTATGGTAATTTTACTGTTAGCAATAAGTTTAGCATAAAATGAACACAGAAGAGGTTACAGTAGACCAAATATGAAAGTCAGTTTAAAAGAAAACATAGTGTTGAATGTTTACAGTAGGAATATAGTTATGAAGTTCCTTTATTATTATTCTATCCTTTCCGTTTCTTTTGCAGGGGTGTTAATGTACAGATTCCAGTACTATGGCTAGAGTGAATAATAGTATCATTATTCTTGAGAGCAACTCTACTAAGTCTTCACGCTCATGTCACTCAAGGTTTTTTAATACCTATTATGTTAGTCGTGTTTGTAGTTTGTGAAGTCACATAAGTTGCATTCATTCAAGCAATAGTATCAAACAGCAATAGCATCAATTATAGATGTGAATCGATATCGAATGTGAATCCATTTCACTGTGACAAGTTATTATTGTAGATATTCTATTCATGCCAGTAACAAAGCTGTGCAGAAATAATACAATGTTTATTAAAAAAATAAGATTTACTAATTTGTTTTTTTATTCTATTTCTTTTAAACAGATTGAATGACAACAGGCTCAACTTTTCATTCACTTGTATGACTATGAGCAGTTTGACCAAGTTGAAGAAGATGACTCGTTTGTAGTCTTCCTCATCAGCTCATTCCATCTACTGGCTTTAAAATCATTTAGTACAGAGCTCACCGTCTAGGTGTTCATCCAGTGTTTTGTTTGCTTATCATGCAGGATCATTTTAAAAGGAAAAGTATGTGTGTATGAGTTAGAGCTCTGATCCCAAGAGTCCATGTAGAAGCTTCCCCTGAGAAATGTATCGTTTTTGCACCAATGCTACTGAAATGTGTGAATGTGGTATACCACGCGTCCCAATAAGTGTAAACAGCTTCACAGGCTACTTATTTGAAATGACCAGTACTCATGACATTCCATTCAACTGAGGACTAAATATAGCCAACGTAGGCTGTGTTTGCCAAATAGACTTTGAAGTATTCTTCACACAGTCCTTCATCGACGCCAGTTTTCAGATCGAAGAAACCCTTGCTCCATGAAGTTTGTGAACACATATACTCATGTTTTGTTTGAGATTTTAAAGTCATTCTTCAGTTTTGTTGGAGGAATGGTTCTGTATATGCCCCGTGGATCCCCAAATCCACTGATGTTCATGTGTCTTGGGGCTTCCCAGGTGGTTCTAGTGGTAAAGAACATGCAGAACATACCCATGCAGGAGACATGGGAGGTATGGATTCCATCCCTGGGGCAGGAAGATCTCCTGAGGGAGAGCATGGCAACCCCCTCCAGTATCTTTGCCTAGAGAATCTCATGGAGAGAGGAGCCTGGTGGGGCCTAGTCCATATGATCCCAAGGAGTTGGACACAATGTAAGTGACTTCGCACAGCACATGATTCGTTGTCATAGCTAATATAATGGAGATGACATAAAAAGAAGCACCAGCGGGCGAAAGTCAATATCCATCACTTTTAAACTTTGGAATGTATTGTGATATTTTACATCCATATTTGTATGACTTGATAGTTGGAGAATCGATGCATGTGAAGGCCTGGTTGTGTTATATGTATGTTGAGGGAAGATATATTTTTATGTGGTTTGACATATGGGTCCCATTTCATTCGTAGACATATGCATACTCATCACTTATCATCATTTTTTTTGAAAAGACCATTGTTTGGAAAGGTTGTTGTCTAACCATGAAAGATGCTTGAAGTCTTGGGCTCCTTAGAGGAAGAATTCAACCCAGGGCCAGTGATGAGGCTTGATCAGTCAGAGCTTTTGTGTCCCAACGTTTTATTAAAGTATAAAAGAGAGAAAGCTTCTGACATAGACATCAGAAGGGGGCAGAAAGAGTGCCCCCTACTCATCTTTGGCTGGATGTTATCTAGCTACTAGCAGTCTACTCATTAGAGAAAGGAATGGCAGCAGACCCCTCACCCACAAGATATATGGAGATGGCCGTGGCACCAGGTGAGTCATCCTGGGCCATAAAACGATTGATATGAGCAAATGGATAGCTTCATTCACATAGATCAGGAGAGCCATGTATGAGTAACGCATATTGGTTTGTCAAGTCAGTTCTGAGCCTTTAGGCAGAACCTACTTGAAGATAGAGTCTAGGGTAAATACATAGTACATTCACATAGCTTAAGGCAAACCTTTCCATAAGAAAAATGCCTTGGTCAGCTCAAAGTATGAGAAAAGTGAAGTTCAGGCGGAACCAGGTGTCATTATAGCGACACAGAATTGTAAGAGAAAACCTCTTTTTAAATTTGTATCAAGAAGGGGAAAAAAGATAACAGCTTGTTTCCTCCTGCCTCGGAAGCGACAGATAACAACTGTCTGACAATTGCACCCCATTTCCTCCCTTTGGAGACCCCTGGCCTTCCTGGCTGTTACCCTCTCAGTTTCATTCATTGAGCGTTTTCTGCCTTGTGAAACATTGGGCATAGAAGTATGTGTTTATTTAGGGGTATTTCATCCAATTTCATTTAAATGCATATGTGAATTAGAAAGTTTGACATGCTGTTGCTTTGTATACCGATTGGGAAATGTGAGCCTCCAAGCTTAATTTAGTTTTTCATGTTCATTTTTCTTTTTAGGGGTACAAAGAAAAATAATATGACTGTTAAGATCAGCTTTTGTATTTTTTGCCAAATATGAATTGGGATCACATCGATCAGAGATGAGTCTGTGCATGAAAGCCCTAATAACTAATGCTAATTGACTTCACTACCATGGGATGTTTTCATATCTACCGAGGATTTACTTCATGTATTTCGATTTTAACTTTCTGTCTTACAGCCTTGTTTATAGATCAAAGCTATTTGAAATTGTCATCTGGTTTCAAATGGCTTGTGAGGTTATTCATGAGTGGTTTATAAAACCGAATGGATTGTACGTAGCCATACTTTGTTGTCATTCTATGAATTTGAAGAATGTCTGAAGAATGTCTGCAGTTATGCCTTAAAGATTCATACAATTGATGTACAATATTTATCTCAATAGACTTGCTTTCAATTTGTAGTTTCCTATGCATATGTCTTTCTTTATGGATTTGGGTAGAACTTGTATTGGAACACTGAAAAATCTGTGATATCAACCCTGCTGACCTTCTTTCTGGTGGTCATCATTAAGATTTTCACGCTCACTGTCACTTTGTGCAATGCTATGGATCCTAGTGGAAACAGGTGCTGTTCATCCTACTTTTGTGAAGATTGAACTCATCGTAGAAAGTGGAATTTGTTGAAATATTTATGGTATAAATAAATCTTTTCTATATAATTACCCAGAGTCCTGGTGCGTATTTGATTGTTAAGTTATAAAATGTGTGAGATAGATGTGATCCATCAATGGCGACTGGATAAGTGGTGGAGAGGTATTTTGGTGATGCAAGAGATTTAAATGATGTGATCACAGTATTTATATCCCTTTTATGTGGATAATGGGTCTTGGATCCATGTTTCAAACCTTACAACCTCGTCTTTTGTTATGCATGGGAAGTGTCAAAAATGAAGAAGATGCGGGTAGGTACTTCAAGGGTAAGTATAGGGCTGAGGGCATGACTATGATGTGGGTTAGGGTTAGGATGTGGATAGGGGGTCAGGTTAGGGTAGGGTAAAGGTTAGAGTTCGTGGAACAGCCCTCCAAACTTGTTAGGGTGAGGTGTGAGGGTTCAGGATGAGGGTGAGGGTAAGGATTCAGGGTGAGGATTCAGGATGAGGGTAAGGGTTCAGGGAGAGGGTGAGGGTGAGGGTTCAGGGTGAAGGTCAGGGTTAGGGTTCGGGGTGAGCGTTCAGGGTGAAGGTGTGGGCCTCACATCTGATACAGGATTGTGCTCCAAATATACCCATCCCTTCCCTTGAACAGACCTCTCCCTATGGGAGCCCTTGGCAGTGTGGAACCCACCGGCCTATAAGCCCTCCAAAAGGACGACTGGGGCCTAGGTGCAAAGGCAATGCAGGAGTGGAGCTGAGGCCAGGAAGGCGCCAGTGGCGTCTGCCAACTTTGCAAAGGCTGCTCCTTCCTGGGTAGGAAGCCTAGCAGCGAGGCAAGTGTGGCCAAGGTTCGCCCAGGGCAGAGCAGCCTCGCGCCAGGAACTCTGCCAGATCGGGCCTCTGAGCAGAGCTGGAGCTCTGCCATCCTGGGGGCGCACTCGGCTCCGCCCAAGCCCTAAGGCGGCTGGGCTGCTTCATCTTCCCCCTGGGAAGCTAGATTCCCAAATGCTGTTCACTCGGCTTCCAGGCGCCGGCTCCCTGCCCCTCCTAAGATCTAGGATCAGGGGCTGCTTCCCCTGACCTGGGGCTGTGGGCGGGAGCCCAGACACACAGGGGCAGGACCCAACCACCTGCACACGTCTCTGCTCCGAGGAGAGCGCTAGGGAACCTACCTGTGTGAGGCAGCTGCTCGGCGCCCACGGAGTCAGCCTCCGGGTGTGCGGGGCTGCAGACCCCAGCCAGGGGCCCTGGGAGCCTGGTGCTCTCTGTGAGGCGCTCAGTCTGGGCGTCCAAGCAACCGATGGAGGAGCCCTGCAGTTGCCCTTTCCTTCCGTCTGACAGAGCTCTCCCTGCTAGAGCCCTGGGCAGTGTGCAAGACACCGGCCCCTAAGCCCTCCCCAAGGACGCCTGGGGCTTAGGTGCAAAGGCAAGGCAGGAGCGGAGCTGAGGCCAGGAAGGCGCCAGTGGCTTGTCCCAGCTTTGCGCAGCCTGCTCATTCCTGGGCAGGAAGCCTAGCAGGGAGGCAAGTCTGGGTAAGGCTCGCCCAGGGCAGAGCAGCCTCACGCCAGGAACCCTGACAGATCGGGCCTCTGAGCAGAGCTGGAGCTCTGCCCTACTGGAGGCGCACTTGGCTCTGGCCAAGCAGGGCTTTAGCCGCCCGCGGCTGGGCTTCATCTGCTTCCCCAGGGGAAGCTCGCTTCCCCACATACTATTCACTCGGCTTCAAGGCGGAGGCGCGCTGCGCCTCCTGCCGGTCTCGGCAGCTTCACCTGAGCTGGGGTGGGAGGTGGAGGCCACACACGCAGGGGCAGGCCCCAACCAGCTGCACATGTCTCTGCTGGGGAGGAGAGCGCCAGGGAACCTCCGTGTGTGAGTCAACTGCTGGGTGCCCACGGAGTCAGCCTCCAGGTGTGCGGGGCTGCAGACCCCAGCCAGGGGCCCTGGGAGCCTGTTATCTCCGTGCTGCTCTGAGTCTGGGCGGCCAAGAACGGCTGAAGGTGCCCTGCAGTTGCCCTTCCCTTCCCTCTCGCAGAGTTCTCCCTGCTGGAGCCCTTGGCAGTGTGCAACCCACCGTCCCCTAAGCCATCCACAACGATGTCTGGGGCCTAGATGCAAAGGCAGTGCTTGAGCAGAGCTGAGTCCAGGAAGGCGCCAGTGGTGTCTCCCAGCCTCGCGCAGCCTGCTCCTTCCTGGGCAGGAAGCCTAGCAGCGAGGCAAGTCAGGGCAATGCTGGTCCAGGGCAAAGCTGCCTCGCGCCAGGAACTCTGCCAGATCGGGACTCTGAGCAGAGCTGGAGCTCTGCCGTACTGGAAGCAAACTGGGATCCGCCCAAGCATGGTTTGTAGCCGCACGCGGTTGGGCTGCCTCTGCTTTCCCCGAGCGCCTCCTGCAGGTCTTGGGTCAGGGGCTGCTCCCCTGAGCTGGGGCTCTGGGCATGAGCCCAGACACGTAGGGGCAGGCCCCAGCCACCTGCACACGTCTCTGCTCCGAGGAGAGCGCTAGGGAACCTACGTGTGTGAGGCAGCTGCTGGGCGCCCACGGAGTCAGCTCCGGGTGTGCGTGGCGGCAGACCCCAGCAAGATGCCCTGGGAGCCTACTGCTCTCGATGCGGCTCTGAGTCTGGGCAGCCAAGCCACCGCTGGAGGAGCACTGCACTTGTCCTTCTCTTCACTCTGACGGAGCTCTCCCTGCTGGAGCTCTTGGTAGTGTGCAAGCCACTGGCCCCAAGCCCTCCCCAAGGACGCCTGCGGCCTTGGTGCAAAGGCAAGGCAGGAGGGGAGCTGAGGCCAGGAAGGCGCCAGTGGCTTGTCCCAGCCTCGCGCAGCCTGCTCCTTCCTGGGCAGGAAGACTAGTAGCGAGGCAAGTCTGGGCAAGGCTCGCCCAAGTCAGAGCAGCCTCACGCCAGGAACTCTGCCAGATCGGGCCTCTGAGCAGAGCTGGAGCTCTGCCGTACTGGAGGCGCACTGGGATCTGCCCAAGCAGGCTTTAGCTGCACGCGGCTGATCTGCCTCTGCTTCCCCCAAGGAGGCTCGCTTCCCCGCATGCTGTTCACTCGGCTTCCAGGCGGGGGCGCTCTGCGCCTCCTGCAGGTCGTGGCTCAGGGGCTGCTTGCCCTGAGCTGGGGCTGTGGGCGGGAGCCCAGGCACGCAGGGGCAGGCCCCAACCAGCTGCACACGTCTCTGCTGGGGAGGAGAGCGCTAGGGAAGCTACGTGTGTGAGGCAGCTGCTGGGCGCCCATGGAGTCAGCCTCCAGGTGTGCAGGGCTGCAGTCCCCATCCACGGGCCCTGGGAGCCAGGTGCTCTCTGGGCGGCGCTGAGTCTGGGCGGCTAAGCAACCGCTGGAGGAACCCTGCACTAGCCCTTCCCTACCCTCGCACAGAGCTCTTCCTGCTGGAGCCCTTGGCAGTGTGCAAGCCACTGGCCCCAAGACTTCCCCAAGGACGCCTGGAGCCTTGGTGCAAAGGCAAGGCAGGAGCGGAGCTGAGGCCAGGAAGGCGCCAGTGGCTTCTCCCAGCCTCGCGCAGCCAGCTCCTTCCTGGGCAGGAAGACTAGTAGTGAGGCAAGTCTGGGCAAGGCTCTCCCAGGGCAGAGCAGCCTCACGCAAGGAACTCTGCCAGATCGGGCCTCTGAGCAGAGCTGGAGCTCTGCCGTACTGGAGGTGCACTCGGCTCTGCCCAAGCAGGCTTTAGCCCCACGCGGCTGAGATGCCTCTGCTTCCCCCAAGGAGGCTCGCTTCCCCGCATGCTGTTCACTCAGCTTCCAGGTGGGGGCGCTCTGCGCCTCCTGCAGGTCTTGAATCAGGGGCTGCTTCCCCTGAGCTGGGGCTGTGGGCGGGAGCCCAGACACGCAGGGGCAGGCCCCAACCAGCTGCACACATCTCTGCTAGGGAGGAGAGCGCCAGGGAACCTCCGTGTGTGAGGCAGCTCCTGGGCGCCCATGAAATCAGCCTCCGGGTGTACGGGGTTGCAGACCCCAGCCAGGGGCCCTGGGAGCCTGGTGCTCTCTCTCTGTGGCCCTCAGTCTGGGGGTCCAAGCAGCCGATGAAGCAGCCCTACACTTGCCCTTCCCTTCCCTCTGACAGAGCTCTCCCTGCTGGAGCCCTTGGCAGGGTGCAAGACACCGACCCTAAGCCCTCCCCAAGGACGCATTGGGCCTAGGTGCAAAGGCAAGGCAGGAGCGGACCTGGGGCCAGGAAGGCGCCAGTGGCCTCTCTAGCCTCTGGCAGTCTGCTCCTTCTTGGGCAGGAAGCCTAGCAGCGAGGCAAGTCAGGGCAATGCTGGTCCAGGGCAAAGCTGCCTCGCGCCAGGAACTCTGCAAGATCGGGACTCTGAGCAGAGCTGGAGCTGTGCCGTACTGGAAGCGCACTCGGATCCGCCCAAGCATGGTTTGTAGCCGCACGCGGCTGGGCTGCCTCTGCTTTCCCCGAGCACCTCCTGCAGGTCTTGGGTCAGGGGCTGCTCCCCTGAGCTGGGGCTCTGGGCATGAGCCCAGACACGTAGGGGCAGGCCCCAGCCACCTGCACACGTCTCTGCTCCGAGGAGAGTGCTAGGGAACCTACGTGTGTGAGGCAGCTGCTGGGCGCCCACGGAGTCAGCCTCTGGGTGTGCGGGGCTGCAGACGCCAGCCAGGGGCCCTGGGAGCCTGGTGCTCTCCGTGTGGTGCGGAGTCTGGGCGGCCAAGCAACCTCTGGAGGAGCCCTGCACTTGTCCTTCTCGTTCCTCTGACGGAGTTCTCCCTGCTGGAACTCTTGGCACTGTGCCAGCCACTGGCCCCAAGCCCTCCTCAAGGACGCCTGGGGCCTTGGTGGAAAGGCAAGGCATGAGCGTAGCTGAGGCCAGGAAGGCGCCAGTGGCTTGTCCCAGCCTCGCGCAGCCTGCTCCTTCCTGGGCAGGAAGCCTAGCAGCGAGGCAAGTCTGCGCAACGCTCGCCCAGGGCAGAGCGGCCTCACGCCAGGAACTCTGCCAGATCGGGCCTCTGAGCAGAGCTGGAGCTCTGCCGGACTGGAGGCGCACTCAGCTCTGCCCAAGCAGGCTTTAGCTGCACGCGGCAGAGCTGCCTCTGCTTCCCCCAAGGAGGCTCGCTTCCCCGCATGCTGTTCACTCGGCTTCCAGGCGGGGGCGCTCTGCGCCTCCTGCAGGTCTTGGCTCAGGGGCTGCTCCCCTGAGCTGGGGCTCTGGGCGTGAGCCCAGACACGTAGGGGCAGGCCCCAGCCACCTGCACACGTCTCTGCTCCTAGGAGAGCGCTAGGGAACCTCCGTGTGTGAGGCAGCTGCTGGGCGCCCACGGAGTCAGCCTCCGGGTGTGCGTGGCGGCAGACCCCAGCAAGGTGCCCTGGGAGCCTACTGCTCTCCATGCGGCTCTGAGTCTGGGCAGCCAAGCAACCGCTGGAGGAGCACTGCACTTGTCCTTCTCTTCACTCTGACGGAGCTCTCCCTGCTGGAGCTCTTGGTAGTGTGCAAGCCACTGGCCCCAAGCCCTCCCCAAGGACGCCTGCGGCCTTGGTGCAAAGGCAAGGCAGGAGGGGAGCTGAGGCCAGGAAGGCGCCAGTGGCTTGTCCCAGCCTCGCGCAGCCTGCTCCTTCCTGGGCAGGAAGACTAGTAGCGAGGCAAGTCTGGGCAAGGCTCGCCCAAGTCAGAGCAGCCTCACGCCAGGAACTCTGCCAGATCGGGCCTCTGAGCAGAGCTGGAGCTCTGCCATACTGGAGGCGCACTCGGCTCTGCCCAAGCAGGCTTTAGCCGCATGGGGCTGACCTGCCTCTGCTTCCCCCGAGGAGTCTCGCTTCCCCGCCTGCTGTTCACTCGGCTTCCAGCCGAGGGCGCTTTGCGCCTCCTGCAGCTCTTGGCTCAGGGGCTGCTTGCCGTGAGCTGGGGCTGTGGGCGGGAGCCGAGACACGCAGGGGCAGCCCCCAACCAGCTGCACACATCTCTGCTGGGGAGGAGAGCGCCAGGGAACCTCCGTGTGTGAGTCAACTGCTGGGTGCCCACGGAGTCAGGCTCCAGGTGTGCGGGGCTGCAGACCCCAGTCAGGGGCCCTGGGAGCCTGTTATCTCCGTGCTGCTCTGAGTCTGGGCGGCCAAGAACCGCTGAAGATGCCCTGCAGTAGCCCTTCCCTTCCCTCTCACAGAGCTCTCCCTGCTGGAGCCCTTGGCAGTGTGCAACCCACCGTCCCCTAAGCCATCCACGAAGATGTCTGGGGCCTAGATGCAAAGGCAGTGCTTGAGCAGAGCTGAGTCCGGGAAGGCGCCAGTGGTGTCTCCCAGCCTCGCGCAGCCTGCTCCTTCCTGGGCAAGAGGCCTAGCAGCGAGGCAAAATCTGGCATGGCTCGCCCAGGGCAGAGCAGTCTCGCGCCAGCAACTCTGCCAGATCGGGCCTCTGAGCAGAGATGGAGCTCTGCCATATTGGAGGCGCACTCGGATCCGCCCAAGCAGGGGTTGCAACTGCACCCGGCTCGGCTGCCACGTATTCCCTCAAGGAGGCTCGCTTCCCCGCATGCTGTTCACTCGGCTTCCAGGCGGAGGCGCTCTGCGCCTGCTGCAGGTCTTGGCTCAGGGGCTACTTTCCCTGAGCTGCGGCTGTGAGCGGGAGCCTAGACACGCAGGGGCAAACCCCAACCAGCTGCACACGTCTCTGCTGGGTAGGAGAGCGCTAGGGAACCTCCGTGTGTGAGGCAGCTGTTGGGCGCCCATGAAATCAGTCTCCGGGTGTGCGGGGCTGCAGACCCCAGCCAGGGGCCCTGGGAGCCTGGTGCTCTCTGTGAGGCGCTCAGTCTGGGCGTCCAAGCAACCGATGGAGGAGCCCTGCAGTTGCCCTTTCCTTCCCTCTGACAGAGCTCTCCCTGCTGGAGTCCTTGGCAGTGGGCAAGACACCGGCCCCTAAGCCCTCCCCAAGGACGCCTGGGGCCTAGGTGCAAAGGCAAGGCAGGAGCGGAGCTGAGGCCAGGAAGGCGCCAGTGGCTTGTCCCAGCTTCTCGCAGCCTGCTCCTTCCTGGGCAGGAAGCCTAGCAGGGAGGCAAGTCTGGGTAAGGCTCGCCCAGGGCAGAGCAGCCTCACGCCAGGAACTCTGACAGATCGGGCCTCTGAGCAGAGCTGGAGCTCTGCCCTACTGGAGGCGCACTTGGCTCTGGCCAAGCAGGGCTTTAGCTGCCCGCGGCTGGGCTGCATCTGCTTCCCCTGAGGAAGCTCGCTTCCCCACATGCTATACACTCGGCTTCAAGGCGGAGGCGCGCTGCGCCTCCTGCCGGTCTCGGCAGCTTCACCTGAGCTGGGGTGGGAGGTGGAGGCCACACACGCAGGGGCAGGCCCCAACCAGCTGCACATGTCTCTGCTGGTGAGGAGAGCGCTAGGGAAACTCCGTGTGTGAGACAGCTGCTGGGCGCCCACGGAGTAAGCCTCCGGGTGTGCAGGGCTGCAGTCCCCATCCACGGACCCTGGGAGCCAGGTGCTCTCCGGGCGGCGCTGAGTCTGGGCGGCCAAGCAACCTCTGGAGGAGCCCTGCATATGTCCTTCTCGTTCCTCTGTCGGAGTTCTCCCTGCTGGAACGCTTGGCACTGTGCCAGCCACTGGCCCCAAGACCTCCCCTAGGACGCCTGGAGCCTTGGTGCAAAGGCAAGGCAGGAGCTGAGGTGAGGTCAGGAAGGCGCCGTGGCTTGTCCCAGCCTCGCGCAGCCTGCTCCTTCCTGGGCAGGAAGCCTAGCAGTGAGGCAATTCTGGGCAAAGCTCGCCCAGGGCAGAGCGGCCTCACGCCAGGAACTCTGCCAGATCGGGCCTCTGAGCAGAGCTGGAGCTCTGCCGGACTGGAGGCTCACTCAGCTCTGCCCAAGCAGGCTTTAGCTGCACGCGGCTGAGCTGCCTCTGCTTCCCCCAAGGAGGCTCATTTCCCCGCATGCTGTTCACTCGGCTTCCAGGCGGGGGCGCTCTGCGCCTCCTGCAGGTCTTGGCTCAGGGGCTGCTTGCCCTGAGCTGGGGCTGTGGGCGGGAGCCCAGGCACGCATGGGCAGGCCCCAACCAGCTGCACACGTCTCTGCTGTGGAGGAGAGCACCAGGGAAACTCCGTGTGTGAGACAGCTGCTGGGCGCCCATGAAATCAGCCTCCCGGTGTACGGGGTTGCAGACCCCAGCCAGGTGCCCTGGGCGCCTGGTGCTCTCTGTGTGGCGCTCAGTTTGGGCGTCCAAGCAACCGATGAAGCAGCCCTGCAGTTGCCCTTCCCTTCCCTCTCACAGAGCTCTCCCTGCTGGTGCCCTTGGCAGGGTGCAAGACACCGACCCTAAGCCCTCCCCAAGGACGCCTAGGGCCTAGGTGCAAAGGCAAGGCAGGAGCGGAGCTGAGGCCAGGAAGGCGCCAGTGGCGTCTCCCAGCCTCGCGCAGCCTGCTCCTTCCTAGGCAGGAAGCCTAGCAGCGAGGCAAGACATGGCAAGGCTCGCCCAGTGCAGAGAAGCCTCGCGCCAGCTACTCTGCCAGATCGGGCCTCTGAGCAGAGCTGGAGCTCTGCCGTCCTGGAGGCTCACTCGGCTCCAGCCAAGTAGGGCTTGAGCCAAACGAGGCTGGGCTGCCTCTTCTTCCCTCGAGCAGGCTCGCCTCCAGGCCAGCGGGTCAGTCGGCTTCCAGGTGGGGGCGCTCTGCGCCTCCTGCAGGTCTTGGCTCAGGGGCTGCTTGCCCTGAGCTGGGGCTGTGCGCGGGAGCCCAGGCACACAGGGGCAGGCCCCAACCAGCTGCACACGTCTCTGCAGGGGAGGAGAGTGCTAGGGAAGCTACGTGTGTGAGGCAGCTGCTGGGCGCCCAGGGAGTCAGCCTCCGGGTGTGCGGGGCTGCAGACCCCAGCCAGGGGCCCTGGGAGCCTGGTGCACTCGGTTTGGCGCTGAGTCTGGGCGGCCAAGCAACCGCTGGAGGAGCCCTGCACTAGCCCTTCCCTTCCCTCGCACAGAGCTCTTCCTGCTGGAGCCCTTGGCAGTGTGCAAGCCACCGGCCCCTAAGCCCTCCCCAAGGACGCCTGGGGCCTAGGTGCAAAGGCAAGGCAGGAGCGGAGCTGAGGCCAGGAAGGCGCCAGTGGCGTCTCCCAGCCTCGCGCAGCCTGCTCCTTCCTGGGCAGGAAGCCTAGCAGCGAGGCAAGTCTGGGCAAGGCTCGCCCAGGGCAGAGCAGCCTCCCACCAACAACTTAGCCAGATAGGGCCTCTGAGCAGAGCTGGAGCTCTGCCGTCCTGGAGGCGCACTCGGCTCCAGCCAAGTATGGCTTGAGCCAAACGAGGCTAGGCTGCCTCTTCTTTCCTCGAGGAGGCTCGCTTCCCCGCATGCTGTTCCCTCGGCTACCAGGCGGGGGCGCTCTACGCCTCCTGCAGCTCTTGGCTCAGGGGCTGCTTGCCCTGAGCTGGGGCTGTGGGTGGGAGCCCAGGCACGCAGGGGCAGGCCCCAACCAGCTGCACACGTCTCTGCTTGGGAGGAAAGCGCTAGGGAAGCTACGTGTGTAAGGCAGCTGCTGGGCGCCCAGGGAATCAGCCTCCGGGTGTGCGGGGCTGCAGACCCCAGCCAGGGGCCCTGGGAGCCTGGTGCTCTCCGTGCGGCGCTGAGTCTCGGCGGCCAAGCAACAGCTGGAAGAGCCCTGCACTTGCCCTTCCCTTCCCTCTCACAGAGCTCTCCCTGCTGGAGCCCTTGGCAGTGAGCAAGCCACCGGCCCCTAAGCCCTCCCCAAGGACGCCTGGGGCCTAGGTGCAAAGGTAAGGCAGGAGCGGAGCTGAGGCCAGAAATGCGCCAGTGGCGTCTCCCAGCTTCGCGTAGCGTGCTTTTACTCCTGGAGCCCTTGCCTGTGCGGCACTCAGTAGCCCCTAATCGTGACTCCAAACCCCGAACTCCACCCTGACCTCAAAACCCTATTATCCGAACCCGTAAACTGAATGCCTAGCTCGAATCCCCAAACAATGAACCTTAAACCTGATACCTTAACCCTAACCCAACCTCAAACCAAAACACCTACCACTTAATCCCAAACCCAAACTCCAATCTCCAAACCGAAACCCCAAACCGCAAACCTCTAACCCCGAAGCCAAACCCCATACCCCAAACCCCAAGCCCCTAATCAGAACAAGAACCCCCAAACTCCGAACCCCAAACCCCTAACTCGAACACCATACCATGAACCCCAACCCATTTCCCGAATCCAAATCTCTAACCCCAAGCACCGAACTCCAAACCTGAACCCCAATCCCCTAACCCAATCCCCTACCTGAACCCTTTACCATAACCCGAAAACGAAAGACCAAACCCCTAACCCATAACCTGAACTGCGACCCCCTACCCTAAAACAGAAGCCCCTGTCACTAACCCCTAACCAGAACAGCGAACCCCTTAACCGAACCTCAAACGCTGAACCCCAAACCCCTAACCCGATCCGTGAACCCCTAACTCGAACCCGAACCCCTAACCCGAGCCCCAAACCCAAGCCCCGACCCCCAAACCCCATACCACAAACCCCGAACCACGTAGCCCAAACCCCGAATCCATAACTCAAACCCCGAACCCCAAATCTGGAACCCGAACCCCCAACCCCAAACCGCTAACACGAACCCCAAACCCAAACCGCACACCCCTAATGCCTTACCGGAAACGCAAACCCATAAACTGAACCCCAAACCCTGAACCCAAACCCCTAACCCGTACCCCACACCCCACACCCCCAACCCAAACCCCAAACCCCTAACCCAAACTGCGAACACCTAAACCGAATTCTAAACCCCGAAACCCAACCCCCAAAACCCAACCCTCAAACCCAAACTCCAAACCCCTGATCCGAACCCCAAACCCCAAACCCCTAACCGGAACCCCAAACCTCAAACCCCAAACCGCACACCCCAAACCCCTAAGCCGAACCTCGAACTCCCAACCCCTAACTCCTAACCTGAACAGCGAAACTCAAAACTGCACCTCACACCCCCATCCCCAAACCCTGAACCCAAACCCCCGAAGCCCAAACCCCAAACCTCAAATCTTGACCCCCGAACCACAAATCTCACTTACTGAACCTCTAATCGGAACCCCCAACCCCAATCCTCGAACCCCAATTCCCGAACCCCAAAACCCAAACCCCAAACCCCTAATCCGTAACCCAAACTGCAAACCCAAAAACCGAACCCCAAACCCCCAAACCACAACCCTGAACCCAAAGCCCAAACCCATAACTGGAACCCCAAACCGCGAACCCCTGACCCAAATCCCAGACTCCAAACCCCAAATCCCTAACCCCTAACCAAATCCGTGAACCCCTATCCCAAACCGCGAACCCCAAACCCCAACCCTCAACCCCTAACCTGAAAAGCGAACCCCAAACCTCGAACTCCAAACCCCAAACCCAAACCCAAACCGCGAACCCCAAAACCCAAACCCATAACCCGAATCCCAAACCCAAAACCCCTAACCTGAATCCCAAACCTCCAACCCAAGCCGTGAACCCCAAACCCCAAACCCTTCATCCTAACCTCAAACCCAAACCCGAACTGTGAACCCCTAACCCAATCCGAGAGCCCCTAACCTGATCCCCAAACCCCAAACCCAAACCTCAAACCACAAACCCAAACCGCGAACCCCAAGCCCTTTACCTGAACCTCAAACCCCAAACCCGAACTGCGAACCCCGAACCTGAACTGAGAACCCATAACCTGATCCCCAAATCTGAAACGCGAACCCCTAATCCGAACCCCAAACCCCAAACCCAAACCGCGAACCCCTAACCCAAACCCCGAACCCCTAAGCTGAACCTTGAACCCCTAATCGGAACCCCAAACTTCAAACTAGAACCGCGAACCCCTAACCCCAAACGCTGAACCCCAAACCACAAACACGAACCCTGAACCCGAACCCTAAGTAGAGAGGGGATTCCTCGCACCCGAACTCTGAACCTGAACCCTAACAAGTTGGGGGGATGCCGGAACCCTAAACCTAACCCTAACAATAAAACTCTAACATAAACATAAACTTTTCTGGCCTAAGCCCCGCCCCTTGCTGTCCCTCACCCCCTAAAAGCAAACGAGGCAAAACTGGGACTTGAATGCCTGACCTACAGAGCCAAGTTGGATGTTTAACTGGTTGTCAGCCTAACCGCTTCGCTAGGGAGGATTACTGGGTTTTGTCTTGCTCCCAGGCTCTCTTCAAGCCTCACCCCGCCACGGCAGGCTAATAAAGAACTATGGACCCTATTAGCGCTCACTTTAAGCTGTAACCCCAACACTAATGCCAACCCTAACCGTAACCCAAACCCTGACCCTGACCTGAACCCTAACCCAAACCCGAACTCTAAGAAGAGGGGGGTCCCCGAATTCTAACCTGAACCCGAACCCTAACAAGTGGGGGGGTTGCCCGAACCCTAACCCTAAGCTTAACAATAAACCTCTAAAATAAAAAAATTTTCTGGTCTAAGCCCTGGCTCTTGCAGTCCCCTGCCCCTTAAAAGAAAAAGGTTAGACTGGAGACTTGAACTCCTGACTTACAGGCCATAGTCTGCCTGCCTAGTGGCCTCCCTAACCCCTATGCTACAGAGGCTTGCTGCTTTCAGCAGGGCTCCCGAACCCTCTTCAAGCCTCGGCCCGCCAGGGCAGGCTAATAAAGAACTATGAGCCCTATTAGGGCTCACTTTAAGCTGTAACCCCAACACTAATGCTAACCCTAACCGTAACCTGAACCCTGACCCTGACATGAACCCTAACCCAAACCCGAACTCTTAGAAGAGGGGGGTTCCCCAAATTCTAACCCTAACCCTGAACCCGAACCTGAACAAGTTGGGGGGTTGCCCGGACCCTAACCCTAAGCTTAACAATAAACCTCTAAAATAAAAATAAACGTTTCTGGTCTAAGCCCCGCCTCTTGCTGTCCCCCGCCCCCTAAGAGCAAAAGAGCTAAGCTGCGGACTTGAACTCCTGACTTACAGACCATAGTGTGCCTGCTTACCAGCGCACCTAACCTCTATGCTACAGAGGCCTGCCGCCCTGACAGAGCTCCCGGACCCTCTTCAAGCCTCTGCCCGCCAGGGTCTGGCTCTATAGAATATCATGGCTGTCCTAGGTCATCTTTGCTTTCTATAGTCATAGTTTTATCCCTAAATCATAGACAGATCAGCTGAGAAAAAGCTTGGATTGTCTCGGTGGGGTGGATTTGCTTGTCCTTGTGTTTCACCTGGAGGCAGTCGCGGTCCCGCGGGCCTGTCCTGGAAGGGGGCGTGGGGGTGGGGCGCACCGTGAGCGCGTCGGGGGCGGGGCCAACCTGGGCGGCTGGTCAGGAGCGCGGCTCACGTGAGCGGGTCTGGGGCGGGATGAATATGGCGGCGCGTCGGGGGCCAGGGCTCTCAGGGCTCGCCATTGCAGCTGGGAATGCTCGTTTCGTGGGCTCCTGGGTCCCCGTCGATTGGCATCCAGCGAGCAGAGCGCAGGGCTGTGGGCCACAGGTAAGGGAACTCAGACTGGGCGGAGCAGGGAACCATGTATTCTGCCCTCTTTGTTTGCAGTCTCGGAGCCGACTAAAATGGCGGTCGCAGAAAAGCCTCGCCTTTGGGGCCAAGGGTTTTACCGCTTTACCCCTTTGCATAAAGCTCAGACCCGCGCGGTTTTCCCAAGCAGCCTAGTGTATTGCTTCCTACAGGCCTGGAGAGGATAACAGGCAGGAAGGCCAGGGGTCTCCAGACAGAGAAAATAGACTGCAAGTGTCAGACGTTTTTTCCTCTCTCTTAAGAGGCCAGAGGAGACAAAAGAGTGCTGCATTTTTTTTCCTCCATCTTGATACAAATTTAAAAGGAGGTTTCTCAGAAAATTCTGTGTTGCCATGACCACTCCTGGCTCCACCTGAATTTAACTTTCCTCAAACCTTGAACTAAGCAATGCATTTTTCTTATGGAAATGTTTGTCTTAAGGTATGCTAATGTACTATGTATTTACCCAAGGCTCTGTCTTCAGGTCAGTTTCCCCTAAAGGCTCAGAAAAAACTTGACAAACCAGTATGTTTTACTCATACCTTGTTCTCTTAATCTATGTGAATGAAACTATATATTTGCTTGGAAATCTGCCTTTCTTCAAGATTCATGTCCATCATTTTATGGCCTGGGATGACTCATCTGCTGCCAATGTTATCTCAATGCATGCTGTGGGTGAGGGGCCTGGTGCCATTCTCTGACACATTGTCTTTCTTTCATTAGCAGACTGCTAGTGGCTCTATAACATCTGGCTAAAGACTAGCAGGGGGTACTCTTTCTTCCCCCTTTTACTGTCTATGTCAGCAGCTCTCTCGATCTCTTTTATATTTTAATAAAACTTTTTAACAGAAAACCTCTGAGCCATCAAGCTTCGTCACTTGCCCTGGATTGAATTCTCCTCTGGAGTCCAAGAATGCTGGCATATTTTGTGGTTTAGCAACCACCTTTCAGCCTTTTGTAATTCATATTGAATCTTCATTTCAGATTGAAGATGCATTCCATGGTATTGCCAACTGAAGCCTTTTCATCGCTATGGAGTATCTGTCCATGTCTTTAAGGTATTTTTCAGCAATCATGTATCATTTCCAGTGTGCCAGTCTTGTTATCCTCATTCTGTCCATAGCAAAGTCTTTTATTAATGTTGACATGACTGAAAGGGAATCGTTTGTTTAAATTCCTTTTCAGATTGTTATTTGCTGGTGTATACAGATAACACTGTGTCATCATCCATTTGTATCAGTTTGGACAGCTTGATAGTTGTCTTTAGTTTCTTTAATTTCTCATAATTTAAGATGACCCTGGCTCATATATTTACAGTCTCACCCCTAGTCTCAGTCATTTCTTCAAAGAACTGTCCCTTTTTTTAACATTACATTATTTTTGACTGTGCTGGGTCTTTATTGCTCGTTTGTCTAGTTGTAGTGAGCAGAGGCTACCCTCTAGTTGCTGTGCCATGGCTTCTCATTGCAGTGCTTTCTCTGTTTGCAGAACTTGGGCTCTGGAGCATGCAAACTTCTAGAGTTGTTCAAGGGCTTCGTTGCCCCTGGGCGTGTGGGATCTCCTACACAGGAATTGAACCCGTGTTCCCTGCATCGGTAGGCAGATTCTTTACCACCGGGCCATCAGAGATGTTTCCTGTTCCCTTTTATTAGAGAATGATATTTAAAACATACATGTAGGAGCTCAATATGCTCAGCTGACAAATACATGGATATATATATACATGTATTCCAGCTCACCTTTGAACATATTCAGTTAAAGGTAATTTGTGATGTCTCCAACCTGATCCACCACGACATGGACATTGTAACGTTTCCTTTTGTTTATCTGTAACTTTGCATTCCAATGGTAAGATACCTGGCTTCCACCGCTTGTCATACACAGAATTCAGTGCTTGTCCCACGTGGTTACTGAAAAAAAACTGTCAGATTGTCTTTCAAAGGGGGCTCTGCATGCATTGCACCAGTATCTTGAGTATGTTTTTGTATGATAGTTTACTATCAGTATACCCTCAGTGGCCAGGTGTCTATTTCAGTCGCTACCAATTATGAATGGGCTTGTTTGCTCTAGTGTTCTTGGACAATTCGAATACAGTTTCTTTGTCAGATATGCATTTTTTTTAGGAAAACAGTTTTATTGATTGTTGGCTGTGTTGCATCTTTGTGTGTGGGCTTTTCTCTAGTTTTGGTGAGCATGGGCCATAACTAGTGGTTTGCAGGCTTCTCACTGCAGTGTCTCCTCTTGTTGAGGGGCACAGGCTCATGGGCTTCAGTGGCTGCAGCATGTGAACTCGGCATCGTGGCTTCCAGGATCTAGAGCACAAGCTCGGCAGTTGTGGCACACGGGCTCCATAGGATGTGGGATCTTCCCATCCTAGGGATCGCACATGCATCTCCAGCACCAGGGGGTGGATTCTTTGGAATCTATGGAACTACCAGGGCATATTTTAGATTCTAGTTTTCCACACATGTATCTAGTGAAAGAGGCCAGGATCAAGAGGCATGGCAGCTGGGAATCCTCAGCCCCAGCTCTGGTGTGCTATCCAAAGCTCTGGGGCCTCTGGTGAGCAGCTCAGCTTCCCTGGGACTGTTTCCTCCAGTCAGAAATGCCCTGCTTTTGGACTGTAGCCCACCAAGCTCCTCTGTCCCTGGGATTTCTGAGACCAGAGTACTGCAGGTGGTGCCATTTCCTTCTCTGCTGCTGCTGCTGCGTCGCTTCAGTCGTGCCTGACTCTGCGCGACCCCATAGACAGCAGCCTACCAGGCTCCTCTGTCCCTGGGATTCTCCAGGCAAGAACACTGGAGTGGGTTGCCATGTGCTTCTCCAGTGCATGAAAGTGAAAAGTGAAAGTGAAGTCACTCAGTGAAGTCGTGTCCATCTCTTAGTGACCCCGGGGTTGCAGCCTACCAGGCTCCTCTGTCCGTGGGATTCTCCAGGCAATGGTACTGGAGTGGGCTGCCATTGCCTTCTCTGATTTCCTTCTCTGCAAGATAGCGTTTTGAAGATATTTTCTCCTGGATATTGCTTTTGATGAAGGAAGGGGGATCCCTTCCAGGGCTTGAGAGTGAGTTCTTGTCTGACACTGGGCAATGAGTTGTCTGAGGAGAGGAGTGCTGTCCAAGCGAGAGGCTTTATTGGGAAGGGCTGCCGGGGTGGAGGGCAGGAGGGTGAGGGAAACGGAGAGAGCCACTCTGTCATGTGGCTCACAGTCTCAGGTTTTATGGTCATCGGGTTAATTTCTGGTTTGTCTCTTGCCAGGCATTCTGAATTGGGATCTCTCTTGGGGGCACACACATCACTCAGCTGAGATGGATTCCAGCGAAGTGGATCCTGGGAGGTTGGTAGGACCTCTGAACTGGAGCCTCCCATCACCTGACCTCTCCAGAATTCTGGTTGGTGGTAGCTTGTTCGTTCCTTGTTCCTTCCCAGGCCCTCCTGTTGTAAGATGACTCCTGCAAGTGTTTTCTTTTCTCTGTTGCCTGGCCAGGGTGGGTGGTCGGTGGTTCATTTAACAGTTTGTTTTTGGTTCTCTCGAGTAAGGTCCTCCACAGGGTAAATGTATGAAATGATAAAAGGCAATGTTTTAACTAATTTGTATTCATAATTTGGTAAGTTGGCTTGTTTTGTGTATGTTAGACCTGATCACCAGACCAACGGTCATGTAGAACTTTAGTAGTTTTCTAAAATTCTATAGTTTTTAAAATGGAGTTACCTTGTAGCAAAGTTTGTGTTTATGTTCATATTTTTTTAAACAGTTATTTCTTTTTAGTTGATTGATCATTGCTTTACAATATTGGTTTGATTTGTCATACATCCACATGAATTAACCATAGGTGTACCTATGTCCTCTTACTCTTGAATCTCCCTCCCACCTCGCACGCATTCCCACCTCTCCAGGTTACTACTGAGCCCCAGTTTGAGTTCCCTGAATCATACAGCAAATTCCCATTGGTTTACATATTTACAAATGTAGGTGTACCTGCACCCATGCTGCTCTCTCCATTCATCTCACCCTCTCCCTCTTGTTCTCCACCCTCGTCTGTAAGTCTGTTCTCTATGTCTGCACCTCCATTGCTGCTCTGTGAACAGACTCGTCAGTACCATCCTTCTAGATTCCATGTTTTTCTCTCTTTGACTGACTTCCCTCCCCTTTATTAGAACAAACTCAAATGTGTTCCTTTTTATGGCTGCATTCCATACAGGCTCTGTTTGTTCCTCAGCCATGTTTTGCAGAGGGTCATGGAGCTATTCTGCTCCATTTCAGTTTGGGCTTCCAGTCTGAGTGCTCGCAGCAGAGCTGCTTCTGGGTGAGCCCTCTGAGGTCTGTGAGCGCCGGGCTGCCCGCTCTTCTCCTGTGGCCCGAAGGGGGCGCCAAAGGCCCCTCTGACCCGCGGGAGCAGGACGCTTTGCCTTTAGACTCTGCTCCGTGAGCAGCTGGCGGGAGCTTTGTCTCCTCAGGACCATCAGGGCTCAGGCTTCTGGATAACAGGGCTGCATCCAGGCTGAGAGGAGCAGGGTTGCCTCAGTGCCCACCAGCAGGGAGGCGCTGCAAGAGCGAAAAATGAGGACGGAGTAGACGTTTCCTGTGTCCAGCTGAGGGCTGACTGGGGGTCCATCTCAGAGGACTCAGGGGGAAAGAGCTCCGTGTGCAAAGCGGTGGGTTTTCAGTTAGATTTGCGTTAGATGATGTAGAGGATGAACACTGATGTTCTTCCGTGTAGGTGGCCATTTTCCTGTCACTGTTTCTTGAGAAGACTGTCCTTTCCTCTTCGCTCGTTCCTGGTTTGATTTTCAGGAACTGACCATGTACAGGTGGGTTCGTTTCTGGGCTCTCTATTCTCTCCTGGAGTCCATGTGTCTGTGTTCCTGCCAGTTCCTCACTGTGGTGGTCACTACAGCTCCGTGATGTAGTTTGAAGAGGGATAGGAAGATGCCTCCAGCTGTGTTCCTCTTTCTCAGAGTCTTTTTGGCCGTTTAAGGTCCTGTTCAACAGTAGCAGTCTAATATGAGGAATACTTCTATTTCTGTGAAAAATGCCATTGAATATTATTTTGTGATTGCAGTCCGTGTATTTGTTGATGACTTTGGTTGGAATGGACCTTTTAATTCCTCATTGTTCCAGTGCATGAGCGTGGAACAGTTTTCTGTGTATTTGTGTTTTCTTTGGTTTCTTTATCAGTGCTTTCTAGTTTTCTGACTACTGGTCTTTTATGTTCTTGATTAAGTTTGTTGCTAGATGTTTTATTTAAGTGGGATTTTCTTAATATTTTTTTCTGATTGTTATTAGTGTGTAGAAATGCAAGTGATTTCTGGACTGTAAATGGTAGTATTTTATATGATTGTAAATTGATCCGAAATGATTCCGCTTTACTGAATGTAGCCTAACAACTTTTTGTGAAGTGATGTGGAACATTTTATCTGTAAGATCTGTTTCTCCTGCAGTAGGTCATCCAGAGGACCCAAGACATGGTGGTTACTAATAGACTTCCCACAGTACTTCTTCATTCCACGTGGACTCCTTCACGGGCAGTGAGCATCGCAGCTTCCCTTGAACTTCATCTGGGTAAGTCTTGGCCTGTATCAGAAAGTTTCCTGCCTGTCTGCTCTAAATTTCTTTTGTGGTATCGACATGGTTGTTTTGAAACCTAGTATACTTTCCAGTCATTTAAAATGTACAGAAAATGCCTAGCAATGGGAACAAGTGCTAGCATTTGCCACATCATCTAAAATACTCCATGTGTTTTATCCAAAATGGGTTCCTTCTTCAGAACCAGCACATAATCTCCAAAATCAGGAAATCATATGGTATCTACATTATAATGTAATCCACCACCCCACTTCCACTTTTAGCAATTGTTCAAATGTATGAATATATCTTTTGTTTCCATCTTCATCCTTTTTTCTTTATTTAGAGTGTTACTGAGATTTTCAGTTATTTGGACAAACTTGATGGATTGAAAGCAGACATGGTGAATAAGGGTTCTGGGTGGCCTTTCCTATGTGGATTTTTTTTTTCACTGAAGATGGTTTTAATATTTATTCATGTTGTAACATGTATGAATCCTGCATTCTTTCTCCCCCCATAGTAATTAAAAATAAATAATATGCCATTTACCGTTTAGATATTTGTAAGCATACAGTGTTGTAGCAGACAACCTTTTCTTGTTTTGCAAACCAGTTTAATAATGTGCACCTTATGCGTGCTTTGGAGAAACTCAGGAAACTGAGTCAGTGACTGAAATGGCCCAAGATATCACCTTAGATTCCATCTTCATCTGAAAACAAAACAGGCACTTCCTGGTGGTCCAGTGGCTGAGACTGGACACTCCCAAAGAAGGAGGCCCAGGTTCATTCCCTGATCCAAGAACTAGATCTCCCATGCCACAACGGAGAATTTGCATGTTGTAGCTAAGTATCTGGCTTGCCTCAATGAAGGTCGACCTGGCACAGCCAAGTTAAAAAAGAGACAAATATTAAAAAAAATACAACCAAAGGAAAGGAAGGGTATGGTGGTTGTGCAGATTTACGGCTTAGCTTTCCCTATCGATAGAAAAGAAAAAAGAGTTTCAAAAGACTGTGTCTCATCCTTCTATCTGGCATATAGAGAGGATTCCTTTGAAATGAGATTTCTCTGGTAAATGTGACTCACAGAAGAGCTGTCTTGAACTTGGGTTTCAGAGATGATCATGTGTCCTCTAAAAAAATAAAAGTTAATTGGGTCCAACTGATTCTCATGCTGAGGTGGTATATTTTGTGGTAGCATTTGCTCCCCTTCACTTTGGATGTATCCCCATTTGTTTACACTGTCATCTACTGAAGACATCCTGATATTTGAAAGTTTTTAGTTATTACAAGTAGAGCTGTTGTATATAATCATGCGATACTTTTTGTCTGGATGTTTTCAAAGCTTTTTAGTAAGTGCTAGCCATGTAGTATTCAGGTCACAGGAGAGCCTTGTTTAGCTGTGGAAACATCCAGCTATGTTTCTCTGTGGCATGTGGGATCTTCTGGGGTAACGGATCGAACTAGAGTGTCTTGCATTGTCAGGCAGATTCTTTACCACTGAGCCACCAGAGAAGTTGTGCCCTACCCCCTTTTTTTTGAGTTTACTGAATCTAATAGGTGTGCAGTGCTACCTCACTGTTATTTTAGTTTGTAATTTCCTAATGATATGTGATTTTGAGTCTTTTTGATAGGCTTATTTACTATCTTTATATTTTTGTAGGCCAGGTGTTTAGGTTTATACATTTTTTATGAGATTGTTCCAGATTTTTTGGTATGTTTATAGTACAATCCTTTATCAGATATGTATTTTATAAATATATTTTCCTGTGGCTTGTGTTTAAGTTTTGTGAATAAGGTTTTCCACAGTTTAAATTTCCAATTTTTTAAAGTTAATGTTATATATGTTTTATATCCTTTTTTTGGATAGACTTTAGTGTGTTGTTGTTGTTGTTAAATTTTATAAGCAGAAGTGAGGTACTGTAGATACAGTTTTAAGCTAAGATGAGGTACCATAGATACAGTTTTGCCTTTTGTCTGTTAAGAAGTTTGAGTTTGGTGTACACTGTATGTAACATTATGTCTACATTCATTTGACTGGATATAGCTTCCAATTATTTGTCTAATTGGTTTTGGAGATATCACGGGAAGTCAGTTTTTCCAAGGGAAACTGAGGTCCATGAAACATGAACTCTTTTCGATCGGTCGGAATCACTCTCTGCTATTTCTGACAGATTTGACTTGTTTGGATATCTCATATGAGTGGAATCACAGCACGTTTGTCTTTTCTTGGTCTGGTTTATTTCACATGATCTAATGACCATAAGGTTTGTCCACATTGTCGCATTGTCAGAATTACTGACTTTGAAGGGCCGAATCAGATTCCATTGTGTGTATACCACAGTTTGTTTATGGAATTGGCTGCCATGGACACTTAGATTGCTTCTGTTTGTTTGCCAGTGTGAATCATGCTGTTGTGAGTATGACGGAAGAAGTATCCATTTTTTCAGCCCCCTTTCCTAATCCTTTTGGGTACATAGCTTGAATTGGAATCGAACTATGTATTTATTCCATGTGTTCGTTTTGGAGTCATTTCTGTAATGTCTTGCAGAGTGACAGCACCATTTAATGTACTTTTTCGTATGGTGGAATACCGTTCAAGCTTCTGAATATACCTTGTGTTGCATATTCAGTCTCCCACCAACGGACACTTGAATGAGTTCTACCTCTGAGCTATCGTGAATGTCACTATGAATATTTGTGTACCAGTTTTTGTTTGAATTATTAACAAATACATTACTATATATAAAAGAAGCCACAAGGACCTACTGTACAGTTTAGGAAACTATTAAATATCTTATGATAATGTATAATGGAAGAGAATCTCAAAAGGAATATATGAAAAGCACATAATAACCATGATATTTATTGTGCCAACACTATGAGTTATCATAGCACTACTCAATGTGTATTTATACATGTCACTAAAATATTCACATCTGTAAGGATATTATAAAAAATTATATAAAAAATCAAGAATTCAAACAGAGAATAAATAAACTTCCTGTCATTGCTCGTCATCATTTATACACTAATACTACCTGTAACACTCATTGTATAAGTGCTGGACTAGCAATTGACATTCTCGTAAACCAAGAGATTGTGAAGGTGTAAGGAAATAGAGCTTATTGAATTCCTTAATGAAGGATTATAGAACTCTATGTCCATGAAGTGAATGAAATTCCGTTTTATTGAGCCACATTCTTACTAGAGTGATGAGCTTCCACCCCACCGAACATTAGTTCACAATGAAATCCTGCAGTCCTCTGGCCTCAATGTCTGCTTCCTGCTACCGAGAAAGAAAAGATGAGGAAGTCCTGACAAAACCGATGCTATTTTTCTTTTTCTGATTTGTATTTTATCGCAGGGCTTGGCAAAAAGAGGGCCCAACCTGTTTTTAGAGTTCCATCCCAAGGGTTCCTCTGGCATGTTCCCTATGTTGACAAACTGCTGATTATTTTCAACAAAGGACAATGATCTGCACTTCACTATCTGTTGCTTGAGCTGGAATAGCAGGCATCCCTTGAAGTGCAGTCCTTCATGTGGAAGTAGGCATCCCTGAAGCAATAGTATAAGAGGAACACATTTATCATGTAGACATCGCAGCCCATGCATTTGTAATAATTTTTCAGTTATACCCGTCATCATCAGAGGAACTGACTTGTCCCAGTAATAACGAGAGTACCCAGTATAACAGTTCCTTGACTTATGAGTACTTCCTATGAGTACCCTTATGAGTACTTCTTCCAATGTTGTTTCTCCTACTTTGGTCATGAACAGTAGAAGCTGATGGCAGTGGTCCTTGAAATGTATGTCGATTCCCAGGTGGCACAGTCAGTAAATAATCTGCCTACCAGTGCAGGAGGTGGAAGTGATGTGGGTTTGATCTCTGGTTCAGGAAGATAACAATTCATACACATGTTTTATGTGAACCAGTTTGATACTCATGAGTTTTTTTCTTCTGTATACAGAAAAACAAATGCTGTTCAAGGACACTGAAAGAACCCTGATTTCGAAAATCAGATATGTATTGTGAGCAATGCTTAGATATCCATGAGTCGAAGCATAGTATTATGCCTATCATCCTTGTATTTCCCTCAGTGAAATATGTTGAGGAAAACTCTTCATTCATGGTCTAGATTCACAAAGAAGCTAAATAGCATTCATCCTTTACGTTGACAACTGTGAATTTAAATCTCCTGTGAATCCTATGTGACAACCACACATACCAACATGAGTTATTAGTATAATATCAATATTTTTAGTCCTATTGTATGTCAACTAAAAAAATCAATATGTAATTGTACATGAAGTCAAGACAAAATCAGTGTAGAGACAAAATCAGTGTAAATACAAAATGTTCCATCCTTTGAGAAAGGGAGAAAAACATCTCTGTGCTTAGCCTATTGCATTTTTATGTATTGGATCCTTAAGTAGTTTATTCACCACACCCTTTGAATGATTCACAAATCTTCAGAGAAGAAAGGATCATTTCTCTTTAACAATGAGTAGTTCAACTCTTCTCAAAGCAAAGTCATAAGTGAGTCTAATTTTGTGTGAGACCATGAAAACTCAGTGTTTTCATTATGCTTGTGCTTATGATGGGAGGAGGTCTGAGAACGCACTTGTGAAAGATTATTCATACCAGTCGTTCTCATACGTATCTATTCTTTAAAGGTCGAATCACTGAGGTGTTGCTTCTACACTTGTACTAGGCTGAGTAGCAACATTCCCTTTCTCCCTAAGTGCAGTAGACGTGTTCCCAACCTGTCTGTCTTCTGTCCTCTGGAGTATGTATTGCTTGAGCTCATCACAGCCTAGTAGATGGAAATCATCAGGATATTCTGGAAACCCTTTTTATTTCAGTCTGTTCAGGAGGTTACCACTGCTGCAAACCTCTGGATTTTACCAAGCGCTTTTAACAACCTCAGATGAAGGATACAAGTCAACACTGGTGACAGCCACGGGCTTCCATGGCCTATCCGTGATTGTTGGCTTTGCTTTCATAATCATCCTGTTTCTTATACCAACTAAACTGTCACTGTATTTTTTAATTACCATTTTATCTTTGATGGTTTTTAGATCTATTATGGATTTTCCTATATATCTTCACTTATCGGTGAGGGTCTTATGTTAGTAGTAGTTACGACAACTGACTTCCTGTCTGTTAGCTGTGGCAGAATAAAAAAAAGAATGACCCACTGTATATTTTTAATATTATGTATCAATATATTATTAGTGTTATTGTTTGCAGTCATCCAATTCCAAGTTTCTGAAATAAACTTTGAGAAAAATCACATCCTTTTGAATGTCCATTTGACTGAATAGGAGCACAGAAATGTTCTTCCATAAAATTGTTTACAGTTTCCATTCCGTTTCTCCTGTTTGATGTAGATATCGGCCTTTGGTTCTATCATTAGCTTTGCAAGTAAAAAAAAAATAATTAGAGCTCGTATGGTAATTTTACTGTTAGCAATAAGTTTAGCATAAAATGAACACAGAAGAGGTTACAGTAGACCAAATATGAAAGTCAGTTTAAAAGAAAACATAGTGTTGAATGTTTACAGTAGGAATATAGTTATGAAGTTCCTTTATTATTATTCTATCCTTTCCATTTCTTTTGCAGGGGTGTTAATGTACAGATTCCAGTACTATGGCTAGAGTGAATAATAGTATCATTATTCTTGAGAGCAACTCTACTAAGTCTTCACGCTCATGTCACTCAAGGTTTTTTAATACCTATTATGTTAGTCGTGTTTGTAGTTTGTGAAGTCACATAAGTTGCATTCATTCAAGCAATAGTATCAAACAGCTATGGCATCAATTATAGATGTGAATCAATATCGAATGTGAATCCATTTCATTATTATTACAATAATAATCTACACGTTATTATTGTAGATATTCTATTTATGCCACTAACAAAGCCGTGCAGAAATAATACAACGTTTATTAAGAAAATAAGATTTACTAATTTGTTTTATTATTCTATTTCTTTAAAACAGATTGAATGACAACAGGCTTAACTTTTCATTCACTTGTATGACTATGAGCAGTTTGACCAAGCTGAAGAAGATGACTTGTTTGTAGTCTTCCTCATCAGCTCATTCCATCTACTGGCTTTAAAATCATTTAGTACAGAGCTCACCGTCTAGGTGTTCATCCAGTGTTTTGTTTGCTTATCATGCAGGATCATTTTAAAAGGAAAAGTACGTGTGTATGAGTTAGAGCTCTGATCCCAAGAGTCCATGTAGAAGTTTCCCCTGAGAAATGTATCGTTTTTGCACCAATGCTACTGACATGTGTGAATGTGGTATACCACACGTCCCAATAAGTGTAAACAGCTTCACATGCTACTTATTTGAAACGACCAGTACTCATGACATTCTCATTCATTTGAGGACTAAATATAGCCAACGTAGGCTGTGTTTGCCAAATAGACTTTGAAGTATTCTTCACACAGTCCTTCATCGATGCCAGTTTTCAGATCGAAGAAACCCTTGCTCCATGAAGTTTGTGAACACATATACTCATGTTTTGTTTGAGATTTTAAAGTCATTCTTCAGTTTTGTTGGAGGAATGGTTCTGTATATGCCCTGTCGGGCTTCCCAGGTGGTTCTAGTGGTAAGGAACATGCAGAACATACCCATGCAGGAGACATAGGAGATATGGATACGATCCCTGGGGCAGGAAGATCTCCTGAGGGAGAACATGGCAACCCACTCCAGTATCCTTGCCTAGAGAATCTCATGGAGAGGAACCTGGTGGGGCCTAGTCCATATGATCCCAAAGAGTTGGACACAATGTAAGTGACTTAGCACAGCACATGATTCGTTGTCATAGCTAATATAATGGAGATGACATAAAAAAGAAGTGCCAGCAGGCGAAAGTCAATATCCATCACTTTGGAATGTATTGTGATATTTTACATCCATATTTGTATGACTTGATAGTTGGAGAATCGATGCATCTGAAGGCCTGATTGTGTTATATGTATGTTGAGGGAAGATATATTTTTA